>NW_012113808.1:5943301-5993108 GCF_000951035.1 Colobus angolensis palliatus
GAAGGAAGGGAGGAAGGGAGGGAGGAAGAAAGAGAGAGAGGAGAGGAGAGAAAGAGAGAGAGAGGGGGGAGGAAGGAAGGAAGGAATAGAGAGAGAAGGAAGGAAGGAAGGAAGGAATGAAGGAAGGAAGGAAGGAAGGAAGGAAGGAAGGAAGGAAGGAAAGAAGGAAGGAATGAAAGAAAGAAGGAAGAGACAATACTCCGAGTATATGAAAGAGGACTATGATGTAACCATTACTTTGATAAATATCAATGTTAGGAGAGGTCCGACATTGACTGACAAAGACCTAATGTCTCCAGATACCTGTGTTAAGTCCTAAGAAGAACAGGGAGGGAAAGTAAGGGAGGGGAAAGGAAGTGACTTGGGGAATGAGCAATAAAAGAGAGAAGAGAGTTTGGACCCAAGATGCCTCTGGCTATGGATATTTCTTGTGTTCCAAACAGCTGGCTGTGTGTTTGGAGTTCTGGATGACTCACCATGTAGGAGGAGTGCTGGTGGAAGAAAGGAGAAAACCGCAGAGGAGGGAAACCCCATTCAGCATCCTTGGGGTGTGGCTGTGGCACTCTGTCTCAAGGCCCCACACAGGCCAGCTAACAGCTTGGGCTTCATTGCTTGGAAGCCATTTAGGGGTGATTTTAAGAATCTTCCAGAAACCCAGGGGCTCACCCACAAGGAAAGGGACTTTATTCAGTTTCCTTGCTTATAAACCTGAGCAACCATGGGTGAAGAATCCCTGCAAAGAAAGAAGAAATATATGCTTGTCAAAAGGGAGATGTTCACTTGAGTCTTCCTACCAGGAAAAGAAGAGGAAGTGGGGGGAAGGAAGAAGACTAGCCTTGAGCATAGAATTTCATACATTACAAATGGGGCCGCACTGTAAAACCCACACAGCCCTGTGATTTAAGCTCCTCCTGTAGTCTCAGTGAGTTCCTGGGTTTTATGGACTGAATTGCGTCCCCCTGCCTAAATTCCCATATTGAATCTTAACCCCCAGTACCTTGGAATGTGACTATAGAGATAGGGCCTTTAAAGAGGTGATGAAGCTCAAATAAGGCTGTTGGGATGGGCCCTAATCCAATGTGACTGGTGTCCTTACAAAAAGAAGAGATGAGAACACACAAAGAGGCACCAGGAACAAGAGTGCACAGAGAGGGGACCCCATGCAGAGGCAGCAAGAGGGCTGCCATCTGTAAGTCAAGCAGAGAGGCCACAGAGGAAACCAACTCTGCTGGCACCTCGAGTTTGACTTCCAGCCTCCAGAACTGTGAGGAAATTGATTTCTCTTGTTTAAGCTGCCCATTGTGATACTTTATTATGGCAACCCTAGCAGACAAAACACTGGGGAAAGAGCCCCATATAATTTGAATGTGGTGTCCCGAGAGGGCCTCAACACATGCCAGCCAAATCACTGCTGTTTCGTTCCTACATCACAACCTGACCTCAGACCATTACTACAAGACACTAACATTTGAGTTTTCCCACCTGCCAGACACTATATTAGGCTGCTTTCTCACATATTACCTCATTTAATTGTTAATGCAAACCTGAGGCTCAAAAGAGGTTAAGTAGTTTCCCCAAGTGTATTAATCCATTCTCACAGTGCTATAAAGAACTATTTGAGATTGGGTTTAAAGAAAAGAGGTTTAATTGATTCACAGTTCTGTAGGCTGTACAGGAAGTGTGGCTGGGAGGCCTCAGGAAACTTAATCATGGTGGTAAGCGAACAAGAAGCAAGCATGTCTTACCACAGCAGAGCAGGAAAGAGAGAAAAAGGGGAGGTGCTACACACTTTCAAACAACCAGATCTTGTGAGAATTCAATCCCAGCACTTTGGGAGGCTGAGGTGGGCGGATCACAAACTCCAGAGATCAAGACCACCCTGGCCAAGATGGTGAAACCCCATTTCTACTAAAAATACAAAAAAATTAGCTGGGCGTGGTGGCATGCTCATGTAGTCTCAGCTACTCGGGAGGCTGAGGCGGGAGAATTGCTTGAACCCGGGAGGTAGAGGTTGCAGTGAGCTGAGATCAAGCTACTGCACCCCAGCCTGGCGATAGAACGAGACTCTATCTCAAAAAAAAAAAAAAAAAAAAAAAAGAACGAAAGAAAAAAGAACTATATCACAAGACAGCACTAGGGGGATGGTGCTAAACCATTAGAAGCCACCCCCATGATCCAATCACCTCCCACCAGGCCAATTCAACATGAGATTTGTGTGGGGACAAACAGCCAAACCATGTCACCAAGATCACCAAGGTAGAGCATGCAGGACCAGGGGTAGAAGCCCAGACCCTCTGGTTCCAGGTCTGTGGTTCCTCCACCACACCAGGGCAGGGGTCTCCATGGGACTTGTTAAAGACTAGAGATGTTAAGGACCGCATGCCAATCTCACTTTCGAAACTCAGTTCAGTCCTCCCAGCAACATAGTCACTGGGGTTTATCAGTCCTGTGACATAGAGAGGAAAAATAGGTATTAAGTCCTAATTCTATCTTTACTGGACCTTTCAAGTCCAATTCTTAACTGACCACCAACACTACTTAGTAGCTAGTTATGAGGCATATATAACTCCAAAGATATTATTAAGGAATCACTTAAGAAAGTATTATTGCTTTCTGGATAATAGGCCACTTTGTTCTATTCAGCTCAGTTTGCTGAGGACAACTCTATCTGGAGCTCCTTGTCAATATCTATTTTTAATGGGATATATTTATAATTGGATGTATTTATAACCTCCTTTTCATGGGCACTTGTTTTCTTTCCAGAATCACACAGGCATTTTAATAGATTGGCTATGGCAGTAGAGAAGTGACTAGAAACAGTTTGGGCCTGATTGTATGTGAAACCTGAGAATCCTCACTCCTCCAATGCTAGTGCCTGCGACACTTTGGGAAGACAGCAACTTCACCACTGTGCGCTGGTTCTGATTTCTATAAAAGACATACATCTTTCCTGGAAGGGACAGAGGACATCAGGGTGATGAAAAGTTTTAGTACATACTGAGAGGAAACTTCAATGGAAATTCCTATGATTTAATTCAGTTTGGCAAACATTTATTGTCCATCTATTGCATGCTAAGCACAGATTCATTGACTGAGGTATGTTAATTTTAGCAAAATTATTGAACATAAGCATCAGAGCTGGAAGAAATCTTAAGAGATCATGTAGTCTGATACTGTCACTTTAGAGATGAAGAGCATGAAGTCCAGACAGGGGAAGTGGCTTGTCCAAGGTCAAACCATTGGTTCCTGGCAGGCAAGGAGCAAGAACCTTTCTGAATCCTAGCCCAGCGGTTCCAATATACTCTGCAGCAGACAGACCCTTATCAGAGTATCATGTCCAACTTAGTTCACCACATTGTGAAAACCATGCACACATCTGGAAGAGATCCATAAAAAAAATAACCAAAATTGCCACAGGATGGAAAATAGATTTTTTAATTAAGTAGCAAAGATTCCAGCTGGATATGAGGAAGCACTTTTTGGCTACCAGGGTTATGAAATATCAAAATGAGCAAATCAAAGCACATCCAGAAATTTTCAAAGGACAAAAGATAAGCATCTATTTTTGATTGTTGGAGGGTCACCTGCCCCCAGACAGGGCACTGGAACAAATAATCTCTCAATTTTACCCAGCTCTATTAGAATTCATTTATGATTCTATGTGTCTTCTATAAGGTTTTTGCCAAACTGCTGTTACTGCATCATCGATCTTATCATTTGCTGAAATTTCCTCTTAAAACCTTTTCTTTGCCATCTTGTTTTTTTGTTTTTGTTTTTGTTTGTTTTGTTTCTTTCTATTTTTTTACTTATTTCAAAACGCCTTTGCATTTTTGTTTTTGTTTGTTTTGTTTCTTTCTATTTTTTTACTTATTTCAAAACGCCTTTGCAATGGGCTGAAGCAGAATCTGGGATGTCTGAATTGTAAGATTTGGGGATTTTTAAAAAAAAATTACAGAAGTGACTTGCTAAGAGATTAGACCCCTGACAGTAACCACAGGTCTAGGCCAGCAAAAGGTCAAGTCCAGAGTGAAGTTGGCTGACAGATACCATAGATCTAGACAGGCAGGGGCCTGGAGATCAAAGCAGCATTATCAGCTACAGCAGAACTCTGACCTTAGAGCAGAATGGCCATTTGCTTTCAATACTTTTTACGTAATCTCCTAAATATAGCTCACTTGAAGTTTAAGAGACACGTCAGAAGCAGAATGGTGTCAGAGGCTTGACAACTGTAGGGTTAGAGATGCTAGGACTACCTCGCAATAGGTCATCGCTGGTCATCTCCCCTTGCCTGTGAGGCCACATTAACACCCCCAAAGTTGCCCTGAGTACATCCAGAAAGAAAGTTTGAAGCATTTAAGGGGCATCCAACACAATAATGAGATATCCTTCTACATATCGGAAACGAGATAATGCTAAACCCCCCACATTATAAAGGGATCGGTCTCTACTCCTTTCTAATGTCTTTGAAGACACCTCTTTAAAAGGCAACTCTGCAATGCCCCTAAGTAAATGCCAGCAACACCTCCGTCCCTCACTCAGACCCTCTTCAGTCCCTCTTTCCTACTCCTTCTGGGACCCATCTCAGTCTCTGTGTCTCACTGAGGTTGAACAACAACCAAATACATATTACTAGAGAATTGGTCTCCCAAGGTATTGTTTCTCCCTCACAAAAACTAGAATAGGCCAACTAGCCTGCCCTTTGAACCCGTAACTATTGCTCTGTTGAGAATGAATCTTCATAGCTGTCAAATGTCAGAGTGACAGACCCTCACATCTCTGCTAAAGGTCACTTGCTAAAAGTCAAGGCTGAAAGGATGTACATCATGACAGAGACAAAGAGGAGCATATTAACCTCTTAGGCTTCCATATGTTCTTGGACATTTGCCTCCTCCTGGGCTTTGGTTTAACTTTCTGTGTTCAAAGATTTTTGCAAAAGTACCGGATGTTAGAAAGGCAAATCAAACCTACCAAAAATCCCCAGATGCTAAATCCATTTGTTTCAAGGCTCCCCCAAAAGCTGTTGGGGAACTCACATGAAAACAGGTTCCTGTTCCAAGGAGTTGTGAGGTTTAATTCATTTCATCGGACTCAAGGCTCATCCTGAAACCCCACATCCTGTTGATGTCACTTACTTTTGTGCCAGAAGAGAGAAGATAGTTTAGACTTGATGAATTTTCCTTCCCTCGCAGCCTGTGCTGTGCTGAGTTTCTGCTTATGTTCACACCAGAAAAAATGTTAAGAAAAAAGCTACTAGATTTTCCCTCATTCCTCCCCCACTATACCCCAGCAAAAATTCTTTCTATATGAAGAATGTGTGTACAAGCATGCACATGTATGTTTACACACACACACACACACACACACACACACACATGCACAACTCACAAATACTGGGCAGATACTCAAATCCTTCTCTTTAAAAGCAATTGAGCCACCTTCAAGAGGCTCCAGAAAGCTGACTCCACACCCACCAGGTAAAACATGTTACTATTTACCTCTACATGTTTTCCTGAATCTCCATGAAACCAGTCTCCTTGAGGGCAGGGATTCTGTCTTTATTTTGAGATTCCTAACACCTGGCTCTATGTCTATACAATGATAGTCACCCAATAAATTGTTTTTTGAATGAATGGAAATCTTTTCTTTATTCTGGAGACCATCCCTAGCTACTTTCCTAAATATCTTCAGGAGCATCTTTACCTCCATGGTACCCAAGTCACACCTCTATATCTAAGAAGATGAAAACAGAAATTTCTAACATTAGGATGTTATGTGGCTAGTTAGTATCAAAGCCAAATTCTTATCTAGCACTGTTATGCCATATCTCCAGTCTGAGTGTGCCATCTCTTTCCTGCAGGGACCTAGACTCGTACATTCATCTGGGGCTCCTTCTAGCTGACCCAAAGTAAACAAACAAAAAAGTTTCCAGGAGGTGTTTTCAATTACCTCTGCCTTGCATATAGTAACTGTTCCATAAATATTAGATTAAATCATAAAATTATATTGTCAATAACCTCTATCGCCTCCAACTATAGGTAAGTAAATTATTTTTTCTGAGTTTTAAAAGTTTGGGTTAGAACATGAGAGGTTTTAAGAAATAAGAATCTTATTTTAAGTTGACAAGTCATTTCTTATTAGATCCATGGTTCTCAACGTTAGCTGCATAATAAAAAAGTATTATGCCTGAGGTACTTTTATAGTAGTCATCTCTCAGCCCATCCCCCCAAATTCTGATTTAATTAGTCTGAAGTGGATTCCAGGCACTGGCAATTTTTTTATAGTTCCCCAGGTGATTCTAAAGGGCATCTAGGGTTGCAAATCACCGTTCTTGGCAGAACCCAGCTTCTCCTTCCCAGGGGTGATAAATCTCTGCCTTAGCCATAATGAGGTTGCAAGGTGAAGAGAAGAGTGTATGGATTATTGGGAGGAAAGATACCCAAAGAAGTATTTTAAAAATATTTCCCTCTTAAACATACATTTGTTGAATATGTAAAATGAAATAAAATCGCTAGAGCAATAAGGTCACAGCAAAAAGTTCCCAGCTCAGAGCCCTGTTTATAGTCAGGTGCAATGGTTCTCAACCAAGCTACCTGTGAGACTCAGCTGAGGAACATTTGAAAATATTAGGGCTCTGAGCCCACTCCAGACCAATGCTATCAGAATCTCTGGGGTGGGGCCAAGGCATCAATGTATTTTTTTTAAATCCCCAGGTGTCTAATGTGGTCAAGGTTGAGGACCATTAGTCTGGATAAGGCAATTTTTCTAAATATCTTGAAATTTGGATCATAGATTGTTCTATTTTTTCACACAAGAAGACATTTTAATTTTTATACATGGACCTGAATGCCATGAAGTTTTGTCTATAAAATGTGATTAAATGGTATTTTTGGTAAGCCTGGCTATGAATTTTAGTTGGAATGTGGCAAACAGAGTGAGTTGGACAAAAAATAGTAAGTTTCCATGGATGGTTGCGGACATGCAATGTAGACATTTAGTTGATAACCAAATATCTTGTAGGGTAATGCTGGCACATGCCTGGATGTGCCCTTCACCCAAAATGATGGCTCTCTTGGATGCATGGCTCCCACATGAAGTGAGTTCTGTAAAAAAAAATGTTTCTCTGGTAGAAACGTATCACCAGCTAAAGATTCATGGAGAGGGTCGGGCGTAGTGGCTCATGCCTGTAATCCCAGCACTTTGGGAGGCTGAAGCAGGTGGATCGCTTGAGGTCAGGAGTTCAAGACCAATCTGGCCAACATGGTGAAATCCTGTCTCTACTAAAAATACAAAAATTAGCTGAGCATGGTGGTACACGTCTGTAATCCCAGCTACTTGGGAGGCTGAGGCAAGAGAATCACTTGATCCCGGGAGTTGGAGGTTGCAATGAGCTGAGATCACACCACTGCACTCCAGCCTGGGTGACAGAGTGAGACTCCATCTCAAAAAAAAAGTAGAGAGTATTTCCCACTTTCCCACAAAGTGAATCAAAGTGGTGTGCAAGGTTTCCGGAAGCAAAACAGAATTCAAGCATGCTAGGCCAACAATGGAGAAGCAGCAAAGGAGCCAGTGTTTGACTCAGAGGCCCAAGCATAATAAACATGTAGACTGGTCTGAAGATCATGCAGAAAGCATCAATGTATTGGCCACTGAATCACTGTCTTCCTTAAATGAATTCCATTTCTTAAAATTACTTTGTAAACTAACATTTTCAAGTATACTTTTAATTTATGGCAAAACCACAATAAAGAGAAGCAACTTAGTGTGACATAAGAGCACTAATTAAGAGTCAGGTCTTGACACTAGCTACGTGACTTGGGCAACATATTTTATCTCAATATCTGAGTCTCTATTTCTTCATATGTAAAATGAGTCTAGTTTAATTCTTCTCAACCTTGGCTGATCAGCAGAATCCCTAAGGAGGTGTTAAAACATACCACTTTCTGGGTATCTCTCCCAGATAGTATGATTTAATTGGTCTGGAATGGGGCCCAGGCATCAGTATTTCTAAAATATTTCCAAGTGAATCCAACGTGGGCACAAGCTGAGAAGCACTGCACTGGATGAGCTCGATGCTCCTTTCAGCTCTCATCTTCCTTTGGGCTTAGGAGTCTTGGCTTTTGGGAGTGTCTTAGCCATCAGAAGACTTAGTAACCAATGATGGATACATCCCACAACACTCGAGGCTAGTACTTTGCCTCTTAAGAGAGTCACCATTTCCTTTTTTTAAAAAATGACTCTACATATCAATCAAGCTAAAAAATCTAAAGCAGCTTTAAAAATAGGTTTCTAAATATGCTGTGCCTCTGACATTTTGTACTGTCCTGAGAAGATATTCAATAGCCCTTCCCATAGTGTCAGCAAAAGCTTTCTTGATTCCACTTCCACCCTTCCCAATGTCTTTCGGGCATTTAGGCCTTGGGCCTGCATTTGTTTCACAGTTGGACTCGAAGTGCTGATTCCTATTTCAGTTTGAATTTGTTGCCAGGTCTCCCAGCCCGAGTTCAGTTTCCCATGGGTTGGCTGAACCATCAGTGTAAAACAGCAAGATAACATCCCAGAGCTGGAGCTCCTCCAGCCACGTTATGTCAGGAGAACCGATTCCATGTTGGCCTCACAGGGTCACTGTGTTCTCACAGCCAGGAAGCCATCCTGGAAGCACATGGATGGATGGCTCCGGCATTTCATTTCAACGCCATCCAGTCTCTCATTCCAGCTGTTGAGAACAAACCAAAGGGAGAAAAAAAAAATAAAAAGTCCAAAGAAGCACCAGTTCAAGGCCAGTTTCAGAAATCAAGTGTTTAAATAAAAGTTATGATCCAGACTGAAATTCTGGACTCTGATAAATTATAAAATTAAAACCAGAATAAAGGTAGGTAGCTCTAAACACTCTGGTCAGTAAGTTTCCAAGTTGATTGACTGAACAGTCCAGTTAATTGCTTCCACCTGCACTTCCTTTTGGCTATGGAGACAGTTTCTCTATATTAAAACTTAGGAACAATTGCTTTCCCACCTGAAGGTTAAAATGACAATGTAAAACTATATCTGGCAAAAAGTTTGGTCTTTGGATCAAGGGATTAGATTGATTTTAGTCAGGTAAATTTAATAGCCTAGAGAAAACTATTTTCAAATTGCTGCAATCTTTGTAAACCCAAGATTTTCTCAGTGTATGAAAGAGTTAGCAGGGCCACCCAGGTCTTTATATGGAGTTGGCCTGGAGTTTCTGCTTACCCAAATAATTCTCATTTTCAAGATTAAAAATCATAGTAATAAGAAGGTTTCTTGAGTTTTGTCATTATTCATCATTAAATTCGTCTAGATCCTTCATGCCAGAAGTAGAAACAAGATAGAAATAGAGTGCTTAGGAAAAGGTCAGGACAGATTTAAACATGGTCCACTCAACAGGTCAGCCTGTTGAGTTAACCTGCTCTTAGGCTACTATGCCAGCTGTCATCCACCACATCCTTACCCTAGTCCCACTCATCACCATGCTCAAGGAAAATGTCCAAAGGAAATCTCCAACCCTACAGAATAGTGAACGAGTACCCAGTTACCTTTAGGATTAACCTACCCTGATAACACAGATTGCGGAATTCCCCTAGAAATACTGAGGCCAAGAACAGGCACCAGATCTCATTTGAGGAACACAGGCTGATGATTTTCCAAACTATTCGAGTGTTGGATGCCCACAGACACTGCGCTATCTGCACCATAAGGCTGTATAGCTCACTGGTGAAGAACACAGGACTTACACAACTAATCTCGGTTCCATTCCCAAGTTCTATATTCACTTGCAGGGAGATCTTAGACAAGTTACACAAATTCTTGAGCCTCAGTTTCTTCCTCTGAAAATGGAATATGAGGATTGAGGCAATGCACAGCTGAAAAATAAGAGGGTCTCAAGAAATTATAGTTATCTTTACTATCCTTTATAATTACCTAGAATGATGAAACTATAACTGAATCCATTATGATAAGGATTCTCAGAGCCATATTTTGTGGATTGGCTTAAGTTTTCAGTAAGTGCTTTTGGCTCTTTTAATTGTACACCAGAGCAGGGCATGTGGTACAAAGTACTGACATTGGCAAAGGCTAACATGGATATTGCTTGGCAAATGAGTAGGAGGCATAGCTGTCAATGGCTCTTAAGCCTGATTCATATTAACCAGGGCAAGGCCAAGGTGGCTCCATTAAACACCTTCACTAAGGATATTTTCCAAGGAAACACTTTTATAAGTTTCAGATACAAGCTAAAAGTGACATTGGGTTAAGGAAACATCTTAAACAGGTTTTCTTTTTTTGGAGATTGCTTTAGCAGTTAGATTGAATTTATGATTGGCACATTGGCTCTTTGTGTATGAGAGCAAGAGCCTCTAACATGTTAGAATGGATTAAGAAAGGTTATTCTCAAGTATTTTAAAGCTTTTTTAAAACACTCTATTGGTGATATGTGTAAACCTCATAAGCTTTTGTTCCCTAGGCAGAACAAAGATGAATTCCAGTTCCTGACCAAATTAGCACTTACATTCATCATAAAATGGGGATAGTAGTGTCACTTTCCTTAAAGGCCTGAGCTGAGGCTTGTAAAGCATTTAGCAAAGTATTCAGCACAGCATAAATGCTCACAGTCAAGGTTAACTGTTGTTGTCGTGGTTGTGGGTTTGTTGCTGCTGTTATTCCATCATTCAACAGATCTGTGCCAGACACAGTGAATTCCAAGAAGAATACACCAGTGGTCCAGTCCCTCAAGATGCACAAAGCCTCCAGGGAGGTTGGATGTGCAAATGTGTTCTCATACAAAGCAGTAACTTCTTTAAGGTCTGAACAAAGCGCTGTAAGTACCCAGAGGGGAGCCAAGGATTACCTTCACAGAGGAGATCTTTTATACTGGAACAAGTGGGAATTTGCCTAGCAAATGAAAGGGTTTGCAAGGCAGAGAAAATAGCACATGCAGAAGCTTGAGTTAATGAGAAGTCATAGTGAGCTTTGAGGAACAGTGGTGAGTCCTGGGTTACTAAAGTAGAGGTCACCCGAGGAGTGCCAAGAGAAGTGCTGGAGAGTTGCTGGGAGCCAGAGTGTGAAAGATCTTACAGAGTAAGCTGAGGATTTGGCACTGATCCCACTAGCCACAGGCATCAACAGATTTCATGGGGAAATAATGTGATTTGATTTATATTTTATTAAGATAAGTTTGGTGCCAACAGGGAAAGACAGAAACTGGAGTTTAAAAACACAGGAGGTGAGGCCTCTGGAGTGGAACAGCAGAAAGTCACTCACTGCTTGGTGGGGGGTAACAGCCCCATTCACTTCACCGAACCCTCTATGCAGTGGCTGTGCTCAGAGTTGATTGGCTGCCACTGGGGCCTCGTGGGTCCCTGCAGTCCATCTGAAGAGGAGAAGACCTGAGGGATGAGAAACAGGACTTTAGCTGGCTGCTCAATGCAGACACTATGCTGAAGAGACCTGCAGTGTTTCCAAACAATGCCAGAAATTAGTTCTTCTTTTCACCCGTAAGAAAAATCCTTCATCTGTCCCAGAAATCCCATTAAAGTGGACATGTTGATGGATAAGAACTGAAGATGGTACATGAGGACTCCTAGGTTATGTCCCCAACCTTCCATTCAAATCCCTCACCTTAACTCGTATATTTTGTTTCATCTTTGAAATATGCTTGGGGAATTATGTTTGGAAGATGAACTTCAGAAGAGGAGCCATACTAAGCATAAGAAACAGGATGACCAACTATCCTAGTTTGTCCAACACTGTTCTAGTTTTAGCACTGAAAGTCCACCATCCCAGAAAACTGAACCCCCTGGTGTCCCCCACCATCATCTCAGGCAAACCAGGATGGCTGGTCACCCAAAAGGGCTATTATAAACACTGTACTATGAAAAAAGACTGTGATTTAGCATTTATGAAATTCATAACTGATAGATATGACTTTTACTTGGGGAAAACTAGGTAATGAATTTTTCTCTATGTAATTTTAGGGTGCCATACATAAGAACTCAACTTTCTTCCTCTAATAAAGCTGACATGTTCACTTATAAAAGATAAGAAACAGGAAACTAATAACAATAATAATAGTGACGGTTAACATATTGGGCATGCACTATCTTCCAGGCACTGTTCTAAGTGCTTTACGTAAATAAGTCATTTAATCTTCGCAACAGCTTTATTATATTCATCCCCATTTTACAGATGAACAAATAGAGGCACAGAGATCATATACATAATAAATGTACATGGTGGAATTTGGATTTGAACTCAGGCTGCCTAGGTCCAAAGTCCGTACTTTCAAATATTTCCTATATATAATGTATAATAACTCATTTATTACACCCCCACTATGTACCAATCATTTTACTGAGTATGCGTTCTATAAAGTACCTCATTTAACCCTCAAAATAGTCTGTCTGGTACCAGATAGGGCATTCATTCATTTATTATTTGTTGAGCTTATGCTTGTTTAAGAATCATAATATTGTATTTTTGTAGGTGAAGGAGGATGGGGGTTTGGACCAAAGTCATAGCAGTGAAAAATGGATAGGGGAGGTAAGATTCAAGAAAATTTTCTGAAGTAAAAACATCAGAATATAATGATTAGTTGAACACAAGGAATGAGGAAAAATAAATTGTTTAGGATAACTCTGGGATTTTGACCTGAGGGACTGGATGGTCCCTCAGGACTGGATGTAGATTTGATCAAAATCAAAACTATAAGAAGATCTACCTTGAGAGGTGCTGAATGTTTGTGTACTCCTAAAATTCATATGTTGAAATCCTAACCCCCAGTGTGATGCTATTAGAAGGTGTGGCCTTTGAAAGGTGATTAGGTCAGGGGGCAGAGCCATCATGAATGGAATTAGTGCCCTTATTGAAAAAAAAAAAAAAAAAAAAAAAAAACCATCTGGGACAACATCTTTGCCCTTTCTGCCACAAGAGGACACAGTGAGAAGACAGTCATTTATACACTAGGAAGCAAGTCTCACCAGACACCAAACTTCCCAGCACTTTGATCTAAGACCTCCCAGCCTCCAGAAAAGTAAGAAATAAATTTCTATTGTTTATAAGCTATCCAGCCTATGATAATTTGTCATAGATGCTCAAAGGGACTAAGACAAGAGAGAAGTTAACGAGTTCATGTTGAAATGTATTAAGTTTCAGCTACTAAAGAGCATACCAGTTGATATGACCAGAAAGCCTGGAAACTTATAGCTGCAGTTCAGTAGCAATGGTTGGAAGCCAGTATCCTAGACTTGGTGATTAGGGTCACAGGTGTAAGGAAGATTGTCCAGAGAAGATGACAAATGATAAAGCCCTAGGGAATGTCAACATTTTAGGGAAAGCAAAGGAGAGCCTGCCAAGGAGGCTGGGAAGACTTGAGAAGAGGTGGGAGGAGAACCAGGAAACAAGTGGTTGCCTGGAAACCAAGGGAGGAGCAGGTGATGGTCAACAGGGCCAGTGCTGCAGAGAGGACAAACAGGAAGAGGGCTGAAGACAGATCATTGCGACCAGGGTCTGATTTGGGATGGAGGGCACCAGATCAGAACATGACCAGATAGCAGCAAGTCATCCCACTCCTGACCTTAGCCCCCTGATATTCCCTCAGCCAGGAATAAAACCAACCCCAATGCTGAGGTTGGGTACTCCAGCTTCTGAGCCTGAAAGTTAAAGGAGCAGGGTGGAGGGCCAGGCAGAGAGGCCACTGCTGTTTACACATTCATTTCCAGGCGCTCCTTCAGGCTATAAGACCAGCTCTAAAAAGCCACAGAAACAAAACACAAAGGAAAAGCAAACATTTTAAAAACAAAACAATGAAACCAAAAATAAAAATAAAACCACACATACACACACACACACACACACACACACACACACACTTCCTTTTATAGCAGGAAAAAAAAGAAAAAATAATTCTACCTAATGAAATTTTCTGGACAGGTTTATAGCTGCCTGTTTATGGCTGCCTGACCTCCAACCCCAGGCTGGAGAATAACTGAGTTTTATTAAACATCAGCAAAATATGAATGAAGAGAGGGACAACCTTTCCAAGGGTCTCATTTCATTTCCAAGCCCAAATAGCTCACAGTTGACCTTGAAACTATGGAACATAATTTTCCCTTCAAGATGATAGAGAAAAGACAAAGTCGTGACACGGTTCTGAATGGGAACCATTACGTTCATGTGAAGCAGCTCTGTTTTTAATACCCCCTCGGGAGAAAACATAGAAAGTTATGAGCTGAGCTAAGGAAAGATGCGTGAACGCAAATCTGACCCTCATTCAACTCTAGACAATTCAGCTGGAGAAAAAATCATGTTATTTGAAGTCAGATGTTTGACCTTCTTATGTGAATTGCCATTATTTATCTCCACTCCCTAAGCGGTATTGCCTGGGTCCATTCTTATGCTCTGAAGCCAGGCTCCACATCCAAATCTGTGTGATCATCCAAGCATTATGAGGTCTCCCCACTAGTCTACTACACTTCATTTTTCAAGTAGCAGGAGGATTGAGCAGAGCATTCCTGTCGGGAGAGACCCAAACAGGCCGCCCCCAAACTGCTTCCTTCAGGCTGATAAGCCCCCATCGTAAATTATACCACAACTGGAGGCTTCAGCCTCTTGCCGTCAGCTTGCCTTTCTTTTGGAAAGATACCAGTTCTGTCCCCTGAAATAAATCCTTTATTTTCAGAGTCCTAGAGGATTCCTAGAGGAAAAGGAGCAAGAGAAGCCCCTCAGTTCCAGGGCAAATCATCCCACGCTGCTGTTTCCAAGCCTCAAGCTAACATCTCATTCTGGCTGCGCTCCCTTCTGGATCTCAGCAGCAGTTCTACCACAGGGTGATGCGGTATTTCCAGTCTTCCACTTCACCATCCCCCACACCCGCTTTCCAGCTGTTGTCAAAGCAACAGGAGAATTCACTGGGAGATTCAATGAGGAGAGATGGTCAGGTGGGAGGGGTGGGATAGGAGGAAAACATACTGAGATAAGAAAAGCACTTGGTCCTCAGAGAACACATTCCTGGAATGCTGGGCTGCATCTCCATGGCACATGCTTTCACACTCACTCCTGGATCTAAGTCTGAGCTTTAGAATTCATTTTCTTTGGCCTCAAAAGGTTCTCAGACCTGGAGCAAGATAAAGAGAGGGAGATGCAAGGCTCTTGGGTTGATCTTCAGAACACCAGTTTGCACACTGTAGCCTGCGTGCCTGCATGAGTCCAAAGATACACATTGACTGGAAAGACCTTGACCCAGCCTGCTCCAACTCTATCCTATCCTTCTAGTCAATGACCCTGCTAAAAGCAAGGAAAGTGGCTGCCTGAACCCTGAGGCTATTAAGGCCTAGACTGGAACCGTGAGCTCCTGAGCTTAAATCCCAGCCCTTTCCAATTCCAAACATTTTTCCCCAGATAAATCACTTTTTCTGGTCATGTCATCAACTACTTGTGCATTATTTAATAGATCAGCCATATGGATGAGTCAGTTTGGCTGTGGGGGCTGCCAAAAGTAAAACCCCAGTTGATTTGGTGGGTTTCTTAAAAATCTTATTGACAGCAATTTAATTCAGTCAAGCTGTATTTCAACCTGGGACAGTTTCAAACCTTGGAAGAAGGGGAATCACCATGTCAGCTATCTCAACTGGAAACTGGGTTCTGAGGCTGTGCTGATGCGTGTGTCTATAGCAACTCTGGGGAAAATAGTCCATTTAAAAGTTGCAACAGTGACCTCCAAACTTTGGGAGGGGTTATAACATCACATAGCCATTTGGTTCTGTACGGACTCTGTCCCCAAACATATAAATTAAAGTTGACCATGCCGGTGCCTGGGCACGCCGTGGAGCCTGGTCAGAGGCAGGTGCCCAGCCTGGCCTGACCCCATGTACTCCCCACCCTCTGCACTCTGATGCTGAGTGGGTGCCAACCCCATCCCAGCCAGGATGATGGTGAAGTATTTCCTGGGCCAGAGTGTGCTCTGGAGGTCATGGGACCAAGTGTTTGCCGCCTAATGACAGCGGTACACAAATCCCTACAGCAAACACAGTACACAGGGTGCTGACCCTTGAGCAGAAGCTCCTGCCCTGGCAACCTGACCAAGACCAGCAGATGCCCTGCTGAGCTGAGCAACCTGACCAAGACCAGCAGATGCCCTGCTGAGCTGAGCAACCTGACCAAGACCAGCAGATGCCCTGCTGAGCTGAGCTGCCCTGCTGAGCTGAGCCAGTGCCGCTCGCTCGGTGTCCATCCTGGAACACTCTACTGTGAAGCCACAGAATCAGACATGACCACCTCACCTGGAACATCAACCACATCCGGCTGTGGTTGTGGAGGAACCACGCACTTACTCTGACAGCCTGGGTCTGTCAGAGTAAAAAAGCCTGGGTCTTTTTTACTCTGGAAAGTAAAAAAGACCCTGGAAAGCCTGGGTCTCCTTTAGCTTATTTAACCATCTCCAGAGCTGTTCAGGAATTTGGTCTCGCCCAATTCAAAACCAACGTGATTAAGACTGGGAAGGGTTTTGAATACATCTTGGCCAAGCTGCACAGTATGGCCCCTTACAAAACACTTACTGAGACAGCTAAAGGAGCCAAGGAGAAAGCAAAGGAGACAGCACTGGAAGCTACAGAGAAGGCCAAGGACCCAGCCAGCCAGGGATCCCCCAAACAGCAGCTGCAGTTAGTTAGTGTAGCCAGCCCATCATGCTGCAGCACCCCAGATAGCTCGGACAACTTTCTCTGCCCTCTCCCCATTGTATGTTATCATTAAAACTCAACTTCCAGCCCCCCAAAAGAAATTTTTAAAAATACTTGAAGTAAATTGTAAATGATTTTAATTTTGAGATGTCTCTGGGAATTTCATTATAACCTTGCATTCTCTTAGACACTTAGGGTCTCTCCCACAAACTTCAGCAAGGAATCAACCTTCTGCCCCTTAGGTCAGGAATCAGTCTTACCAATGCTAAGAAGGAGAGCAAAGTTTTTCCAAAGTTAAGGCTCCCTCTAGGGCAACGTATATGACGTGTTCAGATAAGGCTTTGAGCATTAGTTCTGGCCCTATCCCAGGAACTCCAGCCTATACCTGCTCCTCAGAGAAGGCTGCATTAGAAAGCTTCATGGGGTTCTCATGGAAAGAGGGTGGCTAGGGAGAGAAACTCCCCACCTTCTTCCATGACACCATGTCTGCCAATAATAACGGCGAAAATTTATTGAACTTTCGCTATGTGCTAGGCACTATTCTAAGTGTACTCCCTAATCTAATCCTTATAAAAACTCTCTAAAGGTGGTACTATCATTATCTCTACTTTACAGATGGGGAAACTGAGACACAAAGAAATCAAGCAACTTATCTAGAGTCATACAAGAAATAAGTAACAGTGCCAGGATTCTAGCAAAGGAAGTCTGACTGCGGGGTTCATCTCTTAACTGCTATATCCCAGCAGCTCTGGAACCAGAGCAGGAAGAAGCATCTGGAAGGCTTGGTAAAATACAGATTGCTGGGCCTTGCTCCCAGAGTTTCTGATTCAGTAGTCCTGGGTGGGACCTGAGGATTTATTTTTCTAGCACATTCCAGGGTGACGCTGATGATACTGGACCAAACATTTGAGAATCACTGTCTATGCTATTCTATCTCTGGCGAAAATTGTTGATAGAACTCCTTCTTCTTCCCCACACACTTCTCCACTCCAGATACAAAGTTCCATGAGAGATGAGTTATACTGAGTAATGTCACAAGATCAGCTAGCCAGTCTTTCAGGAGGGCTCAACTATTTCTCAGACATCATTGTGTCAAGACCCATGGGGCTTCCAGGAGCAGAATCCCAGCCTTCTGGGTGGGGCCTCTCTGGGCCACTGACTGGAAATGCAGTCCATGGGAAATTAGGGTCCAGGCTGGCACCTCTTCATTTTTCTATCTGAACTCACTCCTTTGTTGATAACACATTGTTTCTAAACATAAGAGCGTTATTAAGCAACAGCAAGGCCAAGATGGGGGGATTGCTAGAGGCCAGGATTTCGAGACCACCATGGGCAACTGGGCAACAAGTTCCCATCTCTACAAAAAAAAAAAAAAATTCAAAACATTAGCCAAGTGTGATGGCACACACCTGTGGTCCTAGCTACTCAGTAGCCTGAGGCGGGAGGAACGCTTGAGCCCACGAGGTTGAGACTGCAGTGAGCCAAGATCAGCCACTGCATTCCAACCAATCTGGGCAACAGAGGGAGCCTCTGTCTCTAAAAAAAAATAAGACGACGCAAGAGTAAATCTCATTTGTTTGCTAAAACTTTCTTTTGGATGTTCTTAAAGTTATCATATCTCCCCAGGTTAATTGATTGATTATTGATTAAGACAGAGTTTCACCCTTGTTGCCCAGGCTAGAATGCAGTGGTGTGTTCTCAACTCGCTGCAACCTATGCCTCCCAGGTTCAAGCAATTCTCCTGCTTCAGCCTCCCAAGTAGCTGGAATTACAGGTGCCCGCCACCATGCCTGGCTAATTTTTGTATTTTTAGTAGAGATGAGGTTGCACCATGTTAGCCAGGCTGGTATCGAACTCCTGACCTCAGGTGATCCACCCACCTTGGCCTCCCAAAGTGCTGGGATTACAGGCGTTAGCCACCGTGCCCAGCCTCCCCAGGTTAACTTATAAGCTCATTCATTTATGCATTCACTTCAGAGTCACTTCAGAAATATGTAGAACAACAAAATACACATATGTGGGTGGAGAAATCATAGTACAGACAAAACACAAACTGAGCAATTCTGTAAGATGAAGCCAGGATAAAGTTAGTACACGAAGATGCAAACCATAAGACAAAGTCAAAGAAGGAAAAACACCAGGTGAGAAGATTTACAGTTTCTTAGAAGCTCTTTGACACACGGAGATCTAAAAAATATTTCTGTCATTAAAAGGCATACTGCATGATGTGGTCTACAATGTTCTCCACAGCATCCCCAAGTTAAATACAAAAAAAAAAAGTTTCACAATACATTTATTAGAGTAGCCCTCAAAGCACACTCTAGGCTATAATATTCCACAAAATATAGACCCTTCAGGGAGCTACATGTCAAGGCAAATGCCTTACCTACAGTAGGTTGCAATAAATATTTGAGAAGTAAAAACACTTTCAGTACTTGGATCACTATTCATACTTCAAAGTATGTGTATGAAGCACTGTAACCACACTTCTGTCCAAATGCCTTGTAATTCTGGTACTTTTGCCACCAAACTTCCACCCAACTTACCTTGCTAACTTGAACTTCATTTCCTAGTGCTCAAAGACTATTAGTACATCCTCATAGTGAAAGCCATCATATCGTCTCTTTTTTAAAAAGTTCAGTTTTTCTCAAAAGATGACTCTTAAAGGTGTATCATTAAGCACTCTCATCAAATCACCCATTCATTAGTTTTGGTCTGTGACATCCTCTACTCTGACATTTTTCTGTGCCATTTGTAGCATAACGAAAATCACTTAAACCAAGTATCAGAGGCTGAGATTCTAATCCTGTCCCTATTCCTTGGTGGCTGTGTGGCTTAACTTCTCTCAGCCTTGTTTTTCTCATTTGTTAAATGAGAGAGAAGAAAACTCACCACCTAAAAACTCTCATTTAAGAAATGAATAAAAGACCAGAATAAACAAATATTGACTCTTATAATTATGAATTAAAGTTACAAGAATGACCTTAACTAGTGGTCATTGACTTGTTTTCCCCTAGAAGTACTAATGCATTACTGCTTCTAGGGGAAAATTACTATTTCCCCCTAGAAGCAGTGATGCAATCATCAGCATGTGTGATCCTTCACCTGAGGCTACTAGGGCAGTGGTGATGAAGACAGAGAGATTCCCACTGTGAAGCATACTGGATGGATAGAAGTACTTCATCACGGCTCAGCCAACATTGCTCAGATCCAGAGAATGAATTCAACAAGCCCGTCTATATCAGTCACTGCATCACGGGGATCTGGTGGACAGCAGGACCCAGCATCTAAAGAAAACAGGGCTGGAGAATAAAGAGACACAAGAACAAAAGCAGTGAGTTGAAACAGGACAATAGGGGACAGGCTGAGGAAACTTCTGGAGTGGCAAGTCAATATCCACAACTGGACCTGTTTAGATGGACAGGAAGGGATCACACAGATACTCTCTCACCCAGCTCACCTTACCAGTCACGGCACATACTCGCAAGCCTGCCATGAAACTGGAAGAACTGGGAGGCCAGCCCAGTTTTCAAACTCAGACTCACCAAACTGGTGTCCTTCCTGAGGCTCTTAACCTCAGAGTTAACGAATTTGTTTCTAGGAGTGGTTAATGTGTGAAAGTTTGTAAATGTCTTATTTATATATGTGCTTTAATTACTTATATAAATTAGAACCGAGTTGAGTTTGTCTGAGTGATAACTCCTCTCCTACTGGTATTCCAATGGTTTCTTTGAATTAAACAGAAAGAGTGGGAAAACAGCCAGTAGTCTGGGAATTGCACATAATCTGAGGATTACCCATGGGTGTGACATGACATTAGGGAACTTAACCAGTTATAGAAGGAAATGGTTGGAAACCAGTGCTGGGGCCAAGAAAACTGAGTAGCCTCATGGATATAACACAAGAGATGACATGGAATAGCTGTTGAAGTCCTGCTATGTATTTCAGAGAATCTGGGGAGGTACAAAGACCCCAGTGCTCTGTGCTCACAATGGCAACAGAAGGAAGAATCGAGCTAATTACAGATGGTTCTGCATAGCCCTAGACTAATAATGATCCATCGATTCTGAGCATAAATCTTTTTCTCCCTAAAAGAACTCTAATAATTTTATAGTCTGGCTTCACTCATTTGGAATTTTTCTAACAGTAATATTCAGATGCTAATTGCAGGAATAGAGAGGTACTTCAACCAATTCTTTTTTTAAGTGATTCATTTACAATTCATATATTAACAACTTGTGGTAGCCAGCCTCCAAGGTGCCTCCCAGTGATCCCCCTTTCCTGAGTATTCATGCCCTAGTATAGTCCTTTCCTGTATCCTACCAGCGCTGGTCTGTGTGACAAGTAAAAGACAGCATAAGTGATGATGTCTACCTTCCTACACTAGGTCATAAAAGATACTGCTGCTTTTCCCTTGCCCTCTTGGACCACTTGTTCTGAGAGAAGTTAGCTGCCATGCTGTGAGAAGCTGTCTATAAGCAGCCCTAGAGAGAGTTCCACCTGAAGAGGAATTGAGGCACCCATTTTTCAGCCTCACAAGTGCACTATGTTGGAAGCAGATTCTCCAGTGCCAGTCAAGCTGAGGCCTCGTGAGAGTTCCCTAGCCAGAAACTCTCAGCTAATCCGCTTCCAGAAACCATGTATGATCATAAATGTGTGTTGTTGTCTTCGGTCATTTAATTTGGGATAATTGTTATGGGCAATAGAAAGCCAATATATAACTCATGTGCTAATTACAAATTACTGTTATCAGTCATTCAAACCATAAACCTAAGGACAATTATTTTCTACAACTTAGGAAATATTTAATAAAAAGTTGTTGTGAATTCCCCATAAATAGCCCAAATAAATTTCAGGTTTTGTTGTATTTATGTGAATCTGCTCTGACTTTGACCAACTGGTATATTTTTTATTTGGGATTAGAATCTGTTCTCCATTGGTGGCCTACCAGAGACAAGTCATTGGGAAGTTAGTCTACTGAATATTTGGGTATATTTTGTGATGATATCTAGGCTGTTATTTGGGACATGAATTAATAAGTTATTTGTGATGATTTAAAAAGCCACAGAGTCTCATCAAAGGAATTTATTTTCCTCTCATGAATTTGGCAAAAAGTTTTTATGGTACCAGGAGGGAATGAGCAGCAAAGGTAATCTCTGGGTCTTTTTACCACATCTAAAATAGATCAAAAGGTTTCAGGATGATTCTTCCTGTCTAGCAGAAGTTAGACAGAAAATATAAACCTCAAATTATTATTTCTCACCACAGGAAAGGTGTGAACAAGAAGCAGTGTCAAAAGAAACTTGTTCTGCTTAGGCCAGTACATCATCCTGAGAGACTACAGTCCCTGTTTCCTAGGGCTTCATAACTTAGTTGGATCTGTGAGTTCTGAGAACGTCTGACATAGCAACATCTGGGAGGCAAGAGAAAAAACATATTCCAAAGCAAAATATGAACTCTGTTTAGATTGGTCCTATCCTGAATTATATGTTCCCCTTTAATCAGTGCAAATAAGCAAAAGTTAGCAATATTTGCAAAGGTCTTAGTTATGGCTTATTTTCCTCCAGAAAGAATTGTACCCACCAATTACTGACTGGGAAATCAAAGAAACCAAACTTTAATCAAGATTGTTACCCAAAGACCAAAGAAAAGTAGGCCATCCGGAGGATATTCCTCAAATATTTCAGCATAGGTTTTTCCCATATAGTGCTACAGGCCCTTATTACCTAATGAGAATTTCTTTATTTTTCATCCCTCCACCCCCAGGAAGCCCCTTCTGATACCTAGACTGTAAAGAACTCTACTGTCTGCTCTCCCTTCACACAATAAGAATTTTGAAGGCTTAGTTCTATTTAACTCGTTTTAGGGCCTCGGCACCTAGCACAGAGCCTGGCACATGGGAACAAATTATATGTGTTTATCTAAAGTACGTTGAACTCATGATTTTCCTATCATAACATTCTGCTCTTTCTCCGGCAGTGCTTATTTGACAATTCCCTTTTATGTATTTTCTCTTCCCATTCCCTTTTACAGGTGTCATTCTGAAGGTTTATGTTTTACTGTTTGGATCAGCAGCAGGCCAAAAAAAAAAAAAAAGTACAAAAATCTCTCCACATTTTTTCCCAGTCTGTGAGAATCTTACAACCCAAAACACTACCATGTAACTTTACACCCACTAGGATGCCTATAAGCAAAACAACAAAACAAAAACAGATCATAACAAGTGTTGGTGAGGATGTGGAGAAATTGGAAACCTGATACATTGCTGGTGGGGATGTAAAATGGTGCGGCCACTGTGGAAAACAGTTTGGCAGTTTCTTGCAAAGTTAATCATAAAAGTACCAAATTACTCAACAATTCTACTCCTAGGTATATACCCAAGAGAATAAAAAATAGGTCTTCAAACAAAAACTTGTACACAAGTCTTCAAAGCAGTACTATGCACTATAGCCAAAGGTGGAAACAATTCAAATGTCCGTTAACTCATGAATGAGTAACAGTATGCTGTATCTACACACAATGGAATACTATCTGATCATAAAAAGGAATGCAGCTGTAATATATACTATAACACAGATGAGACTTGAAGGCAGTATGTTAAGTGAAGGAAGCCAGTTACAAAAGACTAACTTATAAAATTTCATTTATATGAAATGTCCAGAACAGGCAAATCTACAGAGACAGAAAATAGATTACTAGTTTCTTAGGTCCTGGGGGAGGGTGAAAGGATAGGTAATTGATAGCTAAATGATGAAGAGTTTCTCTTTGTGATGATGAAAATGTCCTAAAATTGACTGTGATGATGGTTGCATATACTTGTCAATATACCAAAAACTGTTGAATTGCACATTCTAAAGGGGTGAACTATATGGTATGTGAATTATTATTATTATTATTTTGAGACAAGGTCTTGTTCTGTCTCCCAGGCTAGGGTGCAGTGGCACAATCTCCGCTCACTGCAGCCTCAGCCTCCCGAGCTCAAGTAATCCTCCCACCTCAGCCTCCTGAGTAGCTGGGACCACAGGCTTGTGCCCTTATGCCTGGCTAATTTTTTTTTTTTTTAAGAGAAGGGGTTTTACCATGTTGCCCAGGCTGGTCTCAGACTCCTGAGTTCAGGCAATCGGAGCCACCACGCCTGGCCTTGTTTTGTGAAGTGTACCTCAAATAAAGCTGTTTTTAAAAGAAACTACCATGGGCCAAACGTGGTGGCTCATGCCTGTAATCCCAGAACTTTGAGAGGCCAAGGTGGGTGCATCACTTGAAGTCAGGTGTTCGAGACCAGCCTGGCCAACATGGCGAAACCTCATCTCTACTAAAAATACAAAAACATTAGCCAGGCATGGTGGTGCACACCTGTAGCCCCAGCTACTCGGCAGGCTGAGGCAGGAGAATTGCTTGAACCCGGGAGGCGGAGGTTGCAATGAGCCAACATCGCACCACTGCACTCCAGCCTGGGCAACAGAGTGAGATTGTCTTAAAAAAGAAAAAAGGCCGGGCGCGGTGGCTCAAGCCTGTAATCCCAGCACTTTGGGAGGCCGAGACGGGCGGATCACGAGGTCAGGAGATCGACCCCGTCTCTACTAAAAAAATACAAAAACTAGCCGGGCGAGGTGGCGGGCGTCTGTAGTCCCAGCTACTCCGGAGGCTGAGGCAGGAGAATGGCGTAAACCCGGGAGGCGGAGCTTGCAGTGAGCTGAGATCCGGCCACTGCACTCCAGTCCGGGCGGGCGACAGAGCGAGACTCCGCCTCAAAAAAAAAGAAAAAAAAAAGAAAAAAAAGAAAAAACCACACACTACCATGTAGCATGAGGGAATTGTGGTGTTGGAATTGTTCTGTATCCTGTTTGTAGTAGTAGTTACAAGACTATGCATGTGTTAAAATACATAGAACTTTGCACTCCCAAAAAGTAAATTTTACTGTGTGTTTTTAAACATAAAATAATAAACCTATTATGTGCCCCTTTAGTTGGAATTATAAACTGGGATCCATGGTCAACTTCAATTGAGACTGGTGCAGCTAATTAAAAATTTCTGTGTATGTGCAAAGAGAGCACTCAGACCCAAAGAACCAAGCGTAAACCTATTTCCTTAGCTGCATTCTGCAGCTAAAATCCAGATAAACACAAAGAGATTATCTATGTAATCCTGTCTCCACTTCATGCTTAAAGCAGAGTTGTTGATTCAGTGGTCCAAGCTTTCATTCCAAGCCCCAGTAACCCCTGATGATTTTTCTGAATTCTCCATTGTACGTGTACCAGATACTGAACTTGATCTGTCTCTGCAGAATAAATCAGCAACAGAAAAAAATACATATATACAACCCTTCAACTCCAAACCTTCAAAAGATTCCCCAAGACTTGCAAATGTGAAATACTGTGGGATACTGCATATTTACCATCAGGAGCTCTGCATTCTGGCTTTTGGTCAGAATGAGGAGAGTTTCAGGAGGAACAAGTACAAAAATGGTGAAAAAAGAGACAAGATGTGGAAAGTGCTCTAGTGTCATAAGGAGAAAGCAGAAGACTCCAGAGACACCTGTTATCAAAGATCAGAGACCTTCCCAAACTGGAGAAGGCCTGGAACAGGAGCAGAAGCAAGAAACCTCTTGGGTTCAGCAGGTCCTAGGCCGTGGGTGGTCAGGGAGATACTCGAGAGCCCAGAGAATTTTAAGGCCATCACTAACCACATGTAAACAAAGTGATACTTGTAGATGTTCTCTATAATTAAGGTCCTTCTACAACATGGTGTTCAGAGTGCATTCATAGGTTCAAGTTGGGTGGGCTCCCTATTCAGCAGGTTGTGTTTTACCAGCAGCTGAATGGGATTTAGTATTAGGTAAAAAGACATTACCAAAATAGTAATAAAATTTAGACCCTCCATGCCAAGATCAATGCTTACTCTTGAGTTATAGGAAACTTGTACAAAAACTACACCTGCCACCTATACTCTTCTATTTTCCTGGTTCTACCTACCTTATAATCATCTCTCATCTACCACCACCTCTAGCCCTAAAGCTCCTAATACTCCACTAACCTGTTCCTCTGAGGATGGGGCTCATTGATATATTTGCTGCAAAATCGCTTTGTTTTGTAGCCGCCCTTTTCCCCATGGGTAATGCATATATCTGAACCTACCCCACATACTCATTCACTTGGAGACTAATTTGAAAGATCTGATTCCCAGACATCTGCTTTAATATGAATCCTATAAAACTTTCATATGACTTTCTGTGTGTCAGTCAAAATTTTTTTAATTCTCACTGCAATAACCTCTCAACAGTGGAGATAGAATGAGGATAAAAGATACATGAACAAATCATTGCTAAAACATTTTGAGAGTTTTCATCTGAACTAACTTTGTGAGTTAGTTTAAAAACACACCAGGAAACCAGGCCTGATACACAGACCTTCTATAACACGCTAGCCCTCATGTTAGTATTTGGTCCTTATTGGGTGAGACCATGCTGCTCCCCTCTACTGATGGAAAGAGTCTTCTACTGATGGGAAGGAGAATACTTTCCCATGGATTCTATGTCAGAACTCTCCCACAGCGTATTGAGTCATCTGGGACACTTCATTTAGTGTCTCCGGGCTTCAGTCTTCTCATCTCTGAAATATAGAGAGGCAGGTAGGGTGGGGGGAACTAAACTGGGTCATCATTAACATCTCTTCCAGTTCTAACATTCTGTGACCATTTCACTGGTGATAGGGAAGTCTTAAGTCTCAATATCTGCTGAGTCATTCTGTCTCAGCCTTTGGATTCATATTCCATTGCTCCGATTGAAAAATTAAGATAAACTCTGTGGTAGGGATGCATGTCCCTGGAATGTACAAGTAACCAGAGGCACAAAGGTCCCTAACTAAGAACAGGGACCACCTGTATTAACTGGGATTAGGTATAGCAGCATATAATGGAATGCCCAAAATAACTGAGACTTAAACACAAAAAAGTTGTTCTCCTACAAAAAAAAAGAAGAAGAAGAAGAAGAAGGCAACATATGATTGATACAGAGACTAAGATTCCTTCTAACCTTCTGTTCCACCACCCTGAGTGCATGGCTTTCACACTTACAGTCCTGGATGACTACTGAAGCTCCAGACACCACATTCAAATTCCAGGCAGCCGGAAAGATAAACGGAAAAAAAGGCTAAATAGGCACACTTTCAGCAGAGTCAGTTCCCTTTAAAGAGCCTTCCTGGAGATCTGTATAAAGTTTGCATTTGGATTTCAATGACCAAAATGTAGTCACAAGGCTACAGATAGGTGCAAGGGAATCTACGAAATGTAGTTTTTAAGTGGGCACATTGCTGCCCTCAGTGATGTAGGAGCTCTGTTGATTGGGAATAAGAGAATGAATGCTGAGTAGACAACCTGCAGTATCAGCCACACCACTTTCATGTCTTCTGGAGTACCTGTCCCTGGAAGGAGCTCATTCAATGCTGTTGATTTGATCTGACTGTCAGCAGCAGGAGATCTGATCTAGAAGTGGCTTTTCTTTCTGCTGGCATAAACAAGCATCCTCTAGTCTGGTCCTCAGAACAGAGCCTGAGCATATAAGCCTGGTTTTTCCAGTCTTTGAAATTACAAATTGGTCAAAAACATTGATGTTCTCTTTTGGAAACCAGAGCTATGTGTGAAAATTAAAAGAAGTTACTTCAATGTTCTGAGCTACTAAGACTTCTTAGCTAAATTAGAAATGAAAACTCACTGTGTCATTCTCTGTCCTTAGACTCACCCAGTGATTCCCCCACCTACAGATTCACACAGATCAATGGAAAGTAATTTCTTTCCTTCTTTTCTACTTTTTAATTATTATTATTATTATTTTATAGAGATGAGGTCTTGATATGTTACCCATGCTAGTCTTGAACTCCTGCCCTCAAGTGATTCTCCCACCTCAGCTTCCCAAACGGCTGGGATTATGGGTGTGCACAACTATGTCTGACCTAATAGAAAGTGACTTCATCTGAAGAAGTGTAGAATTAGGGATGAGTACCTGGTGTGCCTTAACTGTGCTACTGACCCTTTCTCTCCTAAAGGCGGGCTCCACATACATATTCCCTCAGGAGAAGAAAGCATTCATGGACTAAGTTCTTCTTATCTAATCCCTGTATTTGTAAGCATTCCTTGCCCATAAGAAACGGACAATGAGATACAAAGTGAATTATGTAAGTTGCCTAATTTTAGAGGCAGAGATAGGGTAAAATTTGGTTCTCAGCTCCCAGTCCACTGCTCAAATCAATACAACCAAAACTATATTGAAAAAATATGTATCTATTATTGAGAACCAAATGTTTAAAATTATGAAGCATTTGCAATTGCTATCTGCACTGATTTGGTTATCCAGAATTTTGATTCTTGATTTTATCTTGCCCAACCTGTGTCTTGCCTAGGTCTCTGTAACAGTCATCAGTTTAATTCAATATTTACAGAAAGTTTACTCAGTGATCAGTGATATGTTATGAGGGAGATACAAAAATATCATAAGATATGGCCTTATAATTCTATTGTATTGTTAAGATACATGACCATGAATTAATGAGGTTAATTTTCAAATAAATATACCGACTGTCTATCTATGTGAGTGGTATATCTTCTTAGGAAGCATTTAGCCCAATGATGTGTTGCTGCTCAAAATATTTTTAGAATTCATATTTGGGAATTATTTTCAGTAGGTGAACCAAATTATCTTAAATGTCCTCGATGGCTATTCAATGTTTTGCTTTGAGAGTGGATTTTATTGGGGGAGAAAGTTGAAGTCATTCAGACCTGAATCTGATAAAGCAGGTTTGAGTGGTTTGGTTTCCGGGTAACATTCAGTCAGCCCAGGGTGTCCTTCTTCCAGGCCTCTTTTTCCACAGTAGAAGGACAGTGGTTCTCAAACGTGAGTGTGCCTCAGAATCACCTGGAAGACTTCTTAAAACACAGATTTCTGGGCTCTAATTTCTGATTCATCAGTTATGGTGGGGAGGCCAAATATTTTATTTTTTAAATTTAATTTTATTTCATTTCAATAGCTTTTGGGGAGCAGGTGGTAAGTTCTTTAGTGGTGATTTCTGAGACTTTGGTGCACCCATCAACTGGGCAGTGTACACTGTACCCAATGTGTGGTTTTTTATCCCTCATTCCCCTCCAACCCTTCCCCACAAATCTCCAAAGTCCATTATATCATTCTTACGAGGCCTGGGATTTTATATCTTAAATGAGCTCCCAAGTCAGGCTAATATCACTGGTTAGGGAACCACACTTTAAGAACCACTGCTTTAAGACAGTCATTTTAGGTTTTTCATTGCATATAGCTGCACTTAACTTTTCAGATGCAGATCACCCCTCCTCTCAAGGAGCTTCCTTCTTGCCTCTTATGCTGTGTCCTGGGTACTTCTTGGTCTTGCACATTCCAATTAGGCAACTGGATGTGTGCCCAAAGCCCCTACCACAGAAGGGATCACTTTTACCCACAGCCACAGAGGATGGTACTAAAGCTTATGACTAAAAGCACTCACAGGCATTTCTATAATTAAAACTTGAGCCTTGCCCAGTGCTCAGGAGTGTTACGGAAGGTTAAAGCCTGAAGGGGTGTTAATTATCATCTAGTTCAATTTCCTCTACCTCCTCTCCCCTCATTTTAGAGCTGAGGAAACCAGGGCCCAGAGATGCTAAGTCCAGTGTCCAATATCACCCAATAAATTACAGAAGAGTTCCATGAGAAAGCGTCACAGTCACCTCCCAGCTTCAGAAGACAGGGTCGTAATCTTACCCAATCAAAGCCAAATGCAACATGAGGTAGGTGTAATATGATGTATGTATCCCCCAAATAACAAATAATACAAATCTGACTGCATGTTTCTACCCTAAACAGTCCAGCAGTTTGGGGTCCATAAAAAAAGTATAGTACTTTACCAATGCGGATTTTACTCCTGTCAGAAAGCTATGCTGTTAAGACATACATAACCAAATACTCATTTATGCATGCAGTGGAGTGTGCCAGAGTCTGAGTCCTACATTCAGTTGACTCTGTTAGTATGTGACCAAAGCTGCCATCGCCTGAGTGCAGAAGACAGCTACAGCAATCCTGAAGAGAAACACGGCTTTGCCACTAAAATAAACCAAACAACTAGTCAATATGTCTTCACCTCACAGCCTAGGTCTGGCTTACCTATGGACCGTAGATACGGCCAATCTCATTTGAATTGCCATTGAGAAAACCTAGCCTCAGGTAAAGTTAAAACTTGTAATGATACCAATCCCTTAGAGTGGTAGATTGGCAGCAATCAGCAAATCATTAAAACTTGGCTACAGAACACTGTGAAATATGCTAGGTAGGTGCTGTGGTTTGAATGTATGACTCTCTCCAAAATTCATATGTTAGAACTTAAATTCCATTGTGATGGTATTAAGAGGTGGGGACTTTAGGAGAGGATTCAATCATGAAGACGGAGCTCTCATGGGTGGAATTAGTGACGTTATAAAAGGGCTGCAAGGAACTAACTAGGCCCTCTTGGCCCTTCCACCTTTCCACTGTGCTAGAAAACAGGCTTTCAGAGGACACAGCAATAAGGCACCATCTTGGAAGCAGAGATCAGACCCCCACCAGACATCGAACATTTCTATTCTTTATAAATTCCCTAAGTCTCAGATATGTTGTCATAGAAGCACTAATTCACTAATACAGTAGGTGAGCTACTTAAAAGAGCATTTTTTAAAAAGTCAAAAAGAGAAAATAGCTAGTCTTAAAATGCTATGGAGCCTAAGTCATTATTTCTCACTCTTTTTAGACACCACAGAAGATCTAACTCTTAACCCAGACGTATTCAAAGATAGATGCTGTGAAATACGGATCAATGGCTCAAAAGCTTCTGAAAGTGATCAAGTAGAATATTTTTATTTTTAAATGTAAAATATCACCCCTGCCTTGTTGCGAAAAAGTGGGGTGGAGGAAGTAACACCACTATTCATCCCCTCTATGGTGAAATATTCCTTATCCTTAAGATGTAGTAGTCCACTCAATCTCCAATGATACACCTGTTTGTAGGAGATGATAGGGAGGTGAAGTGAAGGGCAGCTAGAATGCACATCGTCCAACATTCTTTCTTGTAAACATTCACGATGGTTACATGGGATCAGAGAAATGTTCAAGAAACCATAGGGGTTGATTTGGTTGACACCTAACAGTGTCTTAAGCATCAACGCAGTCAACATGTGTCCCAGTTTCTTTCAAATTGATACCAATTGGTGGAATGACACTGACATTTTGGAAGCAACATTCAAGGAAGAGGCTGCTGTGAAGGATGAGTTGGAGAGCAGCAGACAGAAAGACTGGAGGTTCGGGGAAAGCAGAAGCTGGGGAAGCTTGATTTCTCTGTCTCACTCCCTGGAATTGGCTGGATTTCCGATGGTGAACCAGGTTTGCAAACCCAGCCATAGGCCCCCTACTCCATTTGCTCTGCCTCGCAGTATTCTTCCCTGCCATCCCTACCCCTGAAGCCCTCTTTTTGACCCCCAGAAACCTGCTGGAAACTCTCCTCTAGAAAACCATCCTGACCAATCTACCCACTGGCTGTACCTCCAGCAAACTTTTAGATATATTTTCTTAGAGTGGGTCCAGTGCATTCTTGAATGTAAGCATCTTACCCTCCCCTGTTTTGAGTCTATCAAAAGCTGAGCTTTTATTTCCCTTGTGGACTTTGTCCTCATCACTTTCCCTGTTCTTCCAGCTTCTCCCCTTAGCCCAAGGGGTGCTAACTGTTTAGGTTCTGGGAAAAGGCTGCTGATCTGCACTCCCTCACTGCCCCTGCATGTTAGGGCTGAGTTGGTCTCAGATGCTGCTTTCTTGCAGGCTGAGAGAGCTTGAAAATATAGGTCTGGGAAAGGTCTGGAGAAGAGTCCTAAAAAACTCACAAGGGCAGGCGTGCATGGTTGCTATGGTTGCTATGGTTACGTGGCAGCTTGGTTGTCTAGTCACCTCCTCCCAATAAGGCAACACTTCTCTGTGAAGCACAAAGAGAAGATGTTTAAACCCAATTCACCCCAAGAACTGGGGGAGGAGTGACTTAGTCACATCGTCTGCTTGTCACAATGTCAACAGCAAAGTTACGGGTCACCGGGGCTGTGAGGGGAACACACAAGGAAAGCTACTTTGTGAATATTTAAGATTAGAATGAGATTAAACAGCCAAGCCAATGTGCCCTGCACTCTCTGAATTTTGTTCTGTTTTGCTTGAACTAACGCCACATCTGTCAGTGTGGTTCTTGCCATGCCTGGCAGCCAAGCACATGGGCACACATAGGGCTTGGCAGTGGGGAAATGGGCTGAGACCCAGTCAGAACAGTCTCATCTTTCTACCTGAGCCTCAAACTATGGTTTTCCAGGCTCCAGATGGTGATCATGATTGTTAAAAAGCAACTATTATCCCTGTTAATGAGGATAATAAAACTAAACAATTCATGAGCACTGACAACATATGGAACATCCTACAAAACACAGATTTACCCAGCATTATCAGGAAATGACGTTTTCCACATCAGTGAATTTTCTGGAAAATTAGGGCTTACCTCTTTTTTTTAAATCTTCAATTTTTTTATTTCAATAGTTTTTTGGGGAACAGGTGGTATTTGGCCACATGAATAAGTTCTTTAGTGGTGATTTCTAAGATTTTGGTGCACCCATCACTCAGGCAGTGTACCCTGTACCCAAAGTGTAGTCTTTTATCTCTCACCACTGCCTACCATTTCCCCTGAGTCCCCAAAGTCCAATGTATCATTCTTAAGCCTTTGTGTCCTCATAGCTTAGCTTCCACATATGAGTAAGCACAGATGATGTTTGCTTTTCCAGGGCGTACCTCTACAGCTATGATATTTTTTTCTGAAGATATTAACCAGTTGGGATGGAAATATGTGTCAAATATGTAATACATTCTCCCATCTTGCTAAACAGTGTAACAAATACTACATACACCATTTTTCCTGGATCTCTCCTTATGAACATGGAATGAACCACAGAGCTGGGGAGAGGTCTCCATCCATACCATCTTTGGGTCTTGATTGGGACAGTTAGCCCACTTCAACTTGACCTAGTCAGCTGTATTCAGGTCTCTCTGCACTTGACAGTAAGCTCCTTAAGAAGGAACCAGGCCTTCCCTATCCTTCACCTTCATCCCCTACAGCCTTGCCACTCAAAAGATGGCCCTCAGAATAGCAAATCAGCACCACCTAGAAGCTTATCAGAAAAGCAGACTTTCTGGCTCCATCCCAGACCTACTTAATGAATTAGATTCTGAATTTTAACAAGATCCACTGGTGATTCATATGCGCGTCGGAAGTTGGGAAACATTACCCTCCAGCTGTGCATACCAGCTTGTCCCTGACCAGTTATATCAGCATCACCCGAAGTTTCTTGTTAGACACAGAACTTGGGGCCCAGTACAGAATCAGAATCTCTGAGAAGTGAAACTCAGAAATCTATTGTTATCAAACTCTACAGGTAATTCTGATAAGAGTATCCAGCCCTAGGCCTTGCTCAGGGGAGGTACTCAACAAGTCTTTATTAAATTTAATGGAATTCTTGTATCTGTTTTTAGGTTATCCTATCTCCTGGATGAGCCAGGTGAAAGGTGGTCATCCTTTTGTCTATGTAGGTACAATTCCCATTTCTGATTTTCTAGCATAGTGACTAAGATCTCTAGCTTTGCTAGTGAAAGAAGCCAGATACACTATGTAGATATTTTATGATTGTATTTACATGAAATGTCCTGAATAGACAAATCTATGGAGACATAAAGTAAACTGGTGGTTGCCAGAGACTGGAGAGAGGGAAGAATGTGGGAGGGACTGCTGGTGGGTATGGGGTTTATTTTTGGGGTGATGAAAATGAAATGTGAAATTAGATGGTGGTGATGGGTACACAACCTTGTGAATATACTAGAAAGATAAAGTTCATGAATTCAAAAGATAAAGTTACAAGAATTATATCTCAATTTTTAAGAGGTCTCAGGTTTTTGAATCAGGCCACCTGTATTCAAATCCTGGTCTTGCCACATAGAGGCTGTGTAATCTTGGGCATGTTAATTAACATCTTTGAGACCCAGTTACATTGTCTGTAAAGAGAATAACAATGTGCCTATGCCAGAGATTTGTTATGAGAGTTAAATAAGATAATCTTTGTAAAAAGTGGCAGGTGTTGGCCAGCCACGGTGTAATGCCTGTAATCCCAGCACTTTGGGAGGCTGAGGCAGGCAGATCACGTGAGGTCAGGAGTTCAAGACCAGGCTGGCCAACATGGTGAAACCCCATCTCTACTAAAAATACAAAAAATTAGCTGGGCGTGGTGGTGGGCACTTCTAATCCCAGCTTCTCGGGAGGCTGAGGCAGGAGAATCACTTGGACCTGGGTGGCAGAGGTTGCAGTGAGCCGAGATCACACCATTGCACTCCAGCCTAGCCAACAAGAGCAAAACTCCATCTCAAAAAAAAAAAAAAAAGTGACAGGTGTTGGAGCTCAAGACACACCACCCCAAAATATGACTGCAGGAGACCAAAATACACCACCCCAAAATAGACCTTTTTGGCATATCATTTTGAGCAGGTTATTTTGGGAAATTGCAGACACAGGAGTAGCTCTGAAAAGTTGCCCTTTTGTAAAGGAAATTTACATTTATAAAGGAAATTTTTATTAGTAAAGATGTCTGTACCAAGAAGAGAGCTATTCCAAGATAACTTTTATCACTTGAGAAACTTTTATCTTCATAACAAGACAATCTTTGTTCACCATGCATTTCCTCCCCTCATTCTTTCATAACTAGTATGCACACCCCACAGAAGCCCCAAACCCTTATTCTTTTATGTAGCTCAGCATGCCATTATAAGCCTCAATCATCTGACCATTTCTTTAAGTCATATTTTTGTGGGACTCCCATGCATACACTATTAAAATGGCTTTTCTCCTGTTAATCTGTTTCGTGTCAATTTAGTCTGTAGGCCAGCAAAGAACCTAGAAGAATAGAGGAAAACAATTCTCTTCCTACACTGGTACATACAAGTGCTAATACATTTTTCCTGCTGTAGGGGTGAAAAAACGTGTAATGCCTTTTTGATCACCCATCACAAGGATTACAACCAACGCTCCTATAATAAAGGACAAATTAATGAGAGGCAAGCATTACAAATTTATTTAAAACCAAAATGTTATGTGACACAGGACACTTTAGAAATGAAGACCTAAGAGCTGGGCATGGTGGTGCCTGCCTATAGTCCCAGCTACTCAGGAGGCTGAGGTGGGAGGATAGCTTGAGCCCAGGAGTTTAAGTCCAGCCTGGGCAACATGGAAAGATCCTGTCTCTTAAAAGAAAAAAGAAGGAAATGAAGAACCAACGACCCAGGGAAAAATATTGATTTTTTATGCTTGGTTTCAATGAAGAATGGATAGCTGTGTAAAAATGTGATTGGACAAAAGGGTATGAACTAATAGTAGTAGACAGGGTGTTGGGAGAGGGAGCACTGAAGGCCTGTCCAGATTCTTCTTGGCCTGTGTAACACTCTTTCCTCCATGCATAGGACAGAACATCTGTCACATAAGGGGAAGAAGATCAGAGAGTGAACTTTTTAGGTTTTGTGGCTTGCTTTGGGGAGAGAAGTTTTAGTTTCTGTGACCCGCTTTAGGGGAGAGGAATTCTATGACTCACTTCCAGAAAGAAAGACAGGTGGGGGACAGGTCACAAAGACCTTGCTTCTGAGACCCTTCCAATCTTTTTCAGTTCTAAGTATGTAGCACACCAAAGCACCATATTTTGGAGTATCGTGTTCTGACCTTCGAACTGCTCATTTTGAATCCAACAATTCTTAAACTTTAAAATGTACAAGAATCACCTGGTGAACTTCACAAAATGAATGCCCTTGGATTTTCAGATTTGTAAGTCTAGAGAGTGGCTTCAGAATCAACATTTTTAATATGCTCACCATTCTGATTACACATGGTGTCCGGAGATGACACCATGAGAAATAGTATTCTAAACTCTTGTCAACTGGAAAAATAAACAATGTTTTTAAATTATTTGTTTCCCACTTAGAATGTATAAACCGGAAAGAATGTTGCTTCTACCCTTACACCCCCAAAATTTTGGATAATCTACAAATTTGCTTTTCTTGAACCTATCAGAGAGCTGAGGTTGCAAGGGAAACTAGCAAACCCAGAATCTAAGGAAACACAGACATCTCCAAAGGGAGACAAACACAAGCACTTGATTACCAGGGGCAGAGGCTATTGGTCCCAGATAAGGATAATTCAATGAAAATTTTTAGCAAATTGCTAAGGGCTGAGTTTAGGCTAGTAAGAGACTATTAAACCCCTGGGGATCCAAACAAAGGAGAATTTACCCCTTCTTGCAGGCTTTTTGCCACAGACCTTACTGGGTACACACAAAAAAGATCGGGAGCAGGACAAGAGACTTCAGACAGCATCCCATGTGCTGCAAGCCTGGGAGAAAGTAACAGCTGCCCCCAGGGTAAATGCATAATGCCACACTTGGATCTTTGTCCCTGATCTCTCCCCTACAGAACAAAAGCCTTAAAATGTTGGTGGAAGGCAACAATCCCTGTCACTCTTAGGGCACTGATAAAGAAACCATTGCACCTGGGAGAAGGAGAGAGGTGGGGGGAGCAAACTCTCCAGCTATAGGAAGAAGCAAGTATATGTTTTGGGGCCAGACCTACAGCTAACGGTAAAAGAGGACCACTGAGAAAGCCCTCCCTCCAAGACTCAGAGACACAATGCCTGCCTATACCTGAGAGACTTCTTTTTAAAATAATTTCAAATGTGATTTTAGATTCAGGGGTTACATATGTAGGTTGTTATACATGAGTATATTGCGTGATGCTGAGGTTTGGAATATGAATATTTCTGTCACCCAGGTAGTGAGCATAGCACCCAACAGGTAGTTTTTCACCCCTTATTCCCTTCCTCCTCTTCCCTTTTAGTAGTTCCCAGTGTCTATTCTTGACATCTTTTTTTTTTTTTTTTTCTGAGACAGAGTCTTGTTTTGTCGCCCAGGCTGGAGTGCAGTGGCACAATCTTCGCTCACTGCAACCTCTGCCCCCCGGGTTCAAGCGATTCTCCTGCCTCTGCCTCCCAAGTAACTGGGACTACAGGCACACACCATCACATCTGGCAAATTTTTGTGTTTTTAGTATGGACGAAGTTTCACCATATTGGCCAGACTCTTTTTGAACTCCTGACCTTGCAATCTGCCTGCCTCAGCCTCCCAAAGTGCTGGGATTACAGGTGTGAGCCACCATGCCCAGCCTTGTTGTCATCTTTATGTCTGTGAATATCTAATGTAAAGCTGCTACTTATAAGTGAGAACATGCAATATTTGGTTTTGTGGTCCTGTTGCTAATTTGCTTAGGAGCATAGCCTCCAGCTGCATCCATGTTGTTGCAAATAATAGGATTTTTTTCATTTTTATGATTGCATAGTATTCCATGTTGTATATGTACCACGTTTTCCTTATCCAATCCAACGCTGATGGGCACCTAGGTTGATTCCATGTTTTTGCTATTGTGAATAGTGCTGCACTAAACATACAAGTACATGTGTCTTTTTTGTAGAATGATTTATTTTCCTTTAGGTATTTACCCACCAATGGGATTGATGAGTCAAATGGTAGTTCTGTTTTAAGTTCTTTGAGAAATCTTCAAACTAGTTTCCACAGTGGCTGAACTAATTTTTCACTAACAGTATATAAGCGTTCCCTTTTCTCCACAGCCTTGCCAGTATCTGTTATTTTTTTTACTTTTTAATAACGGCTATTCTGATGGATGATATTTCATTGTGGTTTTGGCATTTTCATTTCTCTGATGATTGGTGATGTGAAACATTTTTCACGTTTGTTGGCTACTTGTATGTCCTCTGAGAAGTGTCTGTTCATGTCCTTTGCCCACTTTTAATGAGGTTATGTTTTTTGCTGGTTGAATTGTTTAAGTTCCTTATAGATGATTTTGGATATTAGACCCTTGTTGGATACATTGTTGGAAATATTTTCTCCCATTATGTGGGCTATCTGTTTACCCTCTTCATGGTTTCTTTTGCTATGCAGAAGCTGTTTAGTTTAATCACGTCCCATTTGTCTTTTTTTTTTTTTTTTTGGCAATTGCTTTTGAGGAGTTACTCATAAATTCCTTGTCAAGTCTAATGTCTAGAAGATTACATCCTAGGTTTTCCTCTAGGATTTTTATAGTTTGAAGTCTTAGATTTAAATCTTTAATCCATCTTGAATTGATTTTTGTATGTATAAAGCCACACTTGGAAACGTAGGGTTCCAATTTCATTCTTCTGCATATGGCTAGCTGGTTATACCAGCACCATTTATTGAATAGGCAGTCCTTTTCCCATTGGTTATTTTTGCCAACCTTGTCAAAGATCAGATGGTTGTAAGTGTGTGGCATTGTTTCTGAGTTCTCTATTCTATTCCACCAGTCTATGTGTCTGTTTTTACCAGTGCCATGCTGTTTTGGTTACTATAGCCTGATGATACAGTTTGAAGTCAGTTAATGTGATATCTCTGGCTTTGTTCTTCTTGCTTTGAATTGCTTTGGCTCTTCAGGATCTTTTGTGATTCCATATGAATTTTAAAAGTTTTTTTATAATTCTGTGAAAAATCATAATTAGTAGTTTGGTAAGAACAGCATTGAATATAGATTGTTTGGGGCAGTATGGCCATTTTAACAATATTAATTCTTCCAATCCATGAGCGTGAAATGTTTTTCCATTTGTTTGTATTGTCTCTGATTTTTTTCAGCAGTGTTTTATTGTGTGTGTGTGTGTGTATGGCTATTGTAAATGGGATTACATTCTTGATTTGGCTCTCAGTTTGAACGTTATTGGTGTATAAAAATGCTACTAATTTTTTTACATTGATTTTGTATCCTAAAACTTTACTGAAGTTGTTTATTAGGTCTAGGAACCTTTTGGTAAAGTCTCGAAGTTTTATAGGTATAGAATCATAGTGTCACAGAGAGAGATAATTTGACTTCTTTTCCTGTTTGGAAGCCTTTTATTTCTTTCTCTTGACCGATTGCTTTGTTAGGACTTCCTACAACTGAGGCTTATTTAGAACAACAGAGAATGCTTCCCCCATACCCTACCACCAGCCTAACAAGAATCTAGTAACAAATAATAGTAGTCTACTACTGAGAGAGATGCAAAAGCAGGGAGAGAGACCCTTACTGCGCACAATGCAAAGGGAAGACCTAAAGCTGAATATAGAGCAGACATTGGAAAAAACCTTCTGGCAAACCAGCCCCCACCCTAAACACAAGATATGGAGCAATATTGAAACTGTGTTATACCGAGGGTAACCATATCAACAAAAAAAATCCCAAACTGGTTCAACTCTTGAGAGGATTGACTCATCTCCCACATTAAATGCCAAGAATAAGGAAAAGCAAGCCCAGTTCCAGGTCTAACAACTACAGTCATATATTACTTAACAGTGGGGATACATTCTGGAAAGTGTGTTGTTAGGCAGTTTCATTGTTGTCCAAACATCACAGAGTGTACTTACAGAAACATGGATGTAGCCTACTACACACCCAGGCTATGCCATACGGTATAGCCCATGGCGCCTAGGCTACAAATCTGTATAGCATGTTACTGTACTGAAGACTGTAAGCAATTGTAATACAAATGTAAGTAGTTGTATATCTAAACATATTTAAGCACAAAGCAAAGTAAAAATACAATATTATAAATTCATGGAACCACTGTTGTACATGTGGTTTGTCATTGACCAAAATATCATATGTGTCACATGACTGTATTTAATGCAGCCTCTACTAAACTACGAAAGATGTCTGGCATTCATCACAAAATTAGAAGGTATACAAAGAAACAAGAAAAACAAAAACACTGTCAAGAGGAATAACAATCAACAGAACCAGACTCAGATATGACACGTGGCAGAACTATCTAAAGGGGAATTCAACGTAACTATGATTATTATGTTAAAATACTCCAGAGGAAAACGTGACGACAAGTATCAGATGGGTAATTTCTGCAGAGAGATGAAAACTGTAGAAAGAATCTAATGGGAATGATAGAAATAAAAAATACAACAGCAGCTATAAAGAATGATTTCAACTGACTCATCAGTAGACTTGAAACAGACAAGGAAAGAATAAGTGAAACTCAAATAAGCCAATAGAAATTACCCAAATTTACCACAAGCAGTGGCTAATGCCTATAATTCCAACACTTTAGGAGGCTGAAACAGGAGGATTGTTTGAGCCCAGGAGTTTGAGACCAAACTGGGCAAGATAGTGAGACTCCATCTCTACAAAAAATTTAAAAGTTAGCATGGGTGTAGTGGTGTGTGCCTGTAGTCCCAGCTACTAGGGAGGCTGAGGTGAGAGAAGCCCAGGAGGTAGAGGCTGTGGTGAGACATGATCATTCTTCTGCACTCCAGCCTGGGTGGCAGAGCAAGACTCTATCTAACAACAACAACAACAAATTACCCAAATTGAAACCCAAAGGAAAAAAGAGTAGGCAAAACAACAACAACAACAAAAACAGAACAGAGCACCCAAGAGTTGTGTGACAATTTAAGTCTAGTATGAATGTAATTGAAATCGCAGAAGAAAAGAACACAAAGCAAAAGTTTGGATAATGTATTTAAATTTATCTTCATTTATTTCATTTTCAGTGCTATCCATTACTTTGAGTAGATTCAAGATTCTGTCTGGTATCATGTTTGTCTGCCCAAAGAACTTCCTTTAACAGTTCTTGTAGCTCAGGTCTGCTGGAAATAAATTCTTCCAGTTTTTGTTTGCCTAAGATCTGTATTTTTTCCTCATTTTTGAAAAATGGTTTTGCTGGGTATGGAATTCTGGGTTGACAAATTTTTTCTTTCAACTGTAAGAATGCCACTCCACTGTCTTCTGGCTTGTACAGTTTCTAGTAAGAAGTCTGCTGTAATTGTTGTCTTTGTTCATCTAAATGCAATGTGTCTTTTACTTGTAGCTATCTTTCAGAATATCCCTCGTCTTCCATTTTCAGTGATTTGGATTATATATGTAGATGTGTGTATTTTGCTCTTTATCCTACTTGATGATCTCTGAGTTTTCTGGATCTGTAATTTGGTGTCTTAATTTTGGACCTAACTTTGCCAAACATTAGGGTGTAATTATTTAGCTGAGAACTAAAGAATGAGATCTTAGTCAGAAAAAGAAAGGGTAAGCAATGTTTCAGAGAAGAGGGTCCAAGAGACAAAAGAAATGGCATAATTAGTAGCCTACAGGTAAGGAGAGATCCTCACACTTTAGGCAAATTAAAAAGACTGTTATAATTAAGCGAAAAGAGTGAATGCAAAGGCTCAATAGATAAAATTGACAGACAGGATTCATTTTGGAAGACTGTGTAATCACATTAAGCACTCGTTATTATGGTAAACAGTGAAGGTTTTTAAGCAGTAGAGTGACATAATCAGATTCAAATTCTTAAATCCTAATTCATAATAATCACTCTGCCTGCTACGTAGGGAGTAGGTTGTGCGCAATGTCTTAGAAGCCAAGACAAATTTTTGGATAGAGTCTTAAGCTATGGACTCTTCTCTTCCATATTCCTTTACCTGTTATATACCTCCTAGTCTCCCTGGAAAACTTACCTATGCTATGGTCCATTCCTTTGGATCTTGCTAAATGTTTATAAAAATCCTTCACACAGCTGAACTGTGTTTTCCAGACTCCCTTGCTGTTAGATGTGGCCACGTGCCTGAGTTCTGGCCAATATGAATAAGAAATAAACTTTTATTATTCTATATCACTAAGATTTAGGAGTATATAGTTACAGCAGCTCACCTACTCTCACAAATACACCTAGTAACTACCTAATTAACAAGTAAACTGAAGTTCACATGACTAGTGAATTCCTTGGATTAATATATTATTACGTGAAAATGTTATATCTTATAGGGGTACTAGGAATTTCATAAATAGGTTAAGAAAACCTAAGTAAAAGTTTGTGTATTCTCCAACTCACACAACATCAAGGGCCACACACTATTTTACCAGTCTGCCTTTAGAAAGTTTCTAACAATAATCGTTGGGATTTATCCTCTTAATTATGCATGGTATGGTACAATGGAAAGTTCCTTACATTTGCAATAGGGAGACTAGCATTATTCTTTCTGAAATGTTACTGACCAGCCATGTGGCCTTAGAAAAAAATCTTTTTTATTTTTTTAGACATGAAGTCTCACTCTGTCACTCGGGCTGGAGCACAGTGGTGTGATCATAGCTCACTGCAGCCTTGAACTCCTGGACTCAAGTGATACTCCCACCTCAGCCTCCCAAGTAGCTGAGACTACAGCCATGCATCACCATGCCCAGCTAATTTGCTTTTATTTTTTAGAGATGAAGGTCTCACTATGTTGTCCTGGGCTAAGGCAGTCCCCCGACCTCAGCCACCCAAGTAGCTGGGATCACAGGCACAAGCCACCACACCCAGCAATGTCTTATTACTTTGGTGTCCTTTTTTTTTTTTTTTAATCTGTGAAAGAGGGAATAATAACACCAATTTTCATGGGTAAAGGATTATACCATGAGGATTAAACAAGGCAATACCTATTTGGTAAATTGCTATAATTTTACTAATTATTTTCTCTTCCCTGTATCTACACCCTTTGCCAGGTGAAATTTCTCTATCAAAAGGAATGGAGTACATTTCCTGACACCTTGGCACTGAATTCATGTGACTTGCTTTGGCCATTATATGAGACCTTGCATGGTTTGTTTGCTTTCTTGTGCCTCTTCTATCTTTTCTTTCATTACCATGAGAACATGCCAAGGTTAGCTCCATGAAAGATAAAAGACACATGGATTAGAGCTGAGTCCCCCAGCTCATCTGATTCCTCAGATCAATTGACAGCCCCAAACCCCCAAATGTGTGAATAAGCCTAGCCAAAATCAGCAGAGTCATGTAGCAAACCTCTAGACTTATGAGCAACAAATCCATATTGTTGTATGCCCCTGCGATTTCATAGTTGTTTGTTACACATTATTTTGACAACAGATAATCAATAGTCTGGGAGATTAGGCTCCCACAAACTGTAAAGTATTACACAAATGTAAACTATTAAAGTTTAGGGATGGTGGAAAAATATATGTGTATCCAAGGGCTCCCTTGGTCTATGAGATATTAGAGCCTATGCAAAATCTCATTAAATCCTGTTTCAGAGAGTCAGGGGATCCCAGTTCGATTTGGACAGGACATTAGAGAAGGTCCGGTCATATCATTTTACTTGTGTATGAGAACTTTTCTCTTCTCAGTAACATAGATTCTCTTTTGTCTGTACCAACAGACTTGTTCCTTCTAGCACTTCTATGCTCTAACAGTTATAAAAGACATCACTTAAATCCTGTCGTCTCTCTAGCAATCCCTGTGCACACAACCCAGGAGGCTGGGTCTGGTTCCGTCCCTCTCAATTGGCCACTTCTCTGTGTTGACATCTGTCAGTTATGCTCTGATCATGCTGCAGTTTGCAATTTTTCCAGATGCTTTCAACATGCAGCCACTTTGACAAGCTAAAAGCTGCTAATGTTGCATCACTTATCACATTTTCCCATATATTACATTAATCTTAAAGACCCAGCTTAATGCACACAAGGACATCCTCCCTGAGTACGGAAGAGCTAGTCTACTAGTTTCATAAAATAAGCATCCTCCCAGATCTCCAAAGGAATAAAAAACCACAAGAATAAATTGGAAGAGAAACCAGGCAAGCTGTTTTGTATTTTCTAAAGGAAGGAGGAAATTATTTAGCCTGATTTCTCTTTCAGGCATCTCACACGTTGTTATTGCTGAACAAATACTTATTATTCTCTGAACAATGAGATAATCCGAGTTGGACCTTTTCTTCCCTAAAAGGAATAAGGAGTCTTTGCAGGTCCCATTTCTGCATCCTGGATGGTATCTTCACCTTAGCTGCTGAAGGATCCTTTTTTCTCTAACCTAGAAGAAGGCAGAAGGCAGAGTGCCTGTCTAGAAAAGTGACAAATCAGACATGACATACATATAGACCCATTACTTCTGTCATATTTCTCCTCTTAACTTTTCTCAGCAATTAAGGTTTCCATGAGCCTCCCACTCCTTTTCAAATCCTGCTCGTGAGGCAGTTGTAATTAAATCTCCTTGATTTCCCAGTGCTGCTTCTTCATAAAATAACTTTATCTTAGAAAAGTTTCCCTTCTAAATTTCCCCAAACACTCTTTCCTAACTAGGGCTGTGATGGAAAAAAATCTTTTCCTTCTTTTCTTCTAAGTCTAAATTCAAGTCAAGCACTACCTCTTCCAGGAAGCCTTCCCTGATGGCCTAACCCAGCCTCATTTCCAGGCTCTTTCTCTGGACTCCCGTGGTTTATTATACATGCCTCTACTATAACGTTTACCACAATGTCTTGTAATCATCAGTGTCCTATTGTGTCCCACACTCAGCTCGTGCAAAGAGGACAGGCCATGCCTCAACGGACTTTGCATCCATGGAGCCAGTTTTACCAGGAGAATACGAGAGGAGAAGCACTGACCAGTTACTTATCCACCCTCATGACAACTATTTTGTTTCGCTTGAGAGAGCTGTCAATGTGCTAAGCTTAATTAGGCCACAGCCTTTGTTCCTACCTTGTTAGTATCACAAAGAGAATAAGATGTCATGATTTACCTGCTGATGAGTTTCATGAATCTTCTGAAATCATCAAATAACCTATCAAGTAATCTTTGAGCACCTGACATGGGGCCAGACTTGTCAAGAGGCCCCATCGTATCCTTGTCCTGAACAGGAAATGTGCACAGTGGGAAGTGAGCAGTAAGAAGGATATAAAACTAGGTTTCAGAGCATAAGAAATACATTATCTCGTTAGAGATTTAAACATATGTGTGTAAAACACTAACTTTACATCACAGTATATGAGTTATTTAGGTCACATAGACAATCATAGCTAAAGCATTCAGGCCGGGCACGGTGGCTCATGCCTGTAATCCCAGCACTTTAGGAGGCCAAGGTGGGTGGCTCACGAGGTCAGAAGACCGAGACTATCCTTGCTAACACGGTGAAACTCCATCTCCACTAAAAATACAAAAATTAGCCGGGCGTGGTGGCGGGCGCCTGTAGTCCCAGCTACTCGGCGGAGCCTGAGGCAGGAGAATGGCGTGAACCTGGGAGGCGGAGCTTGCAGTGAACCCAGATCGTGCCACTGCACTCCAGCCTGGACCACAGAGCGAGACTCCATCTCAAATAAATAAATAAATAAATAAATAAATAAATAGAATTCAGAGAGGGAGAAATTCCTGGAAAAGGAGGAACGATTTTCAAGGCAGCTTTGCAAAAGCAGTGAGTGTTGGACCTTAAAGGAGGGTAATCCCAGCAGAGGGAAGAGAAGCAGGAGCCGCACTTGCCAGGAACAGCATAAACAAAGGCGCAGAGCAGGATCTGCACAGTCCGTCTAGATGTAAAGAATAACGAGTAGACTCACCCGGCTAGGATGAGGGCCCTGTGACGAGAATAATGGGAAATTAGGTTCCAAAGCCAGGCCAAATTATCTTCATTTTTTTCCCCAATAAAAAGAACTGCCCAAGTCACCAACTTCTAAGAGGCCCCATCATATCCTTGTCCTGAACAGGAAATGTGCACTTAAGCAGGGAATGTGCAGTATTACCACAACTCAGCCACCACCAATTATTCCTTAAGAGTGCCATGTTAACTCCTCGCTAGCCAAGGCAGTTTCTCACATAGATGAAGTCATCTGTGCTTTATTTATTTCCACCAACCAGTTTAAAGTGTACACCCACTACCTGCTAATCCATGTACTAAACTCCCTAAATCACTCAAAAATGAAGAAGATAGAATTCTTAACCTCAAGGAATATCTTTTCTTCTTATTTTTCTTCTGTCACAGGTCTCTGCTCTTCTATTTCTTAGAGACAGTATTCATTTAGGAGTTCCATCAAACCTTCTGTAGCCCTTCCTTGCTGAACGCATCTTAATCATGCTGGTAGATTGAAAAAGAGAAGAAAGACAAGCCAGCAAATAATTTGGCTTCTAAGGGGAAGTGCTTAAATTCTCAGCGCCTTCTTTATAATGTTAGATCTTCAGCCATTCTCCCCTCAGTGGTTAAGAATTGCCTCTAACTGCCAGAAAATATCTTCTGCATCTCCCTCTGATGAGAAACAAGACTTCTCTCTTCTGGTCTAAACGATGAATTGAAGCCATGACCAGGCTTCTAAGCATGACTTGGTCCAGCCTCTGAGCAGGTCCCCAAGACAGCACAGGATGTCTGGAAAATCCTCCCTCTCACTGTGCCAAGCCATGTGTCTCCTTTCATTTAAAAACTTCCTGAAATCCCACCCTCTGGGTGCTCCCCGATGACTTCAGAGAAGAATAATGAAGTCCTTCCCTTTCTCAGATCCTGTGTCCCCATGAAAGGCTTTTGGCCACTTTCCCTGATCACACCCCCAACCCCAATCAGGCTTTGCATTCTTCTTTGCTCCACACTCCTAAATATATGTGCCCTTGAAGTGTACTCACTATAAATAGCCTACATTTTAACTCATCTGTGATACTGTAAACCCTTTCTGGCAGTCCAAGAAGTCTTGAGCTTGTTAGGATCTAGGGAACTAGCCTTGTTTGGGGTTGTTGTTGTCAATGAACTGAGACAGGACTACATCAAACAAGCATTTGTTCGCACAGTATTTCCTCACTTAGCCATATGAATGATAGCAACTGTAAAAACCAATATATCTATAGCATTTATAAAATGCTTTCAGATCCATGATTTTATTTTATTTTTCTTCAACATAACCCTGTGAAGTACCATTTGCATAATCCTCTCTTAATAAGGAAATAGAAGTTAAAGGAGATTTAAAAACTTGCCTTTGGTCAAGCAATAAATGCAGCCAGGAAAACTATTTGGGAATAATTCCACGTAGATGCTGCACCTGACACCATAAATAAATCTCAGATGGATTAAATGGTTAAACATAAAAAAAAAGCTATTAAGAAGAAAGATAGCTAAAGATTTGCCTGATCACTAGATGAAGAAAGGTATTCTACACATAAAAGCAGTGGAGGCCAGGTGCAATGTCTTACACTGGTAATCCCAGCACTACTATGGGAGGCCAAGGAAGGCGCATCACTTGAGCCTAGGAGTTTGAGACCAGCCTGGACAACATAGCAAGACCCTGTCTCTACAAGAAAAAAAAATTAGCCAGGTGTGATGGCACATGCCTATAGTCCCAGCTATTTGAGAGGCTGAGACAGGAGGATCGCTTGAGCCCAGGAGACTGAGGCTGAAGTGAGCCATGATCACATCACTACACTCCAGCCTGAGTGACAGAACTAAACCCTGTCCCCCTCCACACACAAAAAAAAAGCTATGGAAAAAATCCCAAAAGAAAAACATTCTGCTCTTGCTTGCCACCATGTAAGATGTGTTTTTGCTCCTCATTCACCATCTGCATAATCGTGAGGCCTCCCCAGCCATGTGGAACTGTTAGTCAATTAGACTTCTTTCCTTTATAAATTAAAAAAGAAAAGAAAAGATCAGGCCATGCACGATGGCTCACCAGCCACCACTTTGGGACTCCCAGCACTTTGGGAAGCCGAGGCAGACGGATCATGAGGTCAGGAGATCAAGACCATCCTGGCTAACATGGTGAAACCCCGTCTCTACTAAAAATACAAAAAATTAGCTGGGTGTGGTGGTGTGCGCCTGTAGTCCCAGATACTCGGGAGGCTGAGCCAAGATTGCGCCACTGCACTCCAGCCAGGCGAAAGGACAAGACTGTCTCAAAAAAAAAAAAAAAGAAAGAAAGAAAGAAAAAAAATTGTCCACTTTGTAATGGGTTTCCCCCTTGATTATTATAGAATCATAAAGCTTGGGATGGGAAGGGACCAGATAAGTCACCCAGAACCACAGCACATTTGATGTCAGTTTCCCCTTTGATAGCATCTTTGCCAAGTACTCATGCACTGTATCTATAAATACTTCCACCAGCATCATCTCACTACTCATCTTCCATCCAGGGCAGCTCTTTCAGCGAGAAGGCTCCTCACTGAAGGCACAATACATGTTTGAGTAATTTCCACCTGTTGGTTCTGGTTCAAGCCTTTGGGGCCAGAGACAGGTTACAACTGTTTTTCCACAGAACAACCCTTGTGAACACTGAAGAGAAATCCTTATGTAGCATTTCTCATCATCTCTCATTGCTAAATGCAGCCTAGTTTGTATACTTGTTTCCAATTTTGGCATTTGGAACAACAGACTTTGGTTTCTTATCAGAGGAGCCACTTTCAGAGTCATGCCTTTTCCTGGCATTCAATTTCTATCTTAACTCTGCTGCTTGTCCCAACCAACCTAACTCAATTTCCTCATTCATCGCTTTAGTCCATCCACCCACCCACCCACCCATCTATCCGTCTGCCCATCCAATACTTATTAAAAACTTACTATGTGCCAGGCACTATTCTTAGAGACTAGGGTTAGAGACAGTAGTTCTAGAGACTAGTGAATAAGATAGACAAGGAGTCTCTCCTTGCCTAGCTTACAATCCAGTGGTGGTATATCACAATAATCAAGTAAATAAATGAAGAAAGGAAATAAATATGATATATTAGGTAAGGTGGACAGAGAATCTTTTTGAGGAGTGACATTCAACTGAAATCTGAAGGAAAAGAAGGAGACAGCCAAGTGAAGATCTAGAGGAAGAACATTTAGGAAAAAAAAATTACACATTTATATATATATGTAAAATAAACATATACTATATATAAAAATATAAAATATATTATATAGCATATAAACATATACTATATATAAATATAAGATATATTTTAAAATTTATGTATATTTTCAATTTCACCACTCAGAATAAAGCCACGTATAAATTCTACTTTACCTGCATGTCGCAATGCCAAAATTAAATTCATTGTTCCCGTGTCTCTGTGGTTCATGAACATGCTGCTTTTCTCCAGAAATGCAATTAAAGAAGGTCTTGTGGCACTTGGCATGCCATAGGGGACTCAGTGACCAGACTGACAGAATATTAATTTCAACTAAGTTGCAGGTTCCTGAGTAGTTGAGGAAGAACAGGGTATTTAAACGAAAAGCCAATTCACATAACCCAAGAGCAGGCTTTGTGTGTTCTAACCAATTAAACCTCCTCTCGTTTTTAACAGCTTTGTTTATGAAGCCCATATTGAAAATGAAATGTTTATTACAATTTTTTGAAGGTGAGGTATAGAACTTGGCAAAGTATTGATTAATAACTTGTGGATGGCTGGTGTAAGGAAAGCAGTTTTGAACCCAGCTGTAAACAATGCCTCAGCAGAGTGTTTCAGCTATTTGTAGGCTCAGAGCTTGCCAGTTTGTAATTAGCTGCAGATTTTCAATTACTTCTCAGCAAACAAAATAGTTTTATTTGCATTGTTTACTTGGCATTTGATTTAAAAGGAATCCGAGTGATTGTTTTTAAAGAAAGATGGATTTGGAGGGTTGGGAGAAAATAAATAGGTAAACGTTTGAGTAGCCCTACATCTGTATTTTTGTTTTGAGTGAAACAAGTGTACAGGATTTGGCCTAAATTCAATCGAGTCTATCACAAAATCTCAAAATGCCTCCTGTGCAATTTGTCAAAAGAGAGATTTTTGGCAACTGCATATAAAACTCTTGAGATTTGTAATGAAGAACATAATCAGAAGGGGGAAAAAAAGCAAAGTTGCATTTTCTGCGAATTAAAACTGGTAAATCACTGTGGGTAGCTTTAAATTCAACAGAAGATAACAATAATTACTATTTTAAATGTTAGTCCTTGTTACTTTGCTCCAGACTGGTTCTCTCCTTGACTCAGGGCTCCTTGTAGGCCCATGGTTTTTTCTTTGGAGACGAAAATTCAAATCATTCAACACAATATTTATTGAGGGCTGGGCGCGGTTGCTCATGCCTGTAATCCAAGCACTTTGGGAGGCTGAGACAGGCGGATCACTTGAGGTCAGAAGTTTGAGACCAGCCTGGCCAACATGGCGAAACCCCATCTCTACTAAAAATACAAAAAAATTAGCCTGGCATGGTGGCGGGCACCTGTAATCC
>NW_012113808.1:5996543-6059574 GCF_000951035.1 Colobus angolensis palliatus
TCATGAGGTCAGGAGATCAAGACCATCCTGGCTAACATGGTGAAACCCCGTCTCTACTAAAAATACAAAAAATTAGCTGGGTGTGGTGGTGGGCACCTGTAATCCCAGATACTCGGGAGGCTGAGGCAGGAGAAAGGCGTGAACCCAGGAGGTGGAGCTTGCAGTGAGCCGAGATTGTGCCACTGCACTCCAGCCTGGGCAACAAAGTGAGACTCTGTCTCACAAAAAAAAAAAAAGAAAGAAAGAAAGAAAAGATCAGTCTACATAAAAAATATAAAACATGTGTCACAAAACCAAATAGAAAGCCAAAACAGTCTGAGGGAGAATTGCCTGAGAAAGGAGTGCCTTCTCAACTATATATTTCAGGCAAATATGTTTTTTTAAATCCCTCTAAATTAAAAGATATTTTAAAAAGGGCAGACAACTTGTATAAAAGTAAACACAATTAGCTAGTAAACTTATTTTTTAAGGTTCAACTTTAGTAAAAATCAAAGATGTACAAAACAACACATCAAAACACTGTTTTTGCCTGTCAGTGTAATTGTAATGGCAATACACAATGCAGGTGATGGTGCAGTGAAGTGTACACAAGCATTACACTGATGAAAGTATATACAGAGGTAATCCTCCCAGAGCAATTAATAACTACTTACCAAGACCCTAAAAATATTCAGACATGTTGATTTAGTAATTCCACTCTGGGAACCTATTTCATGGAAACAATCAGGGATATTCTAGAAAACTTATGTATGTTAATATTCATCAGCAATATTTGAATCATAATTAATTTGCAAAATCAATATTCTATTATATGTAAATAATGAAAATACTAAGCAATGTTAGAAAAAATAATGTATATAATTATAATGAAAGAACAAATATATTTACCATATATAAAAGAATATTCTATATAATCTATTGTAATATCTTATATGATACATAATACATATAACATATATTAAATGATATATTTATCATATTATTAAACACAGTGTGTACATATAATTATTAAATACAATGTGTGTATGTGTATATATACATACATATTAAATACACATGTATTACACATAATATATACACATATATTACACATGATACATATATTAAATACATATAATATACATATATTAAATACAATGTGTGTATATATATTCTAAATATATGTATTTAAATATATATTTATTTAAATATGTATTTTAAATATATACATACATCGTATTTCATAATTATATATACACACACATTGTGTTTGTATTATATATACATATATGTATATATGCACACATTGTATTTGTATTATATACACATTGTAATTGATATTATATATTATCATGTATTAAATATCACATGGCATTTGCAATACTGTGTATATATATACACACATTGTATTTAATAATTACATATACATATGTTATATTTAATAATATGATAAATATTGTATCATTTGATATATGGTATATACACACACATATATATACACACACACATACACATTATATTTAATAATATGATCTTGATTATATAACTGTATGTAAGAACAGGCAGGTTCTCCAGGATGTAGACAATAAGGAGTTAGGAAAGCAAAATATTTTATTAGGAAGTAATACCTGTGAAAGACAAAGAGAAACAGCAGAATTGCATGGAAGGCCCCTCAAACTATAGTGCAAATGTGGAAAACCAGTGCCAGCCCAACAAGTAGCAACAAAGCAAAGATTGCCCTTTAGAAGAGCCCTATACTAGGAGAAGTAGCTAGGCTTTGTGGCACAAGCTGGCCCAGTCACCTGCTGGGACCACCACCACTGAAACAGTGGGACCTTGGCTCAAATGCTGAGGCCAGTCTTGAAGGAGCTAACAGCTGGAGTCAAGGTGTCTCTGGAAGGGGTTGCTGAGTGGTCCACAACTGTATCTACATACAATAAAGGCTGGGAATGCACCAAATGTAAATAGTGATAATGGAATTGTGCATTATCCTTATTTTCCTCTTTATGCTTTTCTATATTTTTCATGTTTTTGCAGAAAGCATAATAATCAGAAAAAAAGTATTATATTCAGAAAAATAGGATTTTTTAATGTTAAAATGAGGACTATCTAGGGATTTCTGTGTTCCTTAATCTCTCTTACTTCCATCTTCACACATCCATTGAGAGTGGTAGTCCTAATGTATTCATATTAATAGTTTGCTTAGAGATATTTGTGTTAGGACATTATTTCTAGAACAAGACAAAGCTTTAAATTACACACACATACACACACAGAGTACTGCTTTTGGTTTGCTTTCTGCAGTCTTATTTTTCTTCAAGTTTTATAAGGAAGTTTCCAGTTTCTCTCTCATTGTTGGACTGCGTTGGAGAGAAAGAGAAAGAGTATGGGTGGGCAAAGACAGGAGTTTGCACTTACTGCCTGCTACATGCAGGGCAAGGGTAGGAGTTTTACAAAAAACAAGGTACAGAGTCAAGTACGTAGTCACACATCTAGTAAAAGGTGGAGACAGGACTCACTCCAGTCAGTTTGGTCTCAAATCTTTTCTCATTCATCTACCCCTAGTGCCTTCAATCAAGAAATATCCATATCCTGCAGCTCAGCAAATTTGGCAAAGCTGATCATCAGAAACGCCATTGCATGCAATGTGGAGTTCTGCCAAGAGTGGGCAGAAAGTCAAGAGACTTGTGTTCTAACCCTGGCCGTGTTCAAGGTGTCAGATGACTTTGGACAATTTGTTTTCTTGCCCGTGGAAGCAGTGGCTGGGACTAGAGGTTTCAAGAGGGCTTTCCTGCCCTTAACCTCTGACTCTCTCAATATTCATTTATTTGGGCATTACATATGCAATTAATACATTCATTTAGATATGCATATAATGCTCTCAGCAAGCCAGTGCTATTGCCATGCCACATCTAAATAACGCATGAACTCATTCTGCTTCTATAGAAAACTGAGATCTTTAAATAGTTCCCTGCTATTGCCTCACCCAGAACTACTGATAAAGACACCTGCATTCACTGCAGCATTATTTACCAGCCAAAGACTGGCAACAATTCAAACACCAGTGGATAGAGGACTAATTAAATAAGCTATGGCACGTCGTTGCAATGGAATACTATGCAGACATATGAAAGATTTAGGGGACTTAGCCAATACTATCTAGGCTGGGCTTCTGGGACACTACATTCTCATATTTCCCTTCTCCCTGATTGGCTGTCCCATCTCAGTCACCTGTGTCGGACCTTCTTCCTCTTCCCAACTTCTAAATGTGAAAAGGATCCAGGAATCAGTCCTCAGCCTTCTTCTGTCTATATTCTCTCTCTACATTCAATCCCAAAGTTTAAAATAGTGTCTGATGATACCCAAACTTCTATCTCCAACTCTAGCCTAAGCCATGCCCTCTAAACTAAACATCTCATTGCTTTCTGAATATTGTATTCATTAATATTTGAGTGCCTATTAAGAGCCAGGCACTGACTGTTCTAGGCACTGAAATTACAGCAGTGGAAAAACAAGACAAAATCTCAGCCCTCCTTAACATTCCAGCAGCAATACCAGAAAATAAACAAGGGAATGGTAATTATATTCTGTAATGCCAGGTAGTGGTAAGTGCTGTGTGGAAAAATAAAACCAGTAAGAGGACAGAAGTGATGGGAGCTCTCTGAGATGGGATGACCAGGGAGGGCCAACCTGGGGAGGTGACATACAGGAGTGACGCATGCCAAGGACAGGGTGGACGAGCCTTCCAGGTGAAGAGAACAACATGGACAAAGGTCCCAGGATGGGGACGTGTTGGCACACTAGAGAAAAAGGAAGGAGGCCAGTGTGGCTAAGCAGAGTGAGACACGGGAGTCAGGGGAAAGGACATCACAGCAGCTGACAGGGGATGACCCCATGAGGCGCTGTGACCATGGCAAGGAGTTTAATTAATGAATATGTGTGCCGTTATAGAACAATCTCTAAGATGTATTGTTCCATGAAACAGCAAAGTGCAGCTGCTGCTTAGACTCCTTCTGGAAGGACACACAAGAAATTGGAAAAGGTGGTTGCCTCTGGGAATGGACACCAACGGGAGCCAATAACAGAGAAACTTATTTTTCAGTGATAATTTTTTGTACTGTTCCAATTATCCCCAGGGACATGTATTATATATAATATTCAATTCCAATTTATAAAATCTCCTTCTGTCTGGTCACCAATGGTGGCGTTCTAACTGGCCCAGTGGACTAAGCCACATTTGCCTTATCAACAGAACTCCTCAGCCTCATCTACTGCCTCCCAGGGTCCTTAAGCTTTTCAAGTTCACTTCGTTGCTTGAATGGAGATCACCGCCTCCTGTAGGTTTCTTTCTGTTTCATTTTGTTTTGCAGGAGGGAGGTTCCTCACCTCCAAGACCAAAGACCACAGTCTGTCCTTCTCCTGACCTCTGGGCTCTTCTGCGGAAGGATACTTCTCCACTCCCCTCCCAGGGAAGCTAACAGCTTTGCTGTCCCCAGGTTACAGTGTCCCCACCTCTCCCAGTGGCCCCTGGTTGTTCTAGACTTAGGCAGCCAATTCCAGGGTGCACCAGTTGCATTAGTTTGGACAATACAATTTTTAAAGGACAGCCAGAATGTGCAAGAGGTGAAGGAGCTGTTTCCCATGCCACTGTTTGTCCCTGGCCGGGCCCCTGCAAAACTTGAGACCCAAAGCCATAGCTGTCTTGATTCACAGATGAGGAAACAAGCTTACGGAGTGCAATACTTGTCCAAAGTTGCACAGTGAGTTTATGAAAGAATTAGGACTTTGGGAGGCCAAGACGGGTGGATCACGAGGTCAGGAGATCGAGACCATCCTGGCTAACACGGTGAAACCCCGTCTCTACTAAAAAATACAAAAAACTAGCCGGGCGAGGTGGAGGGCGCCTGTAGTCCCATCTACTCTGGAGGCTGAGGCAGGAGAATGGCGTAAACCCGGGAGGCGGAGCTTGCAGTGAGCTGAGATCCGGCCACTGCACTCCAGCCTGGGCGACAGAGTGAGACTCCGTCTCAAAAAAAAAAAAAAAAAAAAAAAGGCCGGGCGCGGTGGCTCAAGCCTGTAATCCCAGCACTTTGGGAGGCCGAGACGGGCAGATCACACGGTCAAGAGATCGTGACCATCCTGGCTAACACGGTGAAACCCCGTCTCTACTAAACAATACAAAAACCTAGCCGGGCGAGGTGGAGGGTGCCTGTAGTCCCAGCTACTCGGGAGGCTGAGGCAGGAGAATGGTGTGAACCCGGGAGGCGGAGCTTGCAGTGAGCTGAGATCCGGCCACTGCACTCCAGCCTGGGCGACAGAGTGAGACTCCGTCTCAAAAAAAAAAAAAAAAAAAAAGGACTAAAATTCAGGTCCCCAGATCTCTAGTTCCAGGCTCTTTCCAGCTAGATCGCCCACCCCAATCCTAAGTCCAACCCAATTAGCCTTTCCAACAACTCCATGCTTGACTTTTGGAAGGAGCTGAAGCAAGAAGAGAGAGGAGGAGGAGAGAATGAGTTCCCAGCCAAGGCAGCTTCTGGAGCCTCTGAAGGGGCACTGATCTCTCATGGGTTTGGCAAGTGCTAGAGGCCAGCTCATGAACACTCCTGGTTTCTTTTAGGGGCACCCGAGTAATCTCCTTGGACCTCCTTTGCAGACCTCAACACACACACGATTTCCCTCTCGTGCTCAAAAAAGAAAAAGAATCAGAGTCAGGTGTACTTTAAGTTGCCTGCGGAAAGCTCATACAAAAAGAAAAAAAAAAGGATAGGGGGTTGGTAATTTCTTTTTTTTTCTTTCTTTCTTTTTTTTTTTTTTGTTTTTTGTTTTGAAACAGGGGTCTCCCTAGGTTGCCCTGGCTGGTCTCGAACCCCTGAGCTCAAGGGTTCCAACTGCCTCAGCCTCCCAAAGTGCTGGGATTACAGGCCACCGCACCCAGCCGGGGGTTGGTAATTGTAAAAGCAAAGATCAAATGATCAAAAAAGCAATGCTTCTCTTTGGTAATGCGTGATCATAAAGAGGAATGTTTAAAAAAACACCAAGGACATGAGATCCCATTTTTAATGAATTTATTTATCCAAGGTTACACACTCACACACCCTCACCTGTCCTAGTCAGAATGCACGACAAGATCTGAGAATAACAGGTTTGATAGTAGAGAATCAAGAGGAAGCTTTAGGAGTAGCCTTCCTGTAACACTCCCAAGAAAGTTCATTGTTTAGAGTTTTTATCCAGTGCAGAGGATGACAGCGTCATACAATCCAGCATTGTGTGCAGAGACATTACCTGCATCACGTATGCTTTGTGTGGCAATGCTGCAGGTCTGTATCCACATAGCTGTGTTCCAGCCTCATTCACATGGAGGGTCCTGAACATACATAGACTTTGACTGCTTCATGCAGAAACCTCACCAGTTGCTCTTGCTGTGCTTAGAGCCACAGATATCTGAGCAGCTTCTGAGGATGACCTTAGCCAAGCAGCTCCTTTGGAATTATGGGACTGGCTCTAACCTCTGACAGTACTCAGTTACTAATAGCAAACCATATTCTAACTTACCAGCAAATCAGTAATTCTTACTGCAATTGTTATTCCTTTGGGGGAATGTATATTATTATATTATTTTGGATTGCTATTTTATTAATAATTCAAAACCATAAAATAAAATGAAAATAATAGCTACTATCTTTTATTGAACACTTTTCTGTATGCTAGGTGCCCTTTTAATCAAATGGCTTGAATATCTCGTTTAATGTTCAAAGCAATCTTAGTAATAAATTATGATAATCCCCAGGTAACAAAACTGAAGAGATGTTTGGTAAGTTGCCAGTTGTACAGCTGATAAGTCTGACTCTAACATTCATGTTTTAACCACCAAGTTACATGATCTCCCGTTCCTGAGTATTTACAGCATTTCTAATATGCTACAGACATCATAAAGAAAGTGATTCTGTTGTAGACTCTAACCTGGAGCTTTCTGCTAGTTAACCGAAGGGACAGAAATAAACACTAGATTTATCCTCATACTACTGCTGCCATGTATGTGAAGAAAATCCTCCTTCAATAGGAAACTGTGGAACTTTTATATGCACAGCTACAGTTGAGATCTGTGTTAGGTAATTCATTCCCCTAAAAAAATCTTTATTACACCATAATGCACACTATTAACTGGCAATATGTCATTAATGTAATTTCCTTCAGTAAGATTGAATCAGGACCTGCTATGAGCTATTCATTACATGAAAATACAAATAAATAAAACAAGATGAGGTCCCCGGACCCCAAGGAACTCACAGTCTAGTGGCAGAAATTTATATTTGTGATTAGAATTGCCATGAAAGTACAAAGTCCAAGAAAGCTTAGAGTAATTCTGTCTAGAGGAATCCAAGGGGGCTTGGCATTTGAACTAGATAGGAATTTAAACTGGGTCTTGAAGGGTGAGCAGGAACTTCAAGGCCAACAGAGTGCACGAAAGAGAACTTCAAAGGGAAAATACCAGAGAGAGGCTTGGGATACCACCGTCAGTGTCAGCAGAGCCAACAAGCACCTGTGTTACCACCTAGGTGGTAACAAATGAGATTGAGAAGGACAGCTGGGTCCAGGTCATAACAGGCCTAGTAACTCACATGTTAAGAAGATATAAAACCGTCTCCACACAGGAAAACGGTGAGCCATTAAAAGTTTCTGAGCACAGGAGTAGGGCAGTCAAAAAGCTTTCCTGGCGAAGAAAGATCCCTCTGGAGCCCAAGTGGCCAACAGATTAATAGGTATCTGGGTCTGGGTAGATTTGGTGGCTCTGAATATTTCATTAAATGAATTTCCTAAACACAGAAAGTAAGATACATTTTCATGTGTTTCTCTCTCTCTCTCTCTTTCTCTCTATGGCAACTAATTGTAATTACCTCAGAACTCTGAGCTCAAGAAGATATCTCCTCTGTTTACCTTCAGAAAGAACAAGGCAAGGGTTTACTCTGAGTATTAAATGTGCATTTTTATAGGTTTAGAGCTTAATTAAATAGCGTTGAAATCCATATGCAGGTTATTGAAAGCGTAAGTACCTGAAATGATAGGGCAAAAATACTTAGAAAGTTGCCATGTTAAAGCATTGTTATTAAAACAACAGAAAACGTCTGTTAAAAAACAATTTACTGCACCCTGGGCTCTGTCAACTGCAGCTAAATCCATGTCTCTTGGGTTCTTAGAGCATCTTTCTCCACTACTACAAAGAAAGTCAAGGAAGGAAATACGATCCAGTCCACCCCAGGTACCTCCACATCTCCTCATTCCCCACCACATATGTAGGCGGTGCCTACCACCCAACACTAACATCATAACCCAGTTCTACCATTGTGGTGTACGTGACTCCAAACGTTCTTTAAAAGTCAACCCAAAAAAATACACATTAAATTAGGGTAATCACCTGGGACAGAAGGGCAGTTGAAAAAGGAAGCAGTGCCACTAGTCAAACACAAGGGGCAAACCCTCATGATATACACCAGCATATATATTCAGTTGGTCATCCATTCACTAAATGATGAGAGAGCACCTGATATATGCCCAGCAATGGCCCACGTATTGTGATTGCTAAGAGAAATCAGAAACAGCCTTTCTCCTCAATGAACTCCATCTATCTCTTGACATTTACTACAATTCTATAACTGCATCGTTCAGAGAAGGAAACTGATGCTTAGAGACACTAATTCACTTCAAGATCAAAGATCCCATCCAGGGGGAATTTGGAGTGAGACAAAAGGACCAAAGTGAGAATTAGGTGAGGACTGAGCCTCTGACTCCAAGCACAAACTCAGGAGGGCACATGTCATAAAAGAAATCCTAGAGCCTGGGGGCCAAATTTACTTAAGGGGACTGCAAGCGAGAGGACAAAACATGACCTAGGCAAGAAGCAGTGTGGACTAGGCCATCTTAGCACTAAAAACATGAAAAAGAGATTAATTTAATATCCATAGTAAAGATATTCAAGAGGCAGAGTATATAGTGATAAAGTGTGCCACCTCTGGAGACACAAAGTATTGGGTTCAAATCCCAGCTCTGCACCTTTATAACTGTGGACAAGTTATGGGCAAGTTAATAACTGTGGGCTGGTTACTAAAGTTTGCATGGGCTGATAACCTTACTGCAAGAAACTCTTGTGAGAATTACGTAAGAGACAACATATGCAAAATGCTTAGTGTAGTGCCTGGCACTCGGTGAGAATCAATAAAAGTGAGCTATGATGCATCAAACTCAATAAGCCCAAAAATGAAATCATTATCTGTTCTCAAAACCCTGTTTATTCTGTGCCTGAATTCTCTATCGGCATGATTTCCACCCATCACCAAAATCAGGAGCCATTTTCAGTTCCATTTCTCAAACCACCACCCTTCCACCTTCCTCTACTATAATCATCATCACACGTAACATTTCTGGTGCCTTTCTAAGTTTGAAGACGCTAAGCCAAGCACTTTAGAAGATGACCTTCTTTAATTGAGCAGAAGAAAACCCTTATGAGGAAGATACTGTCATTATCTTTATTTTGCATTTGGGGAAGGTGTAACTCAGAGATATTATGAAACTTTCCTAAGGTTCCACAGCTATCAAGTGAGAGCAGGAAGATTTTATAGACAGTCTGAGTCAAAACCCATGCACTTAAACACTACACTATATAGCCTCCCAACCAACAGGTTGCTCACTAAGCCCTACAGGCTCCTCTTTCCAATTCCTCTTGGCTCTACCCCGTCACCACCCCTGGGTTACATCCTGCTCTGCTAAAGCACAGGCACACAGTGGGTTGTATTTTGGAACAATCATGGAGAGCTTTGAATGTCAGGCTGATGGGGAATTTGACCAAGGAGGAGTGTCTGAACCTGAGAAGGAGTGTTGCTGAGCAAGGGGCAGCCCCGTCGGCAAGGGGGGACTGGAAACACAGAGGCCAGGGAGGAGACCAGTGCATCAGTCTAGATGTGAGGTACAGAGGGCCTGAAGCAAGGGAGTGGGAGTGGAACAAAAAGAAAGGCTGGATGCGACAGACATTACCTCACCAGGCACAAATACTCTCGAGGCTGGAACTCGGTTTAATAATTCTGTTACTAGGGCAACAGCAAAAGAACCTATCTCAGAGAGAACCCATCGTAGCCTGTTTCTGCGCAGAAGAGTGGTGGCTCTAAGCTGGGAAAACAGGGTTGAAGGCAAGTGGTCAAGTGACGCAGCAAGACCTATGGATCAAGACTTTACATAGGCATTTTTTAGACCTTTCACCCTCTACAGTTTGGGGAGCAGAGACATTTGAAACAGGCTTTCCAAGAAGGAAGATAGCAAGATCTAGAGAGCTGAAGCTATTGAAGCCCCATGACAGATTAGCAATACTGCCTCTGATTTTATTTTATTTTTCTTTGAGCCAGGGCCTCACTCCATCACCCAGGCTGGAATGCAGTAGAACAGTCACAGCTCATTGCAGCCTCAACTTCCCGGGCTCAGGTGATTCTCCCACCTCAGCCTCTGGAGTAGCTGGGACTACAGTTGTGTGCCACACACTTGACTAATTTTGTATCTTTTGTGGAAATGGGGTTTTGCCATGTTCCCCAGGCTGGTCTAGAATTCCTGGGCTCAAGCATTCCATCCATCTCAGCCTCTCAAAGTGCTGGGATAACAGGCGTGAGCCACTGCACCCAGCTGCCTCTGATATTTAGACTAATCCAAGGACACCAGGAAGAGGTAGGGGAGGGATGCCTTTGCCACATCTGTCATCATGGAGGCTCTTGTGGTAAAGAGTTCAAATGGCAGCATGTCTGGCAACAGAAGTGAAAGCATAAATCCAAAAGCTGACCACTCAGCTATCTGCTTTTCTTTAATTTGGTATCACTGGAACTATGGCCAGGTCTTAAAGGTAACTTTCTCAGTGTATCCAGGAAGTGAAGTGCTAGGAAGAGCTTACCAGTAGAAGTGGATTCATGAGCTCTAGGTGGGAAGTTCTGATGCTCTGCAAGGCCCACAGGAGAGCAAGCCTTCTTCCTATGAATCCCCTTGCTCCCGTTCCATTCGTCCTTTTGTCCTTTCAGGAACATTGTGATGAGATAGCCCTCATTGCATCATTCCATTCATCTCTTTGTCAGCCACCCCAGCCAGAAAAGAAATTCCTTTCAAAAACATCAGGAAATCTGTGTTCTATCCAGCTACATTCTCATCAGCCTAGGTACCTAGATATTGACTCATTTTCTGAGTAAGCTTAGGCAAACTGTTTTTCCACTTAATGTCCTTACCTGGAAAAAGAAAAAAAAAATATATATATATATATATATATGTATATCTATGTGTATATGTGTGTGTATATATATGTGTGTGTGTATATATATAATATATACATTAACCTTAATCTCAAAGGTTAATATAAGAGCTTAAAGCCTGAAACCTGTCATAAGCCTTCTGAAAGACAAGGAAACCCAAAGCATAAATAGAGCATACTAAAAACAGTCGTTTGATCTGGTCTGAAGTCAAGGCACCATTTAGTGTTAGAGAGGGACAATGTATTCCATGGAGTTGATGAAAACAATAATGATCATTTTGAGGCACTGATGCTGTACTGCAGCTCAGTAGTTAGGGCTTGTGCCCAGTAGTAACACTTCCTGTTCCAATACAGCCTTTGTCACTCACCAGCTCTGTGACTGCGGGCGAGTGGCACCTCTTGGAGCTTCTGTTTCTTCATTCATAAGATGAGGGTCATGCAATATGACTCATTGGGTTGCTGGGAGGATCACATTCTTGACACAGGGTAAATAGTAAACGGTGGTTATCATGTTTCCTTAAATCACAGGCAATCTCTGTAACAACACTGGAGAAGCAATATTCATCATCTCTATTTTACCAAAGAGAAAACCAATGCCCATAGAAGCTAAAGTGTGTGCCCAAAGCCACCCACTGAGGAATCTTCTCACTACAAAGCTCACACTGTGGTTACCACAGTTTTCTCTCCCATACTGAAATCTACAATGCACCTATAAAGGGTCCATATTCTCGTCCCAAATCAATGGGCTTAGACAACTGCCATTATTGGCAGTTACAAATCAAGTTTCAAGAATAAGGACTGCTATACATAAGCTTAGCCATGGGCAACAGTTTATTGATTTGCTATAAGCTGAAAACATGATCCAATTCTGCCCCTAAAAAGGGTATACAATTTACAGGCTTCCCCTTGGATCCTCTGGACAATGAATCCTGCAGAAGTGTAGAATGTAGATGAAGCCTAGAAATCAAAGATATCCCTGGGGAATGCAACAAATGGGAGTGATTTCCTCTGGCCCTCTGGCCTTTACTGTGTTAGGGTCTGATCTCCTGAGTGGAGACTCCAGCAGCCTGAAGGGAAAAGACAAAAATAGTTTCTACCAGCTGGCACAGGAAACAGAACCAAGACTCATGAATAGACAGATACATACATATTTAGCCCTTAGGCCTCAGCCCTCCCGGCATGTTTTGGAACTCTTTTTCCACTTTCAGGCTGAACTTCTTGTCCCCAGGCACCACACCTGCTGAGAGATGACTTTGCTGAAGAGGGCCCAGGCAGTGTCAAAAGTCTGGAGTGAACTGGATACCATAAGTGGCTCCTACACCAAAGTCCTTGAGACTGTGACATTCTTTAGACCTGAACCCACAACATTCCCTGCCTGGGGAGCAGTTTAACAAAGTACTGACTTGTGTGTCCCTACGTTGCTAACCCCATGTAAGTCCTAAGTTGAGCACATTGGCAGTTTCAATGGAATAAAATGGCACGTGCACTTCCTTCTGCTATTTTTCTCCTGAGAAAATAAAAGCATGCCAAAATTAAATATCCCTTACCACTTGTACCCAGACAGCTGAGTGGACTATTTACTAGCTAACGTTCACGGTCTGCTTTGTAATCGCTTGACTCTGTCTTAGTTGCTTGGGCTTTGACGCTTCAATCATCTGTTCTCTCCCTTCACAACCGAAGCTTGATGGAATTTTAAAACTAGGAAAGCCTTTGGAGAGCATCCTGTCTTGTTTTACAGAAAGAAAATCAGGGCCTTGAGAGGTGGCGAAGTCATACTGCCTCAGCATCTCAATTGTGTTCACTTTGCCCTATGTCATCCAGCCTCTTCTTTGTATGATATCAAAGAAGATCTGACCACCCATCCTTTGGATCACCAGAGAGCTGTTTGGAGGCATGCTGGCATCTGAGAGGGATCACTAAGCTGGGAAGACAGTGCCTCCATCAGATACAGCTAAAAATAGGAGCCTGCCTGAGAGCAGAGTCAGCTAGCGCGATTGTATGAGATAAGAGGGGCCTCTCCAAGTGCTCACTTGATACTTCACCTGTCCTCCTGGAAGGATGGGCACACCAGCTATCCAAGCGGCAGGGGCAGGCTAATAAAACAGCCACACACACAAAGGGCAACCATGTTGCAGCTGAAGCTGCATGAGCTGCTCGCTGGGTAGAGAGATTTTCCTTTTTGCAGCCACATGATAGGTGGGACTATATGGCGTGATGAGAAGGAGTAGGAAGGCGGCGGGGCACAGTGGCTCACACCTGTAATCCCAACACTTTGGGAAGCCAAGGTGGGCAGATGACAAGGTCAGGAGTTCGAGACCAGCCTGGCCCACATGGTGAAACCCTGTCTCTACTAAAAATACAAAAAAATTAGCTAGGCATGGTGGCGGGGGCCTGTAACTCCAGCTACTTGGGAGGCCGAGCAAGAAGAATCACTTGAACCTGGGAGGCAGAGATTGCAGTGAGCCAAGATCACAGCATCGCACTCCAGCCTCTGGTCTGCTGGGTGATGCCTGAAACCTTTCCATTATGAAGGGATTTGGAAGTCCTAAAGACGCTTGGAAATTATCTACTTCATTTCCCTCAATATGTAGACGATAGAAATAAAGCCAAGAGAAATTAAGCACCTCAACCAAGGGCAAACAGCTTAGTGCAGGACTTCCCAACGCCGCCTTTCTGAAATAACAGTTTCACAAGTTGTTCTTTGAAAACAAAATTTCTTTAAGGTTCTGAAATCAGGTAACTTAAGCAATGCTACATTCTCTATTATCCTTTGTCTAGTCTACTTCTTCTTTATTGAACATATATTTATTCAGTCTCAAAATGAGGTACACACTTTAGAGATGTGGTCTAACATGGCAAAGCTGAAACTAGCCCATGAGTGTCCAGACTTCAGGACCAAAAAAATACAGCTACCTCAAACAAAAAGAATCTTCCCTGAGGTTAAACCACTCATAGTGCTTTGTGAAAATGGTAATACTCCAGAGCCAGGCATAGCTGACTGGTGTCAGTCAATAACCTTTAGCATGACATATTTACCTAAGGCTTTTCTAAGGAGAGCACTTGTAACTATACAGCCAAACAGGTAGGCGTAATCCTGAGGCTACTATCTTGAGAAAGCTAGTGTGGATAAGGAGGCTGGAAATGAAGTAGGGCAACCTGGAGATGGGGCTGTCTGAGGGGAAGAAGTCAGAAAGAGGGAGAACAGCATAAAAGAAAAGGTGAAACATCAGCAAAATCACTCCATAAGCTTTGGTGAGTGAATCAGTGATCATTTCTCATCGAAGGGAAGCAGATAACAAAAACAGCCCTTCCAAACAAAGCATCCCTGCCACACTCCACCAGCAAAACACACCCTCGCCACAGCTCCCGGAGTAGTCACTTTGGAGATTAATTCTTTTCTATAGACTTCATATGCCAGATTTCTCTCCTCGGCAATCACATAAGATCTAGGAAGGAACTTATTTTTTTAATAGAATTTGTTTTAATTATGAGGAGAGGGTGTCTGCCCTATCAATTAAGTCATGCTTCAATTAGTACAGCTATCATTTGGGTCATTACTTTAAGTATTTGAAATATCTACTTAAATAAGGTCACTTTCAATTTGGTAAACACGCCTAAGTCATCATATTAATTCACAGCCAGTCACCCAAGGAATGCTGAGTAAGTAAACAATCAAGCATTAGCTAACTAGCCACAAATCCACTTGACTGTATTAATTTCTCTTGGCAAAGAAGCAAAAGAAGGAAAGAAAACATCAGAAACATTCTCACATCGCTCATTCACTACACATTTACTACACACCAGGTGCCAGGCACTCTGCTTAGCTTTCAATATGTTATTAATATTCACAACTCAGGATATATGAATGTTTTTAAAAAATGAAATCCAATTTTCCCAAAAATAAAAGTTTCAACTCCTCAGATGTTTTATCTTATTTCTGTCTGAGATGCCTTCCTCCACAGGGTGTGTGATACATCCCAACTCTTCAGCTTCCAGGTTTTCTATCCCTCACTCCAAAAGACTCCCATCACCTGACAAGTAATTAATGAATATAAACTCACACTAGAAGTACTAGAGAGGCACTCACTATTTTAAAAGTCCTAGGAGAATACGAGTGGTAAAAAAATAGTTCTATTGTTGCACTCAGATTTTTTTTATACATACATTTGGGTTTTGTGTTAGGAGGAGTAGCTCATACTTGTTCAAAAACTTTTTAAAATACACACACACACACACACACATATCTATATATACATTCATATATATATATTCAAGATGCAGACAGAGATGTATACGTCCTAGGAATAAAGTCTGAAAAGAGTACCACTTTATCAGAGGAATTCCCTTTGCCTCATTTCAAAAGAAACAACCCCTTTTCCATCTTCTTCTGTCAACACTGAAAAACTGGCACCCATCCAAATCTATACCCAAGAAAAGACCTACGCTGAGAACTGACCTCAAGCAAGTCATTCTGCTCATCCCTAAGAAAAGGAGTTGGCCTGGAGATGTCCTGTGTTCCCTCCATGGCCTGCAGATTAGGGGGTCCAGTGTCACCTAATCTTCCACTACAGCTCCATGGGGAGGGGGTACAGATACTATACACATCCACACACTGAACCCAGCCCGGTCCCCAACACACGCATGCTGCAGGCTCCTACCCATGAGGCCCCAACTCCCCCAGGGAGTTCCAGCTGGCTTACCAAGACACATAAAACACCCCCACACCACCCAGAAGGAGAGGTGAGGAATCTCTTTCCCTCAGCCAGGCAGTCTCCGGAGGCTGCTGACATCACAAAGGTGTCCACTGGCAACCTCATTGTCATGTGGCTCTCCCCTGGCTCCCCTTCACTTGCAAATGCAGGGAAAGGGTGAGACCTTTCAAAGCTGCCAAGTGGGCAAGCTTCCAGCAGCAGTCTGGGAGCGAGAGGCAGAGCCACCAAGCTGGGTGGCAGGGCATTGAGCCTCGCGTTTCAATTTCTGTTCAGTCCTCCTGTAATGGAAAATTGCTCTGCACAAAGCTAAAGTGTTACAGTTCTTTCCAGCGCCCCTCCCCCGCCCCACCCTCCACCGGCAGCCTTCGGATCAGAGGGACAGAGCCCGCAGGAAGGTGGAAGGAGGGTGGTTGTGGCTTCTTACTATGTCCCTCGCTTCAGGCCCTGGCCCCGGGTGGTTACTCTTTTCCTTTGGAATGGGGCTGGTATCAGGGTCAAAGTGTCCAAATAATTGTCTGTGTCAAGCCCAAGAAGTAATTTGCACAGCGAAGCAGTTAACCGAATACCCCCTTGACATACCCCTGAACACCCGGAGGCTGTTCCTGAACGAGAACAGAATCACTAGTTTGCCAGCAATGCATCTAGGACTCCTCAGTGACCTTGTTTATTTGGACTGTCAGAACAACTGGATTCGAGAGTTGATGGATTATACCTTCATCGGGGTCTTCAAACTCATCTACCTTGACCTCAGCTCCAACAACCTAACCTCGATCTCCCCATTCACTTTCTCGGTCCTCAGCAACCTGGTGCAGCTGAACATTGCCAACAACCCTCACCTGTTATCGCTTCACAAGTTCACCTTTGCCAACACCACCTCTTTGAGGTACCTGGACCTCAGAAATACCGGCTTGCAGACCCTGGACAGTGCTGCCTTACACCACCTCCCTGTTCTGGAGACCCTGTTTCTGAGTGGAAACCCCTGGAAGTGCAACTGCTCTTTCCTGGACTTCGCCATCTTCTTAATAGTGTCCCATATGGACCCCTCAGGTGAGGGCTTGATCGGGTGTGGGGAAGAGGATGTGATTGAAGTGGCTCCAGAAAAGGTGAACTCAAAAGATGGTCAGAATGGGAGAAAAAGTTGGGTGAAGCTGATTGAATGCATTCTTATTACTCTGCAGGACCCACCCTTGGGTTGACTGGAGTAGCAATAAGAAAGAGTTCTGAAATAGGAATTCAAAGAGCTGAGTTCTGGTCCCAAACTAGCACTTACCAGTTGGCTACCCTTGAAAATATCACCATTTCTCTGAGCCTCAGTTTTCTAATCCATAAAGTGGGGACAATAATATTACCTGAGGTACAGAGTTGCATCAAATATATGATGTGTGTAGAAATGATAAAGTAATTGCAAAGTGACAAGGTAATATAGGGACACTGTATTCTGTTGGTAAACTGTTTTAATCTGTTTAATTCAGCAACTGAATTTTTCCAGGATCAAAAAGTAAATTCAGTCATTCATAAGCAGTAGATAATTCAATAGGAGTATGATATATATAGAAGGGAAAGTTTAATATGCAGATGGAAGGAGGGGCACGTGAGCTACCCAGACAGTGAGAGAGGGAGGGAAGAAGGAAGACAGGGCTTTTGATAGCTGCTTTGTTTTGAAGATGCTGGCCTCCTACGGAAGGAGAGAATGGCATGAATCAATGGAGAAAGGGTCCCAGTGCTCACTGTGTCAAGCAGAGAGATTCTAGTCTTACAGGTAGATGCTCAACTCTTACCTGGGAGATTTCCAAGCTCCTTGCCACCACTCTACCCGCTGTCCTCACCCGGCCTGCCATGGCGCCTGTGCTTCATTCCTTCTTTATCTTAGGGACTTTACTGTCTCATCCTTACCCTCCAATTCTTCTCTCCACCAATAATAGCACTTTTACCCAGGAAAGTCAGAGCTTCAGAAAAACGAGAAATAACCCCTCACAGAAAGTCTGGAGCCACTGATGTAATCCGACAAAATTGGACTCTGGGTAGAAAATCAAATCCTGTCAAAACCATGTCTTTTCCCCCTTCCCTGGGTGTTTGCCTTTGAAAATGTTTTCATAGATGCAGGTTCATAAAATTCCTGCTAAAGTTTCCACCATGAAGTCCTGCCCAGGTGGCAATATGCTAGGAATAATCCTGGCCAGAATGACAGACTTCAAGGAGAACTGGGGGAGAGAGAACCAAGTGGTGACAGCAAGTAAAAAACGTGCCCTCCTGGCCTCCCAATGGGTGTGTCTCAAAAAGTCCTCCTGGCAGAATCTGGACTGGGATGAGGCAAGCAGGGCTTTTAGGAGGCAAAATTTAAGGAGGCACTGAGAGCGAGTGCACTGAGAATGAGACATTGTGAGTCAGTGCCTCCTTAAATGTTGTGCCTTAGACACCTGACCCTACTGCCAGATAGCTCATCTGGAGTTGTTAGAATAAATCAAAACAAACTAACTTTGTCAGACCCTCTTCCAACAGGACTAGAAGGCAGAAGCAGTTATCTGGGGTAGGTGGCCTTGCCTTTCTATAACACCATCTCTAGGAGCCAGAGATAATGTTTTCTACTTTTCTCCAAAACTGTGATAGTGTCTAGAAAGCACTATCAAAGATGTTCAATATTAATCATCCTCATGCATGACCTGTGGTCCATAAAGGGATTCTCCCTGTCCATGTTCCTGTAAATTAGCCTATGGATGTCATCTTCTCTTGCCCCTCCCCACCATATATGCACTTTTCCTTGAGTAGAGCCTATCACGTTGCAAGTGGGACCTCCCACCCCAGATGACAAGAGTAACATAGCTTGGCTTCCACCCCAGCACCTAAGCCTACCATTTCACCTCCCACTCCATCTCCCTTCATCAAATTTCTGCTTGCACACTTGTATCTTCTCAGAAGTTTCAGGCTGACCACTTTGGACTCTTTGACTCTTCAGTTCAATCCACAGTTGAATGGGATTATAAAGTAGATCTTTTTCACTGCATATTTTCCAAGACATCAGAAAGGAGTGTCTATCTTGTCAAGCTTATAAGCTCCTCATGAATGAAGAGTCTGTTTTGTGAGGTAGAGAAAGCTTTCATCCCCCAGTCGTGGGACCCCACACATGCATCCACCACTGCTAATTTGCTCATCTCCCTCCATTTTTCCACACATGGTACCTCATTTTCTTCAGTGTGAGTGTCACACCAACACTTAAACTTGTGCCCTCAGCCTGTGGAACAGACTAGGATTGATATTTTTAACCCTATCCTTGGATGAGAAAATAGACTGACCTGCCCAAAATCACACAGTTGATAAATGGCAAGAAAGTGATTTGAACCACTTGATTTCAAATGCAGATCTTTTTCCACAAGACTATACTATCTCATAAATCCTCAAATTACATAACTATCATCCTGTAAGTGAATTTAGTTATAAATATAAGTCATATTACAAACATATGGCTATAGCGTCTAAACTTCAGCTTTATTTTCTATCTGGCTGCCACTTGGAACTGACTCAAGATCATTTTCATTGAATAATAAGCACTAACCCTCATAAAGTCGTTGATATGCCTGTACTTCCCTTGCAAACCCAGGTTTCACCCCAGTCTACCCCAACTCCAAAAGGGTGAATCTAACCTTAGCATTTGCTCTCATTTGGGCCTTAATCAGTCTGGTTCTCCCTCCCCATACACACATGCAATCACAAATACGCACACAAACACACATGAAAACACAAATACATACACACACGTATGCAGACACAAAGGTTTGTATATACCATGTATACATATGTTCATACCATATATACATACCTACTTACATACCTGCACATATATACCATTTATACATACATACCTACTTACATACCCACCCGCATGTTACATACACATACATAAATGTACAGGTTCACACCCACATACATGAACAGATACATGCATACCCATAAAGTTGAACACCCTTACAGTAAAATTCATTGGCTGCTTCTCTTGCCCTCTAGCCAAACCTCAATGTAAGGAAAGATATTTAATTCTTTTGACTTTCATATGATGATTCATGGTCTCTGCTAGGTGGAAATATCTTTGCTATTGGCAAACATTCTTAGTGAAGTCTCAAACTTAAGCCCACCTATTTATACCACATTTGTTATCAAAATGGTGATCTTTGACATATTCTAGCATGGAGCCCATGTATCTCTCCGCATATATCCATGTTTCAGGAAATAGGAAGATTTCTATGAAATAAGCTGAGTAATCTGGTTGTTTATAGAACAGAATCCACTTCACAAACAGGCTCATTTTAGACCCAGGGAAATACTGAACCTTAGCCCTGGGAAATTTTCACTGTAGTGTAATATTAAGGACAATATGAGAGTGCACATATATTCCTTGAAAAGCAATGCAGTGAAGTAAAGGACTTCCATGCTACAATTCAGTTCATCCATTCATCTATTTAAATACTTATTGAGTGCCTACTATGTGCCAAACAAGTGCTCATGAAGGTAACTAACCAAGAAACCTAAGGCTGCATATGGAGACTCACGTAACTCTGGGTCATCTGCGCCATATCTGTGCCATAGTTTAGTTGGGCATAACAGAACAAAACAGGGCACGACAAATGAGGCCAGCATGTGCCTACCGGGGTGACAGGCACTTGGGGCAGCCACTTGTCCTCCAGGTGATGAAGGACAGCCACCCTCAGGCAGCAGAGCCCAGTGTTAAGAGCTCAGGTTCTGGAATAAAATCAATGGGTTATAATCCTAGCCCTCATGCTGACTAGCTGCAGGATATAAGATAAGTTACTTAACTTCTCTGAACTTTAATCTCCTCATCTTGAAGACAAGGATAATAATAGAACCAACATTCCTAGGGCTGTCATAAAATGAAATGAGAACATTTATGAAGTGCCATTAGCATTTAAGCTTGACACACTACAAGCAATCAAAAAACAAATGGTTGGTAGTTGAGGAAAGGTACAGGATACTAAGAGAGTAGAATAGCAGAAAGCAGTCAAGTGTTCCCCCAGATAAGCAGCGGACTTCAGGAAGGCTCAGCATATGTGGTGTTAAAGGACAATGCACCCTGTCTAGAAACATGACTATAGAGATGCAGGCAGGAATATAGATAGGATGTGGGAAGGTAGGCAGCTGCTTCTAAGACTCTAACCCAAACAAAAATGGGGCAAAGAGAATCCTGGAGAGACAGGACAAATCTATGTCACATTCTGAGTTGGGTATTATTAGGTAAATTAAGAACATGGGTGTTCAGACCCTAGTCAACAAAAGCAGAAGCTCAAATCAAGGCTTTGTCTCAGCCTGGGCCATGAGACTTGGGGCTGGACCAGCATCAGCAGGGTGCCTGTTCCTGAGTCACCTGAATCTAGAACCAAAGCTCTACCGAAAGACAAGCTCCACTTCCAGAGGCAGGTGTGGATGAGTAGGCAACATTCTGGGGATGTTAGAAGTAGGCAACTTTCTCTAGCCTCAGGAGAAAGACATCACCTACATGGTATAACTGAGTAATAAATACTTTTGCCCCAGTGTGTCCCTATCCACTTCCTACCACTAATCTGAAATTAGCCACTAGAGGTTCATCCTTTTGGGTCCCAAGTATGTATTATGATCTTGAAGAACCTGCAAAAATACATGAACTCCTGGGAAGAATAACACAAGTGTCCTTAAGCCTTTATCAGCTCTCACATCAGGAGGAGTTAATTCTTGGGAATTTGATTAGCTAAGATTAGTTCTGCAGCAGTGGAGAACCTTGAAGGAAACAGAAGTGCAAGAAGGAAGTGCAGAAGTCTTAAAATAAAAGACATGAGGGCAATATCATATGCTTCTTCTGTGTCACATTTTTGCTAAGGGCATCCCCTATAGAAGGGTTGTAGAAGAAGCCAAGTGTTTCATTCACTTTATTTTATCATAAGGCTACACTGAACAAGAATATCAAAACTTTCTCAAGTTGGCAAGAGATTTGGCACTTAATCAAAGTTCTGAATCAAAAGAAACTCTCCAATGGCATACTCACCAGATGTACTGAAAAGTATTCAGTTATCAAAGAGTTAATGTCGTCACTTTTTAAACACAAAAGTTACAGCAGAAATGGAGGTGTGTTGTAATGTGTCCCTTGCCAGGGTGCTCTACTGAGTCCTGATCAATACAGACTGAAAACAGACCCATACGTTCCATTTCCTTTCTGGCCCAGGTTAGCAAGTGGGAGGACTAATTCCTGGCCAGAACTGTTATTTTCCAGTCATTAATGATACTTGAAGGTGAGAGTGGTCATTGAGTTCTTCCCACGATATTTGATTTCCCTCAGGGGATAGGGTCGAATGGCTTTCAGGATGCTCTCGAAAATTCACTCAAACTCTAAGCTCTGAAACATACAAAACCTGGCCTCATACATCCCATTCCCCTCTATCGGCAAAGTCTGCTCTAATGTTATCCAACAGAAGTTTCTGCAACAGGGTAAATAGTCTACACATATGGTGCCCGATACAGTAGTCTCTAGCCGCATGTGGCCATTGAGCTCTTGAAATTTGACTAGAACAAATGAACCGAAATTTTTTATTTTATTTTATTTCAATACATTTAAATAGCAACCTAAGGCTAGTGGCTACCATACTGGTCAGGGTAGCCTTTTAACATAGGATGTTTAAGCTACAACTTTAGAATCCAGAGTCACAGGTAAGTGGCTATAGAGAAAAGCCCAGCACAGAGATATCCTGACATCCAAGTTCAATGTTTTTCCCTGATGCCACGATATTTCTTTGCTGTCAGGCACATCATGATCCATTTAACTCTGAAACATTTATTGTATATTCATTATGTCCCAACATTGCATTATAATGCTGGAGTGGCTGTTTCACAGAGAAAGAAGTCATAATTTTTGTCTTGAATAAGATAATCTAGGATACAAGAGACAGAAAATAGAATTAAAAGCCAGGAGGCCCTGTCCTGATCCCAGAAATGCCACTATGTGATATGGGGAAAGTCACTTTCCTTCTTCAAGAGTCACTTTTCTTGTCCTTAAAATAAAGGATTTGGGTTAGATATCCTCAAAGGCCTCTTATAGCTGGTAGCCTATGGACGTAAATAGAGAGATAAGCGCACAGGAGGTGAGAAGAGAACAGTGCTCAGCAGGCAGGGTCCCAGGTGAGCAAGTGCAAAGTGGCAAGTGCTGAGGTGGAGGTGTTCCCAGTGATGAGGGCTATATCACATAATTAGGAAGTTCAATTAAGAAGCAGATGCCTCTAATTCCTGCACTCTCCCACCTCCTATATTAAGCATCCTCAACTTCACTAAAACAATGCCTCCACCCCAAGGAACTCATTGCCCCAAACTTTCCTCCCAGGCCAGACCTGCTCAAACAGTGCTTCTCAAACACTAACGAGCACAAGAATCCCAGGTACTATGCCCTGAGGTTCTGATTCAGTCAACTCTTCATGCCAGTGGTCCTTAGGCCACTTTTCAGAAACCCTAGAACAGTGGCTTGTGTTCTGGACCTTCTGTGGCTGTTCCAATTAGTAAATGAATCAATTTGCACTGAGATGCTAATGCCTAATGTTTTGAAATATCCCCTCAGGGAACACTTGCAATTTGACAGGGAACAACCAGAAACAGTGAGAATTCAGAAAGTGACAGGCTACCAGGGGCCAGAGTGGGGTGGTTTGAGGACAGAGAGTCCCCTCTGTGTCAGCTCTGATAGCCTTAGCTAGTCCTAAATGAGCCTGATGGTGGGGCCCATACATCAGAGGAGCTTGAGCAAGGGTGCTGCAGAGGCAGTGGACAAAGCCACTCAGGGCCATCTGCAGGGAGCAGATGGGTTGAGTCATGTGCTGCTTCAGGTCCAAGTCATTTTGAGGGTGTTTTGAGCAGAGAACATCTTAGTTTCACGATGAGGTTATATCATCCTGTATTCAAGACTGCTGTAATGGGATAATGGCCCCATTTCAACCTACCAAGTACAAAGTCATCCACAACTGTGCCCAAACTTAGATTTCCAGAATGAATTCAGGTCCTCACGTTATTCCACTATCAATGCTTACCCATGTCCTCCATCAGGGAAATTAAAATAAAGATCAAAGGCAAAAAGAAAGAAAGAAAGAAAAGAAAGGAAGGAAGGGAGGGAGGAAGGAAGGAAGGAAGGAAGGAAGGAAGGAAGGAAGGAAGGAAGGAAGGAAGGAAGGAAGGAAGGAAGGAAGGAAGGAAGGAAGGAAGGAAGGAAGGAAGGAAGGAAGGAAGGAAGGAAGGAAGGAAGGAAGGAAGGAAGGAAGGAAGGAAGGAAGGAAGGAAAGCCTGGGCAACCAGCAGTTCCAAGCCTTCCAAGGCTGTTGAAAGCCAGAAGAGCAGCTTCCCGCGGGCAAGGAGGGGTCTGAGAGGGGTGCAGCTAAGTCAGTGATCCCTAAGCCACCCAGAAAAGCTGAGAAGGGATAGGAGCAGCAAGCATGGGACATTTAGGAACCCCTGGGTGATGCTGACACACTCCCTGATGCAGGCCAATTGGGATCCCTGAGAGTAGGTGATCGAAGGTCACTCCAAGCTCAGAAATGCCAGATCTCTACACCTGGCCCCTCAGGTCACCCAGCATCACTCAGGACTCTGGAAAACAGCAGTGCAAGTCTGGCCAAAGCAGCCAACCTCAGTTTCCTCATCTTTAAAGGTGAAGAGCTCCTCATCCTGGAGGTAATCCTGCAAAGGATGGAGGCGGCTAGAGAAAAGGATGGGGGCCCAGCTAGGAAGGGCCTTGAATGGTTTTTTGGGGAACATGCAATATATCCTAAGAAGTCTTGGGAGGCAAGCAAGCTGGAGGTAGGGCTAGGAAGGAAGCTTCTGTAGGCGTTCAAGCCAGACAGTATGGCAGCCTATAGCAACAGTGAGGAGGAGAGGTGTAGACATTTGAGAAGGAATCATTTAGAAGGCAGAAGCAACAGGATTTGGGACTGAACTAGCTCTTCTCATAGTTTCTTGTACACCCTTTGTAACTTCTGGCACAATTCTAATTAATAAATGTGTATTCATTTAACATTTGTCTTCCCTGATAGACTGGAAGCTCTATGAGAGCAGATCCAAATCTTCGGAAACAAGCACAGGCCTGACACAGAGAAAATGCTCAACTAGTGTTTCCTGAGTGAATGAATGAGATACAGAAAAAATAGGAAAGGGAAATAATCAATGGTAGCTCCCAAGACGTTGACTTGGACAGTGTGGGGGCTTTGTTGACATAAACACATTTGGAGGAGGGCAGTGAGGAAGTCAGGGGAGAAGCCCAGTCCCATCTTGACCTTATTGAGTGAGAAGTCCCTGTTAAACACTAGGCATTTGGATGTTCTGACCTGAAATTCAGAATAGAGAACAGGGCATAAAATATACATATATTTGGTGATCATCAACTCACTAGTGATCATTAAAACCTAACAGAAGATAAGATCAATCAGGAAAAAGAGTTTCAAATGAGGATAAGGGCCAAGTACAGAAGCTTTGGGGAATTCAACATACCAATGGGTCAAGTAAGGAAGAGCAACCCATGTAGGACAGCAGGAGCCCCCAGACAAAGGAAATTAGAACGGGATAAATTCATGGAAGCCAAAGAGTTCCAAAAAGTGGGAGCAGGTCAGATAAGGACAGAAAACTGTCCATCAGGTTTAGCACCGGAGATCTCTGATGTCTTAGGCAGTTCCACTGGCATGATGGGAGTGAACACCTATCCATGATGGGCTATGAACTGAACATCAAAGATAAGAAGGAGTAAACCATGTAAACTACTCTTCTAGAAAGCATGGCTGTGGACTGAAGGGAATAGGGTGCTAGTTGGAGAGAAAACAAATGAAGAAGGAGGATTTTTAGGAGAAAAGAAATCCAACCATGTGTTTATCTGCTGATGGAAGGAGTCGATGCAGAGAAAAAGGACAAAGATACAGGAGAGAGGGGAAGTCATTTGTGGGGTAAAGTTCCCAAGGGGACAGGAGTGGATGGATGGTCTCCAGAACCAAATGGAGGGGTAATCCTTGTTAGAGGAGTGGCACCTCCTCTGCCCTCTGGGACTGCAGAGAAGGAGGCAAGGGTAAACATAGATGGGGGTGAGTGTGATATATAGATGGGGGATGAATACAATTGAGTGGCCCAATTGGTGCCTGTATTTCTCTTTCAGTGAGGTAAAAAACAAAGAATGACTATATATCTATAAAGTACACAGTTTCATGTAATATTTTCTATGATGCTTCCATAACACCAATCCAATTAGGCAACTATAAAATATCCATTGTCCTTGAGGTATTCACATCCTAGTTGAGCAGGCAACACTAAGGTGGGCTCTGGATGCAGGTCACCTGGCTTTTCATCCTGCTTCTGTCACTTGCCAACTACTTGACCGTAGGCAACAGTCTCCATCCAACCCAAGTTCTAATCTGCAAAATGCAGATAAAATAGTGCCTATTACCTCAAGTTATGATAATTAAATGAAAAAACCCACATGAAGATTTTAGAACTGCACACAGTAAATGTTCAATTAATGCTAGCTGTCGTTGTTACAAATTCTTTGCCTGGTGGTGATTCTGATTGTCACATGAGATGTGGAGAAGGCGTAGAGCAGTGTGGGTTTGCAGAAACAAACAGGGTGAGCAGAGGCAAGGAGTTCAACTTAGGGGTGCTGGAGCTCTTGAGGGGAGTGTTAATGCTTCCAAGATGCTGTCATTAACAAACACCTAATCTGCTGCATGGTCCATATGCAATGATAGTTGGTGTTTTGTTTTTTTTTTTGGAGGCACACTCTTGCTACTCTGTCACCTAGGCTGGAGTGCAGTGGTGCAATCCCAGCTCACTGCAGCCTCGACTTACCGGGCTGGGGTGATCCTCAGCATCCCCAGGAGCTGGGACTATAAGCATGTGCCACCATGCTTAGCTAACGTTTTTATTTTTAGTAGAGATGGATTTTGCCATATTGGCCAGGCTGGTCTGACCTCAAGTGATCTGCCCACCTTGGCTTTCCAAAGTGCTGGGAGGCGTGAGCCACTGCACCTGGCCAATGATAGCTTTTTTGATCACACAGGTGAATTTGGCCTTCTCCTCAACCCAAATAAGAGAATAACTAAAAACCTGATGCATCCAATTAAAACATAGTTAAGAATGGAATTAAAGTCATGTTAGACAAACCCTTGTAATTTTCAACGCATTTTCTTCTAACAGTCAAGATGTTTTGGTCACAGCATTTGGCTGAGGTGAGGCACAGGCATTGTTATCCCTATTTGACATTTACAAAGGGGTAAGGAGCTCAGACTGAGATCTGAGTGCATGCATTCACTGACAGTTACTGAGCGCCAATCAGACGCCAGCGCCTTGGCCAGGCACGGGGCATACTGGTGTGAACAGAAACAAACATGCTCTCATGAAGCTTACACTCTAGTGGGAGAAGACAATAAATAAATTGACATATGACATAATGTCAAATAACAACAAGTGCCATGGAGGAAAATAAGAGAGGAGAAGAGAAGTGTGTGCCTGAGATTGAGAACAAGGCAGATACTTCAGGCTCAGTGGGCCCACAAAGGTGATTTTGAGCAGAGAACTGAAGTAAAGTGAGAGAGAAGTCATGGAAATATTGCATGAGGAGGAAGAAGCTCTTTCTAGACCAAGGGGAGAACGAACACAAAGGCCTTGGGCTGGAATGAGTTTGACATAGTAGAAAGGGAATATGGCTGGAGCAGAGTGAAGGAAAAGGAGAAAGGGAAGAATGAGATAGAAAATTACGAAGGCCAGGTCACATAGGGTAGATAGGACATGGAGAGGCTTTTGATTTTATTCTAAGTGTGATGGTAAGTCATGGAAGGATTTTGAATAGGGAAGTGACAGGATCTGTAATTACAAATTGCTCCCACTGCTGTCTCCGGACAGAGATTGTAGGAAAAAGCAAGGACACACATTCAGAGGCCAACACAGTTCAGGCAAAAGAGGACACTGGCTGGGACCAGGGCAATGGTCCAGGTGATGAGAAGAGGTAAGAATCGGGACACATTTTGAAGGTAGGACTAGCAGGGTTTCCTTATGATCTGAACGTGGAATGTGAAAGAGGAAGCAAGCAGTTTCTGCCTGGTGTTTCTGCCTGGTGGACTGGTGAATGATGGTGCCCTTCGGCTCCTGGGGTTTCATAATGGTTTGTTATCCATGAGGACAACTGTCTGCCCTCTGGATTTTTCTGAGCAGATGGGTAGTTCTTAAGCAGGCTCAGCTTTAGGCCAAACTGAGAAGAAACTAGAAGGAAAAAAATTTAATTTTTAACTTCCAAGAAGAATCTGATCCCAGCCCCCAGCCCCATCATGCAGCTTGTTCCCCTCACCCCACCAAAAGGTGGTAGCAGGGGGCTACCCCTGAGTAGGGATTAAATCATTTGCTTCTTTTTCAGAAAATGTTACACTTTGAGTGTTATTTTATTGGTGAAATGAAAGGTTTCATCTCCCACTGACAGAGTTCTGGGTACTGATAAGCCCATGAGACGGAATTATGAGAAAAAGAAAGCTTCTTGCCTCTGAATCACGCCCACATGCAACCGGTTATACACAAGACCAGTTCTATAACCTAAAACACCTGCAAAGCACAGGCACCATCGGGTTGAACTTGCTGAACATCCAGGTCTCGTCTACATGTTCCATGAGTCTATGAATCACTTTTAACCTTTAAAAATCCATAGACTGTATACACAAGGGGGGGAAATTGCGAATACCAGATAAGAATTGTACTTTGCACAAGCCCATATAACACAAATCCTTAAGGTTTTAAGGTGCCTAGGATAGATTAGACCAGGAGTCAGCACATGCTTTCCAGAAAGGGTCAACAGTAAATATTCTAGGCCTTGTGGGTTTTCATTGCACCTACTCAACATTGCCATTAAGGTGAAGGCAGCATTAGAAAATAAGTAAAAGGATGGGAAAACTGTGTTCCAATAAAACTTTGTTTACAAAACAGCAGGCTGAATTTGGCCCACAGGTTGTAGTTTGCTGACCCCTGGCTTATGCCATCATTGGATGACAGCTGGGCAATGAGTAAGTGGAGCTCCACAAAGGCAAAGGTAGAAACCAGTGCCAGGGCTTGAAATTCTCATAGGTTTGTGCATGAGGATCTGAGAAGGGGGCCTTGCTGGCCAGTTGGCTTTGGTGTTCTTGAGCAGCCATATTGCCCAACCTAGGTTTCCTTCTAGGGAATAATCTCCTCTGGGCACCCATAGTACAACAGAATATATAATAGTGATCACTTCGAATTCTATTTGGGGAACTGGTCCTAAACAACAGGCCAAAGACATCAGACTTTTAAAAGTACTATAGGAGATCAGACCAATAATCCACCCTTGCATTTGACATACATTTATTGAGCATCTACTGCGTGCCAGGAACTAAGGATACAAGGGTTCAGAAAAAGGGTCTCTGCTCTCAAACAGTTCTCAAAAAGTAATTTGGAAATAATAATAATTACCTTTTGATATCATGCCTGCAGCAGTTTGTCCTCATACTCTTACCCTTGTTTCCTTCTCTTTGGTCTCACAGGACAGAGGAGGTGCCCTTCCCAGTTCAAGGCTTATACTCCATTTGATCCTAGAGAGCATCCATTCCTGCCTCCTTGGAGCTTCACTTAGCTCACTGAACCTCCCCAGACTCTCACAGGGATTGCTACTCACCCAGTGTAGAGTGTCTGAGGCAGTTCAAGGTCAGCTGACCCACGTATGGTATTCTACCACTCAGGTTCCCTTTCCTCCACCGGAGCATTATGTCAGGGACAGTGAGCCCAAGAAGTCTGAATAGCAATCAATTCATTCAACAAATACACCCTGAGCTCTAGCATCCTGATAAACGTCAGTGAACAAAACAGACAAAAAATCCTTATCCTCATAGTATCTGTAATCTAATGAGTGGAGTCAGACAAATGAATAGGTGGCATATCAATTTCCTTGACAAAAACATAATTTACCTTGCAAAAAAAATAGAAGGCAAAACACTGTACATCTACTGATATTTGGGTGGACTGGGGCCTAAAAGAAAACATGGGGGAATGAGGCTTTTCACTAGGTCCAGGGTAGAAGTTGACAAAGTGCTTGACAAGGTGCTTAAGCTGATAGAAACATAATTTACTCACTGAGAGGTAATTGCAGTACCTTCAGATTCCACCCTCTTGCTTTCCATTGCCACCGCCTAGATGCTCACCCCTCCAGTCAGCCCAGAAGGTTCCTGAGCAAGCTGCCACAGGGGCTCAGAGCAACGTGCCCATGGCCTGGCTTCTTTGGGGGCACCAAGTCACTGGGAACCTGCAGCAGAGCCCTGGGCAGAACTGGGGTCCCTCTGGAAGACAGAGAAAAGAAGCAGTTCCTCTTATAACCAGAGGGTTCAAGACTATTTTCTGAAAGGGAGGTCTCCTGGGCTGCTACACTAATAGGTGTGGTTCCAGGCCCCAGACATTGTAGTTGTTCCATGCATCTGATTCTGACAAAGAGGTTTTCTACCTTTGAGCAAGATACTGTGTACAGAAATAAACCAGATGGTGGTCTATATTTCCTTAGGAACTATTTGAAATAAGAAGGTCAATATTAATGACATCTGCAGTTAATGCCCTGGGCCACTGGAGTGAGGCTGAGTAAAGTGGTGTCATACAGCTGGGTCACCTGTCTATAAAATGAATGGAACCTCCTGGAGTTGTGCAGTGCACAGCATGTACAACAGTACTTGCTGACGCCCTGTGTGAGAGGCCAGGAAATCAAGAAAGCCAGTGAAGGAAGAATTGATGTATAGTTTATTCATTCCATAGCATGGGAATAATTAAAACTGCCCTGTGGGTTGATCAAGAGTAGAGCTTAGAGTTTAATTTTGTAAAGCATCTCATATAGTGCCTAGCACATGTCAGGCACTCCAGGATCAGTAGATGGGTATAAAACTTCTAAAGTCACCATACTAGAATAGGAAAAGAAGGTATGGTTAATAAGTTAAAGAAAAGGAAGTTAAATGATTTAAAAAAAAAAAAAGGAGGCAACAAAGGGTTAGAAAAAGGACATGAAATAAGGAGACAAATGAAAAAATAGATACTAGATATAAATCCAAATATATCAGTAATTACATTAAATGTCAATAGGCTTATTAAAATACAAAGTTTGCTAGCTTGGATGAAAAACAAAACCCAGCTATATACTGCTTACAAAAATATACCTTACATATAAGAACATAGAAAGATAAAAGTGAAAGGACGGAAGAAGATACACAGTGCAAACACTAACCAAAAGAATTTCAATGCAGCCATAGTAATGTTAAACAAAGTAAACTTTAAGGCAAGAAGCATTACTAGAGATAATGAGAGATATGTTCAATGTTAGAAGGGTAATTCTACCAGGAAGACGTAACAATTATAACTTTGTATGCACCTAATAACACAGCTTTAAAATTTGTAAAGGGAAGGCCAGGTGTGGTAGTTCACACCTGTAATCCCAGCACTTTGGGAGGCCAAGGCAGGTGGATCACCTAAGGTCAGGAGTTCGAGACCAGCCTGGCCAACATAGTGGAACCCCATCTCTATTAAAAATACAAATATTAGCTGGGCGTGGTGGCACGTGCCTGTAATCTCAGCTACTTAGGAGGCTGAGGCAGGAGAACCACTTGAACCTGGGAGGCAGAGGTTGCAGTGAGCCAAGATCGCACCACTACACTCCAGCCTGGGCAACAAGAGGGAAACTCCATCTCAAAAAAAAAAAAAGTGAAGCAAAACTTGAAAGAACTATATGGAGCGGACCAGTGCACAGTAAAAACTGGTAATTTTACATAGTTACAGGGACTAGTAGATAATAGTCTAATAATAACTAAGAGACAATAGATGTTTATAAATAAAAAGTCAATAAGGGTATAGAAGATGAGTATACCACCACAACCTAACTGACATGCATAGAACAATGTACTCAACAAATAATACAATAAGTCCTCACTTAATATCCATAGGTTCTTGGAAACTGCCACTTTAAGGAAAATGACATATAACAAAACCAATTCTACCATAGGCTAATTGATATAAGCAAGAGTTAAGTTTCTAAAGCTTATTTCTAGTCACGAAAACATCACCAAACTTCTACACAAAGATCAAAAAATACTTCTGATATTTAGCATTGAAATATGAAACATACATACATTTCAGAAAGATTCATACACACAAGTAAGATAATATTTGCCTAATTATTTCAGTTCAGGGCTGTGAGTTGCTGGAGCCTATCTTGGCAGCTCAGGGTGTAAGGTGGGAAGCAGCCCTGGCCAGGACGCCATTCCACTGGGGGCCACACGTACACACACTCGCACATACTCAGACTGGCCCAATCTAGACACGCCAGTTCACCTAATATGCACATCTTTGAGATGTGGGCAGAAACCAGGGCACCTGGAGAAAACCTGTCCAGACATGGGGAGCGTGCACACACTGCATACAAACAGTGGCCCTGGCTGGGAATATTTTTTTTCTCATTAGTATTGTAACAAAATGACAGAGAATGAAACAATGTCATTAGAGGTTCTACCGTATAATAGTTTTGTAGCACATGGAAAATGTACTAAAATTGACCTTACAGTCAGCCATATAGCAAATTCTCAAGAAATTTCAAAGGATCAAAATTACAGAGTGTTTTTATAGAATTAAACCAAAACAGTAGGATTAACCTAGAATCTCATAATTTAAAAAAATACCAGAACATCCCTCAATTTTACAAATTACACAATTTGGTCAATGAATGATAGCTCTTATTAACCAGAACAATAATGATCAGACATGGTTTATACCTTTAAGAGCTAAAAGTCTACCTAGTAGGGGAGAAAGGATGCACATTGTAAATAACCATCACGCAAGATAGAATGTGATAGGTACTTAAGAATGACACACAGAAATGCTAGGGAGGAGTTCACAAGTGGGAACAATCACATGTCCTCCAAGCTCTGAGGACGGGGTGGTTGAGGAAGGTCTCCTTGGAATAGACGCATTTAAGTTAGATCTTAAAAGATGGGAAGAATATGATCCTGCAAAACTAGGAGTATGAGGCATTTGATACAAAAGGAGCAGTGTAACAAAGTAACTACAGATGAGGGCAAGGGTGAGGTGTAATCAAGGCATAGTATGTAGTTTAATTTGATTGGAGCAAAGGTTACCAGCAGTGCTGAGAAGCAAGGAGAGAAGGGGAGAAGGGGTAGATGCTGAGGGGCTCTGAATGCCAGGCCAAATGGTCTGGGTGTTATTCTGAGGTTCACAGGAGGTCAGAGGAGGGTTTTGAGCCAGAGTGTGACCGGGAAGAGCTGTACTTGGGGAAGGCAATTTGGCAGAAGTGTGTGAAATGGCCCTGAGCTGGGAAAGGGAAACAATGGAGATAGGGAGCCGGGGAGGGGAGAGCCCAAATCTTGGCAGTCATTGCGACTGGGAAGAGGGGGAGATAATTCAATGGGAGAGAAACCCAGGCCTCCCTCCCAACAAAGCCACCCACATCCCTCACTTAGCAGCCTAACAATGCATTAAAATCACTGCCTAATTGCTCCTTTCAAAGTTAATGCTCCAAAATGGGGAAACGTGTGTGATGTTTAGTCTCATCCCTGCCGCCCAAGCTGCAATTTGAAAGCCCAATCTTTTTAAAAATAGAATGAGATAAACCCCCCTAGACACACCCCAGACCCTCCGAATCCCATGTTTTCCTTTTTCAAATACAACTTTCTTTGAAGATTCGTGTCTTCCACAGTTTGGGCAGGTGACCTGAGCTCTCTCTCAATAGAATTCTTGGAGAGCTTCCAGGTGCCTCCCCAGCTCATGGGAGCCCCATGCTCAGGCCTCCTGGGCAAAGCCACAGAGGTCCTCAAGCCAGGCTGACTAGAAAGAGGTACAGAGGCATAATTGCGTTCCTGTGACTTCAGCCCTCAACTCCTTTCCCTCTACTTGAGAGCTCTCTGGTGGGGCAGGTTTGCCCTGAGGGCCACCATCCCATACTCAGTCTAGAGAGAGGCTTCTTCCTCTCCCTTCCTCTGTAATCATTACAAACAGTGGATACAACACAGTCCCTGCACTGGCTTCCCCTCTTGTGTCTACAACTTTTTCTGAGCTTGAGTCCTAAACAGCATTACACACTTCAGGCCATCTTTCTGAACAAAACAAAATGACTTTGCTGTAGGTGCATTGATACAGAAGCAAGAGGCAGGTAATGGTGTCCAGGTGAAGAGGACAGCTCTTTCCAGCTACCCATAATCCCAAATGCCTTCTCCCCAGCCAACTTACTTCTGTACTTTTTCTTTGAATGCTGCTTCCAGCCCCCATTAGGATTTCCCTAACTGAACCTGATTTTCCTAACATCCTGGGTCACCAAGGATAGTGATGTTTTCACTAGTCAGGCAGTTCCTGCCCTGAAGTTTAGAGGAAACTCCTCTCCACAATAGCTCCTGTTTGCAAATCCCACTTAAGCAAAACAAGCTCACACTGTCTTTCTGTCTTCTGTCTTCTATCTAGATTCTGCAGTTATCTACAACCTTCAAGTTATGGGATCTCCTGAGTCTCAGTTTCCTTATTTGTAAGACAAGGAAAATAATATTATGTGCATCAAGGTTATTATTAGAATTAAATGAGATATTAGTAATTCACTTAGTGCATAGTAAGCACTTAGCAAATACTGGCTGCTATTATAATATTGATTGTGGTTGTCTCGAGCTCTGGCCTCAGTGCTGAGCTGGAGCTCAATGATTTAGTGTGTGCTGGATACATTCACCTGAGCATCTCACACAAGCACTCAGCCTCAGCATGGCAGAGTATATGGAGTTAGAAAAATGCAGGGGCAGTGATAGGACTCCAAGGATTCCGTGCTTGAGGCACAATCACTTGTGCCTTCTTACCTGTGTCAGTACGTTCTCTCAACTACCCTGAGAAGTGTCATTCTTTGCACTGGGAAGATGAGGAAATGGAATTCAGAGAAAGAATTCAGTATCCTGCTGAAGTTTACAAAATTAGCAAGTAACAGAGTCTGGATTAGAAGCCTGGCCTGTCTAGCTCCAGAGCCCACTTTTCTTTCTGTTATATAGTGAAGGCCATGGCATTACATATGGTGAGGTGCTCAGAGAAGTAGCCAGGAAGCTGAGTCAGCTGCTAAGAATGACTGAAGACTCATGTCGATGACCTAATCAGCCAGTGATGGCCAACATCACCTCTGAGAAGCAGAACTGCTTTCCCTATCGGCAACCTGTTTACCCTGGGCTCCCCTGACTTGTTCAGGGGTGGGGGGTGGGGAAGTGGTGAGCGGCTAGAACACACAGTAAACATTTCAAGAGAATTTCGTCCCTTCCTAGAGTTGAGTGGCTTGCAATGCTCTTGGCGGGTGCTGGTGGTCCCAGGTTGGACTCAGCTACTGCTAAAGAGAAAGGGACAAGGTGAAGGGAAAGTTGGGATGGACACAAGGGAGGGGCAAGAGGGAGGTGATTGGTAAAGAACAGAGAGATGTCAACACTTCATGGCAATCTTGCCTAACCTTTCAACCTCCCTACCCCTGTTGTGGCCTCTCCTTCCTTGAGCATCCTTAAGAAGCATTTTTATGGCCTGAATGCAGAAAAGCCTGGGGACAAGGAACAGTCCAGGCCCAGTACTTCTCAAACTCCAATGTGCAACAGATACCCTGAAGGTCTTGTTGAGATGCAGATTCGGATTCAGGAGGTCGCAGGTAGGTCCTGAGATTCTGCATTTCTAACAAGGTCCAGGTGATGTCGATGCTGCTGGCCCACAGACCACACTTGGAGCGGTGAGGGTCCAGATGGCCCCTCCAGATCTCCTTTGGCCTTAGGACACTGGGAGTCACGCTGTTTCAGCACCCTGCCTGCTGTGTTTTTCTTCTTAGATGATCTAAATGCCACATGTGTGGAGCCCACAGAGCTGACAGGGTGGCCCATCACCCGGGTGGGGAACCCACTCCGGTACATGTGCATCACGCACCTGGACCACAAAGACTACTTCTTCCTGCTGCTCATCGGCTTCGGCATCTTCGCCGCAGGAACTGTGGCTGCCTGGCTCACAGGTGTGTGTGCTGTGCTCTACCAGAACACCCGCCGCAAGTCAAGCGAAGAGGACGAGGACGAGGCCGGGACTAGGGTGGAAGTCAGCAGGCAGATTTTTCCAACCTAGACGAGCTCGGTCCAGGAGTTCCCTCAGCTTATTTAGTTGCCAGAGACCACTATCTTATGTGCCTCCCTCAGGCTTCCTGCTTTCTCTCTTGCCCTCCCCATCCCACCACCTTGGAGCTGTCATAGAGATTGAAACCTACTAGTAAAATAAATAAAATCTCTGCTAGCCATTTCACAGGTTGGTCCCTTCCCACTTCACCAGCCCGAGGATGACTCCTTGAGCTCAGCAGGATGGGGTAGAACAAAATCTAGAAACATTGTTGGATACATCTAAATACCAAGAAAGCCTACCCCAAAAGTAAGCCAACTCGTGTTTAATAAGTACCTACTATGTCCCCAAACTAAGTGCTGGAGGGATGGATACAAGGAAAACACAATTTAAGATCTCTCCTAAAGAGCAAACAATTTAAGTGGAAGTGAAGATTAATATTAATCAAATGGAAAAACATATAAGACAATGATAAGAATTAACATTAATGGAATGCGTCCATGGGCCATCTTCACACTCCATCTCGTAGTTATCACAGCAATCCTATAATATTGATATTATTTTACCATGAAAATTTGAGGCCTGAACAAGTTAAACAACTGACAGAGGTCACACAACTGGTAAGTAGCACAGCTTCCCAAAGTCCATGTTCTTTCCTTTACATGAAATACAAATATTTTAGCAGCACAACCAAGGGTTCATCATATAAACCTGGCCACATAGAGGTGGCCACAACCCAGTGGGTCCATCCCAAGTGCCCAGAAATGTGCTTTATACACATTTCCCCCTGGATTAATGTGCCTGACAACAAGGTCAGATGGTCATTGTTACCGTTATTTTCCTGACATATGGAGAGATGAAGTCACCAGCTCAAGATCACGTAGATGGTAAGAGCAGAGCAACTGATGGACCCATGCCAAAGTCCATGCCCTATGCACTATGAGCTACTGTTTGTCACGAAGTACTAAACAGAATAGCCAAGTGTACACAAGCATGTCCTGCACTCAGGCCTGGGAAAGGGAGTGAAGAGAGGGTCGGCTCAACCCAGGTCCCAAAACCCACTCCAGGTTTTCCTTTTTGCTCTACTCAGATCAAATTACACTCATGTTCAAGACTCAGATCAAACCCCCACCCATGAAACTAGCTGTCTCTAAACTCCCAACCAGATCTGTTTTTACATCTGCACTTCCGCTGTGAATTGCATGTGACTCTAATCACCACTTGCCCTCCAGTTTGTTTGGTGCAATGCTCAAGAGCATGGGTCCATACTCAAGAGCTGGATCTCTATCCCCAGTTCTGCACTTAGCACTGTGTGAACTTGGGCTTCCTACTTATAATTACCTTGAGAGCAGAGACCACTTGCCTTCAGTATTCTCTATGGACACAGCATCTAGGGTGATAACTTACACAAAATAAATGTTTATTATGCATTCTATTTAAATCCCAACCCACCAATCATTCCTACTTTGTTATCCTGAACTAAGAGTGACCATGGGCAAGTTACTTAACTTTTGTGTGCCTCAGTTTCTTCATCTGTAAGTGGCAATCACTACAGTACTTATATAGGGATATTGTGAGAATACAATGAATATCAATTATAATAAGAATTTATTTTAATACACTTTTTATGATGGAATAACTTTGGATTAAGCTACAGAGGTAGCACAGAGTCCCCATATACCTCTCACCTAGTTCCCCCTAACGTTATCTCACATTACAGTGGTACATTTATCAAAGCTGAAAAACTTATACTGGAACACTACTATTAACTAAATTCCAGACTTTATTGGTATTTCACTGGTTTTTTTGTTGTTGTTTGTTTGTTTTTTCACAATGCCCTTTTCTCTGTTCCAAGACCCAATCTAGGATACTCTATTTGCAATTAGGGTATTTTTAATGTAATAACACGTCTAACATTTATTGGGCCCTTCTATATGTTAAGCATTGTCCTAAGTGCATATACATACACACAAACACATACACATACACACATAAACACGTGCATCTCAACTAATTGAATCATCACAACAATCCCATGCAGTAGGCATTATTCCCATCAGATCCTGAAACTGAGGCTTAAGAGAATAAGCAACTTGCTAAACATCACACATCTAGTACAACCAGAAGTGAAACCAGCTCTGTCTGACTATAGACTGTTTCCTCCAAATCACTAATCAATATTGTCTCTCAGGAATTTAAACTACTAAGAAAGTCTTAGCAAAAGAAATGTGAATTGCGGCTTTTCACGATAGCTTCTTCCCCAAGATTTTGCCTGGGTCTTCCAGCAATAACTCATTCCACAAAAATGATCTGAGCACCTACTCTGACAAGGCCTGAGAAGATCACAGTGAATGGGGCAAAGTCGTGAAGCTCAGGGAGCTTCCAGTTCACTTTGGTGGAGAAACAAGAAAACAGGCCATTTCAAGATAGAGTGGTAAGTGAAGGGCCAGCACAGTATTCTAAGGGGACCCAGAGGAAGGGCGCCTCAACCAGGAGGCAGTAGGGTATCCTGGAGGGCTTCTCAGAGCAAGAGGCATCTACACTGAGGCTTGAAAGTTGAGTTGAGATTCACTAGGCAAAGTAGTAAAGTGGATGTGGGTGACAAAAAGACATCCTAAGCAAAAAGAGCTGCATATACAAAGGCCTGGAAGTGAGGAAGAGCCTGGCATGCCATTATAACTGGAATATAGAATATAAGGGAAGAACAGAGAAGTAATGTTAGAGAGAAGCAAGGCCAGTTCCTGAAGGGCCTTTTCTATCCCTGTGGTGGTCAGGATTATGATAGCCTATGCTACAATAACAAATTAACCCCAAAGTCTCATTGGCTTACCACAACAAAGACTAATTTGTCACTCATGTAGAGTCCTATGTGGGCAGGGAGCCCTCCCACCCTGTAGCTCCAGCACCTAGAACATGGCCGCAGAGGTCCACTCCAGAAGAGAAAAGAGAGGCCATAGGCACACAGTTTGTAACTGCTGGGCCTGGAAATGACACGTGTCACTTCCACTCACATTTCACACGGTCCCAACCTTACTGCAGAGAAACGTAGTCTGTGTGCCAGGAATGCTATGGAAAACAAGGAATTGTCTCTGCCCCACCAGGATAAGATACGGAACTTGCTCCTGAAGTAAGCATGAGAGTTGTAAGCATGAGAACCACCGAGTCTAGTTAACCTGTGTTTGAGAAAACTCACTCTGGCTATAAGGTGAAGAAGAGACCAGAGGGAGGCATGATGGAAAATGGGGAGACTAGCAGTACTGTAGTATTCTAGTGGGGGTTGAGGGTAATAGACCAAAGGCAGTGGCTGTAGGAACAAACAGAACTGAATGAATTTGTGAGGTTATGTCAGAGGTAGAGCTGACAGAATTTCATGAGTAACTGGATATGGGAGGTTGGGGAAGAATTAATGGAGGGAGGATTCAGAGAAAGAAGAAGGAGTTAAGGAGAGGGCCCAAATTTCTGATTTGGATAGTCAGGTGCCTGGCAGCATCAGTCAACCTGAGAACCACCACACGGCATACTGGATGCAAAAACATGCTGGGCAATAAAATATGGGGAAAGAATATGGGAAGGAGGGAGGGTTAAATCCTCATTGTCTCAGTGGAAAGTCAATAGCTGGTGCCTAACACTGAAAAAATCAAATAGGAGCAATAAAAGCATACCTTTTAGACATCTCAAAAGAATCAGCAAAACGAGTTCCAGGTGCTTGCCTCTGGAGAGGAAAAAAACACTAGGACAAAAAAAATGGAAGACTGCTGTTTAATAAAAAACTGTTGTACAACTGCTACTCTTTAAACTATGTGCATGTATATCTGATAAAAATGAATTTTTTTAAAGGAAAGACCAGCTGGTCCAGGATGTTTCTCCTTTCCTCTGAGAGGTGTCTTTTGTCTTTAACCACCTTAAATGGCGAGGTGTCCATCATGATTACAAAGGGTAGGGTACTAGTCAATGGGACAATCATACCACCTGCTGCATTTCCCCATTTGCAACAGGCCTCTGCACTTAATTATCAGAAAAATCAGGGAGGGCTTTTTAGGGGAGACTATGCTTGATCTAAATCTTGAAAAATCATAGAATTTCATACAGGAAGGAGCACTTCAAATGGATGGTAAGGGTGTGAGTATGGAGGTATGGCAAACAGATGTGTTAGGGGAAGAGTTGTAGTTGTGTTTGGAGCCTGGAAGAGAAATGAAGGTGACTAGAAGATGAAGACCAATGAAGGTGACTAGAAAATGGAGACAGAAGACCAATCAGGGAGCTGACAAAAGTGGTCAATGTTTCTCCAAAGAAGGCTCACGGACCCACATCTCAAGATTCCGAGGATCTCTCATTCCTTCAGATGCTCAGGAAGGATGGCCAGTATCCTGCATTTTAATAAGTTCACTAGGTGAATTTCATACACACCAAAATATGAGCAACACAAGTTAAGCAAGAGGATAAAGTCCTGAAATAAGGTCATGACAGTGTGAATGGGAGGAGGAAATGGTCATCAGACCCAGGGTCTCTTGGGTCCAGAGCTAGCCTTGGCCAGCAAGTCAGGTAAAGTGGCTCTTCTGCCTGCAAAGAAATGCAGATAGTGGAGAAGCAGCAATGCCCTACAGCTCCTGCTCACCTTTGACTTTCATTCCTGCCTCAGTGCAAGTCCTCCCACTAAATATGATATAGGGAAAAAGTATTGATTTCGAGTCTCAGCTTTTCCACTATGTATGTAATCTGAAAAAAATCACTTCATTGCTTGGGTCTCAGTTTCCCCAACTATAAAATGAAGTGGTTAGACTAGATTACCTCAAAGGTCACCTCTAAATCTAAGCTTCTAAAAACAACTCTGGATAATATCCAGAACATACAAGGAGCTCCTACAAACCAAAAAGAAAAGCACAGAACTCCAATAGAAAAAAAAATGGCTAAGAATATGAACAGGCAATGCATAGGGGAAGCAAAAAAAAACTAGCAAGCATATAAAAAGATGCTGATGCTCATCAGTAATCAGAGAATGCAAATGAAAACAATAGATGTCACTGTGTTCCTATTAGATTTGCAAAGTTTTGAAATTTGGATGTTGCATATTGAGCTGCAGGAACCCTCATGCCTTGCCGAAGGGACTCTAAATGGGTGCAGCCAGCCTAGGGAGTCATCTGGCACTATTAAGTTAAATTCAGTGTCTGTCTACCCTGGGACCCCGCAAGCCCAATTGTTCCTGGGTGTTTCTCCACAGAAATGATCATACAAGTGCACAAGGGAACACATACAAAGACATCCATGGCAGTATTATTTGTAATGGCAGGGGGTTGGAAGAGTGACTAGGGAAAATTTGTGGATTACTATAGGACAGTTAGAAATAAATAACTAGGAGCCAGGTGCAGTGAGTCATGCCTGTAATCCCAGCACTTTGGGAGGCCGAGGTGGGCAGATCACAAGGTCAGAAAATCGACACTACCCTGGCTAACATGGTGAAATCCCGTCTCTACTAAAAAATACAAAAAAAAATTAGCCGGGCGTGGTGGCAGACGCCTGTAGTCCCAGCTACTCAGGAGGCTGAGGCAGGAGAATAGCATCAACCCGGGAGGCGGAGCTTGCAGTGAGCCAAGATCATGCCACTGCATTCCAGCCTGGGCGACAGAGCAAGACTCCATCTCAAAATAAATAAATAAATAAATAAATAGGCATACATCTAGCAACAAGATGAATACAGCTGAGTAGGGAAAAAAAAGAATAAATATAATGAGAACATTCTACAACACTCAGCGTCCTGAAATGGCTCCCTATCGCAATAAGAGCCAAAGTCTTCACAATGTCCCACCAGGCCCTAAATGATGTGCCTCCACGCCTACTCCCACCACCTCTTTACCTCACTGATGTCATCCTCTATCACTACCCTGTTGCTCACTCTGCCCAGCCTCACTGGCCTCCCTGCTGCCATGAAATGATATGGGGCATTGATGCTGCCACAGAGCCTTTGCACTGGCTCTTCCCTCTGCCTGGGCTTGTAACCCTTCAAAGTCCCCTATACATGCATTCACACTCCTTCCCCCTTACCCTGCTCAATGTTTAACTTAGACAACAATCAACTATAATAACTAAATTATATCCTAGTCTAAAAGGCAGTAAGTACTGTCTTCTCACCCTCACCTTCACCTCTAGAATATAAGCTCCCTGAGAATGGGCATTTTTGCTTATTTTGTTCACTGATGTCTCCCAAGTATGAAAGCAAAACCTGTCACAAAAGAGGCACTATTTTAAATACACTTTTAAACACATTATATGAATGCACATGCAGAAAATGATGAATGGGAACTGGCGGTAAAGAGGATTAAACAAAATAAGAGAGGAGCCTAGCCTGGAACAAGGATGATAACTCACCATTAAGGGAGGATTCTGAGTAACTCAACCTTCTGTACCTGAGGTTAACAAAAGGGGAGGAGGGAAGCAGTGTCTGGTCACCTCTCCTGAGCCCATCTGTTGAAGTTTCTCTTTTTGCCGGGTCTTTGCCAAGTCCATCTACACAGCAGCTGTTTCTGAGATTGCAAGGTCGTTACTGGGCTGAGGATACCTCACAAGCAACCCTTCCGTGTACAACCTCACCCACCTCCCTACATTTCCTCAACACTGGCCCACCTGAGGAAGAAAGGACTGGGCTCCACATAGAACACTACCTAATAATTTTAGACTGATTTCTAACTCACAAATCACTTCACAACTTTGAAAGATATTACTGTCCCCATTGTATGGGTTAAAACAAACTAAGGCTTAGAAAGATTCATGGTTGTCCTGTTTCACTGGCTAGTCCCCAGCAGAACTGAGGTGTTCAACAACCCAGGTCTTCCTGACACCACGTTTCACGTTTTCTCTACCAACTTACTCTTCCTCTAGGTTCACATAAAAAGACTTCCAGACTATCACAGGCAACAGGCTTTAGATCTCAGTTTAAATGTAACCTTATGGAGGCTGCAGTGAGCTATTATGACGCCACTGTACTCCAGCCTGGGTGACAGAGTGAGACCCTGTCTCAAAACACAAACAAATAAATAAGTATTACCTGAAAAAAAAAAAAAAAAAAAAGACTTCCATATTAAGGAAATTAGCAAAATAAGCTTTTCCAGATCTGATTTTGCATGACCCTGTTCTCAGCTCTTTCCTGTTTCTAAGTAACTGCTCTCCATCTGTAGGCTAGGATGCAAATTCAAAACCTGTGGATTTGACACAGTCTGTCTAAAAGCTAATGTTAGAAAATAAGGCCAAACAAATCATCTATTACTATTAAGACTTTAAAAGGATTATCCGTTCTTTGCAAGGAGCCAGATGGTGAAGACCGCACACTGTCAATCAGCTCTGGCAATAATAGTTCTGATACTACCGAGGAGTACAGAGGAACCACTAAGAATGTGGGGAATTCTCAATGCAACACTCAGTGTTTGACAAGAATCAGATGATGAAAGGGTTAGGGCTGGTTGATGTTTTAAGCAGGCCAACTATTTAGGCCAAGAGATTAACATTTAAGAACAACAGCCAGGAGTGGTGGCTCATGCCTGTAATCCCAGCACTTTGAGAGGTCGAGGTGGGCGGATCGCCTGAGGTCAGGAGTTCAAGACCAGCCTGACCAACATGGTGAAACCCTGTCTCTACTAAAATTACAAAATTAGCCAGGTGTGGTGGTGCATGCCTGTAATCCCAGCTAATAGGGAGGCTGAGGCAGGAGAATCGCTTGAATGTGTGAGGCGGAGATTGCAGTGAGCTGAGATCGCGCCACTGCACTCCAGCCTGGGCAACAAGAGTGAAACCCCGTATCAAAAAAAAAAAAAAAAAAAAAGAACAACAGACTCAGGTACATAACTTAGAGTTTACTTGCATGCCACTCCTCGGACTCACTTAAGTGATTCTGGGCTCATTCTCATTCAGCAAAATGGATCAGGACTGGTGCATACTCATGGCTTCTAGTTCTTCTTTACCTCCACTTAACTTGGCACGGTGCAGTACACATGGCAGGGGCTTCATAAAGCTCCCTGAATTACAAGCTCACTGAAACTCATACTGCAACAACTTATATTAAAGCACTGAAACCTTGCAAGTCTCCTACTAAGAAAGCCTCTCAGGGATTACCAGTTTCCAATGAAAATCTCCTTAGGCTGATCTAGTCTTAACTCCTCACCCTGCCCAATAAACAAGTAAAAAGAAATACAATATAATGATAAGTATTATTGACATGGTTAGACATTTCCTAGTCAGTGACATGAGCCTTGAACACATTATAATCTCTGTTATTCTCCTTTTCCCTCAAATTAAAATGGGGATTAAACTCGCCTTGTGGTTCTAAAAGTTAGAGACTCTTTATACAAAGGACTTTAAAATAATTACTGGCACAAATTAGGTCTTCAAAAAAATTGGTAGCTTTGGGGAAAGAATGAGCCACCTTAGCACTCCACACACAAGAACGCTCTTTTTCAGATGGACTGATAGCACTCGTGTTTTGTTCTTGCTTGACACCACCAGCTGCATAATCATAAGCAAACCATTCCATCTGTCTAGCCTTCAAATTTTTTATTAAGTAAAAATAAAGGTTGTGGGCTAGAGCTCTGATATTCCTCCTACCTCCATTTTTTTTTCTTTTTTTTTTTTTTAAGATGGAGTTTTGCTCTTATTGCCCAGGCTGGAGTGTAATGGCATGATCTCAGCTCACTGCAACCTCCACCTCCCGGGTTCAAGCGATTCTCCTGCCTCAGCCTCCCAAGTAGCTGGGATTACAGGCACCCATCACCACGCCTGTCTAATTTTTGTATTTTTAGTACAAACGAGGTTTCACCATCTTGGCCAGACTGGTCTTGAACTCCTGACCTCGTGATCTACTCACCTCCACATCCCAAAGTGCTGGGATTACAGGCGTGAGCCACCATGCCCGGCTGCCTCCAATTTTTTATGCTTGTTATTACAGGGTTTCATTTAAAAGAAGTCCTCAAGTAGGGAATCTTGGTTTCTCTAAGCCTGGGTTTTGCACAATTTTTTTTGAGATCAAAAGAACATTTAAAAATTGTTTAGAAAATGAGATGGTACCCTACTCTAAGACTTTGCACCCCAGGCGGAGTGTCATATAAGAAAATAATAACATTACAAGATGGATTCTACACACATAAGTATATGTATAGACTTTTTCAGACCACAGAAGAGCAAAGAGCTCTCTCAGCCTGGAGAAGTTAAGGAGCGTTTCAACAAGGAGACATCTGAGCTGGGATTTCAAGGATGGAGGTCAGGAAAAAACACTGCAAATGAGGAAAGCATGTGCAGAGTCCCAAAGGTAGGTGACAGCATGACATATTCAAGGATTTGAAAGAAGAGAGCATTGAAGCTACAATATAAGCAATAAGAAGAGGAGTGCAAAATAAAATGGGACAGACAGGAAAAGGCCAAATCAACAAGGCCATGGAAAGGGTTTTGGTCTTTATCCTAAAAGCTACTGAAAGTCACTGAAGAGTTTTAAGCCAAAAGAAGATATGACCAAGTTTGAATTTAAATAAAAAGACTCTGACTAGAAAGGGAAAAGAAAGGATGTAAAAAGACAATTAGGGGACATTGCAATTGCCAGGTGAAAAAGGATCATGGTTTGGTGGTAGCAGTGGGGATGGGAAGAAGTGGCAGATCACAGAGTCCCCAAGGAGGTAAAGAGAAGAGAATCTGTAGATTGATTGGATAGGAGAGTAAGGGAGAAGGAGATACTAAGAACAGATTCTAAGTGTTTGCCAAGAACAACTGGCTGGATGGCCTGGTCCTTGAGGGTACACTTACAGTGACCAGAGTTAAGTCTTACTATACTGACATTTATGTGGAAATCAAACCAGAGCTGTCGAGCAGGCAGTAGGCTATATGGGTCTGGGACTCTGAGGCATCTGTGCTGAGAATGTGGAAATAAGAATCATCAGAGAGTACTTAACTGAAGCCATGGTTATGTATAAGATCACCTGTAGAAAAGCATAGAAGAAGAGAAAGGGGCCTACGAAAGCCTTGAGAATGCCAACAGTAAAGAAGGATGAATCACAAGTGTCTGAGAATAAGAGGTTGGAAGAGAAACAGGAAATCTTTTCTCAGATATTGACAAATTATCTTTCATCAGCTCTGCTTTAAGTAAGAAAAACTGAATAAGGAGACAAACTTCCATAGCCAAAGGGAAAGATAGAAATGAAAAGGCTCAAATATTCCATGTATGCAATGATCAATACTTGTATTACCAAGAATTGCCTCTATTAAAATTCTTACTTGCTACAGATTACACTATTCATTTACAAACCTCCTACCATGTTTCCCTTTAGATGAAGTACACTTACCTACCATGTGACTCTGAGCTTGACTATATGATCATCAATGTGAGCAAATATGATACACACCATGGCCAAGCAGAGACTTTAAATACACTAACATGGATTGGCTCCAGTCCTCTTGAGTTTCTGCCCTCCACCATAAGAACAGCATGTTCCTTCAACCAGGGTCTCGCAACAAAAAGATACAAAGAGCAGAACCCAACCCAGCAAAGTCCAGCAAGGCCCTCATGCAACATAAGCAATACATAAACGAATGTGATTTTTTTAAAATTTTATAGAGTCGAGATCTCATTCTGTTGCCCAGGCTGGAATGCAGTAACCCAGTCATGGTTCACTGCAGCCTTGAACCCCTGGGGTCAAGTGATCCTCTTGTCTCAGCCTTCTAAGTAACTGAGACTATAGGTGTGTGCCACCATGCCCAGCTATTTTTTCTTAATTTTTTTAGAGATAGGGGTCTCACTGTGTTGCCTAGGCTGGTCTCAAAATCCTGGCTTCCCGCAATTCTCCCACCTCGGCCTCCCAAAGTGCTGGGATTATAGGCATGAGCCACCACACCTGGCCTGAATGTCATTTTTAGCAGCTGAACTTTTGGGGCTGTTTGTTACTGCAGCAAATGCTGACTAATATACTTGCCACAGTGAGATATCTTTGACACTAAAGCTACTTATTTTAAACTGCAGTCCAAAGAAGAAATAGTACTATTTGTCTAGATTGTATTATATACCTGGCACTAATAAGTGGTTTATAGACATTATCTCATCTTAATCCTCATGACAATTATTTTCACCATTTTACAGGCTCAAATAAGTTAAATACATTTGTCAGGATCACAAAGCTAGCAAATAAATAATGGAAATGGAACAAAAATTCATCTAACTGATTCCAAAGCCCATGCATCCTCTATATTGCCATATTAATGAATCTCCTAGAAATCAAAACCTAAATCTCCCACATGGGAAACAAGACATGTTAATACATTGACAGTTGTGCTACTGTTGAGCAAGCCAAGAACAACCAGCAGGAGAATATTTACAGCTCCGGATCCGAAGCTCATATTGCCACAAGCTCCACCTTCCTCTCACAAATATCACAGCTGAGAACATGGGAGCTTTTTGGCTTGAAATTTGGTGAAATGTGGTGCTCAAGTCAGGTCACATTAAAACATTGGCAACAAAGGTTTCATTTTTATCTCAATCTCTATAGCCAGGTGACTTTTTGTAATAGCTCACTATGATCACCCCTTATGAATTCAGCTTGCACCTGATCCTTGGTAATAGGAGGCATCACTACCTTTCTGAATCTTGAGGCAAAGTTAAAACTTTAACATGTTAAGGAACAAGGAGAAGCAAGATATAGTGATCACTTACCAGTGTCCATTTGTCCATTGAGGACTTACATGTCCTGCTTGGAATTTAGGGCTGCCTTGCAGATCCCCTTATGAGACATTGTGGGGTCAGCAGGTGTGATGAGAAATAGTGAAAAAGCATAAGCTTTGAAGTCAAACAAATCTGGATTTAAATCCTGCTCTGTCTCTTACCCACTTTGTGATCCCAGGAACTCGACTTTATTTCTCTGAACATCAGTTTTCTTGGTATAAAATTCGGGTGATAGTAGCTAATTCAATTAGCTGTGTGGATATAAAATGAACTGGAATATTCTCTTCTTCTCTACTGTGGATCATCAGCTTCTGTCTTGGGCTGTAAGGAGACTCTTTGGCCAGGACTAGGGCCCTAAGATCTCCTCTCAAGTTCTTCCCCTCCCCTTTAATGGCATGCACAATGCTGTATAATCATCATCACAGGCACCAACAAGGTCAGGCAGCAAATTGTGAACACCCACTCTATCCCAACATTTCTCTAACTCTAATGCTTATGACATTGAAGCAAAACAAATTGCATTACATTCATTTTAGAGGTCAGCAAACTTAGAGGTTAAGTGGCTTGCCACAGCTCAGACCCGGTCCTCCTGACCCCCAAACCCACGCCTTTCCTACTTGGCACACTGCCCCGTACTCTTAGCTGCTCAGCCAGTTATCTCTCTCCATTGCTTTCAATGAGACCTCTGAGGAAAAAACAGGTGTCCCTGGCAGGACCACACAAACTCACCAGAAGGTATTGATTGTCAGACTTGCACACCAAAAATTAAGTCATTGCTCAGAAAAATTAAAGGAAACCTATATTAAGGGAGAAACATTTCATCCATGTACCAGAAGCTCAATATTGTTAAGGTACCAATAATTCCCCCAAATTGATCTATAATAAAATCCCCAGCAGGTTTTTTTTTATTTCTTTTGCGGAAATTGAAAAGTTGATTCTAATATTTACACGGAAATACAAAGGACTCAGAGTAGCCAAAACAATTTGGAAATAAATAGAAAGTTGGAAGACTTAAAATTAATTGCAAAACTTATCATAAAGCTACAGTGATCAACACAGTGTAGTACTGACTATAAAGATAAACATATAAATCATTGGAATAAAATTGAGAGTCCAGAAATAATCCCTTATATTTATGGTGAATTGATTTTCAACAAAGGCACCAAGACAATTCAAAGGGCAAAGGATAATCTTTGCAAAAAATGGTATTGGAACAAATGGATATCTACATGCAAAAAGATTAATGTACACCCCCTGCTCCCACCATATAGAAAAATTAACTCAAAATTAATCACATACTTAAATGTGAGAGCTAAAGCTATAAAAATTTTAGAAGAAAATCTAAAATCCCCTAAAGTCTAGGAGAAAGTCTTCTTGATCTTGGGTAGGCAAATATTTCTTAGATAGGACACTAAAAGTATGACTCAAAAAGGAAAACAAAAAATTACATGTGGACTTCATCAAACTTAATCACTTTGAGCTTCAAAAGACACCATTAAGAAAATGAAAGAACAAGCCAGTAAGAAAATATTTGCAAATCATGTATCTAAAAACATACCCAGAATTTGTAAAAAAAAAAAAAAAAAAAAAAAAAAACTCTTACAACTAAATAATAAGACAAGAAACCAATTTGAAAATGAATAAAATATTTGAAGAGATATTTAGACAGAGGAGATATATGAATGACAAATAATCCCATGAAATAATGCCAACATTATTGATTATTAAGGAAATGTAAATTAAAACCAGAAGATACCACCGTACACCCATTAGAATCAGAAAGCAGACAATAATAAGAGTTGGTGAGGATGTAGAGAAGTTGGAAACTGTATGCATTATGGTGAGAATACAAAATACTATGGCCACTTTGGGAAACAATTTGGCTGTTTCTGAAATATAAATTTACCATACAACCTAGTGAGTTCACCCCTAGCTATTTACCCAAGAGAAATGACAGCATATGTCCACACAAAAACTTGTACACAATGTTCATAGCAGCATTATTTACAATAGCGAAAAAGTAGAACTAATCCAAATGCCCACCAACTGTCGAATAAATAAATAAAATGTGACATATCCACACAATGAACAATTCAGGGAAAAAAATATGATACATGCTACAACATGAATGGCCTCAGGAATATTAAAGAAGCCAGACACAAAATACTACATATTGTATGATTTTATTTATATGAAACATGCAATAACAACAGAACTATAGAAACAGAATGCAGATTCCTGGTTGCCTGGATCTGGGGCTGGAAGCAGGAAGTAACTGCAAATAGGTAAAAGGGATTTCTGGGGGATGATGGAAATATTCTAAAACTGGATTGTGGTAATGGTTGTACAACTCTGCAAATTTATGAAATCTCATTGAATTGTTCACTTAAAACAGATGAAGTTTATGGTATGCAAATTATACCTCAATAAATCTGTTTTTTAAAAGGTCTTAATGACTCCTTTGCAAAATATCAAAAACAAGGCAAAGGAGGCAGCCTGATAAATCTCCTTTCCAGCCTTTCTCCTTTGTGTCCTCTGATGCAAAGATCTGCTTTGTGTCCTCTAGGACACCTGAGTTCCTATCTCTCCACACTAAGAACTGTCTGCCCCAGCAGCCTACATCAGCTGTACTGGACTTCTCTGCCTAGAGACTTAGCAGCCCCAATTCAGGCTTCTGGCAGCAAAGCTCACCTTGCAGAAATACTATAAGAGTTATAAATACTTTAGGTCCTTAGAGAGCTCTGTCAGTTCTCTGCTATGGCACTAGTGACCTAGGGCAAGGAAACTTCTATTCCTAGGTATAGTGAGTGTCAGTGAGCAAGGCTGCAAGGCATTCTGGCATCATAACCTCTTTAATGGCATGATTTGGCCCCTTAAGACATCCATGCTGTATTAAAAGCTAATTCCTACAAGCTAATTGCTGCCAACACCCCAGAAAAATAGACTGGATGCAGGTAATTCAAACCAAAGTCCATTTATCAGGCATAGGGGTTGGGGAACCTGACTTCAGAACAGGGAAAGGTTCTTAACCTCGGCTGCATAATTAAACTATCTGGTAAGCTTTTTTAAAAATACTATATCAGGTATAGTATGTTCTAGTAAGTCTTAATCACCACAGAGATTTGGATTTAACTGGCCCATGTGGCTTAATATCTGTGTTGTTTTTAAGTTCCTCAGGCAATTCTCCTGCTTATCCAGGGCTGCAAATCACCAGCTTTAGGAGACAGGTTTTTCCACCTATTCTCTACCAGTGACTCACTCAAAGCCTAAAATGCCCTACTCCTTAAATAAGGACTTTCCTCCCCATCTAGTAAGAGCAACAGGATAAAGATGGCTGAATGTCAGACAACAGGATGTTGCCATTCGCAGTGTAGATGCTGCCAATTTATCTCCATTTATCCCAAATACTTTATGTTGAGTATATTGATTTATATGTCCTTAATCCTGACACCTGAAAGAAGGGCTAATACTAATAACATAACTGATAGTGGAGAGGCCAAAAGAAAAAAAAATTAGTCTTTATTTTCAGTACTCAAGGACTTTTCTCCACAATAGGGAGAAAGAATAAAATTAATTAGCATTCAGTACAGTAGTAACACATTAAATATTAAAGGAAATAAGCAAGCATGAACCTCAGACATCAGCAATCATGAGAATTTGGGACAGAGTTCCTTGCTGGCTTGAGTGGACAGGAAAAACTTTGTGGAGGGGGCACAGTTCTATCTGGGCCTTATAGGACGAGTAGAATGTGAATTGGGAAAGTGAAGGAACAAAAAAAAATCAGCCAATAACAATCATTGCAATAGCCATTTACTATACTCCAGGTATTCTCTCATTTCAAGCATCCTTTTCTTTAAACCACATAACCACATTATGATCCTCATTTTACAGATTAGAAAATGGGGGATTAGAGAGCTTTAAAAAATTGCTGGAGCTTGCAGTGAGCTGAGATCCGGCCACTGCACTCCAGCCTGGGCGGCAGAGCGAGACTCTGTCTCAAAAAAAAAAAAATTGCCGTGGTGGCTTGTGCCTGTAATCCCAGCTACTTGGCAGGCTGAGGCAGGAGAATCTCTTGAACCAGGGAGTCAGAGGTTGTGATGAGCTGAGATTACGCCACTGCACTCCAGCCTGGGTGACAGAGAAAGACTGTCAAAAAAAAAAAAAAATTGCCCAAGTTCACAGTCAGCAAACAGAATTCAAACCCATGGAGCCTGACTTCAGAATTCAGATAGACAGGCCAAGGCAGAAAGACAGACAGGAATCTCCTGTTTGTGTGATGGTGTGCAAAGATTCCAGCCTGCTAAGAAGGTTGGATTCTTGTCAGTAAAAGCCCAGAAGAGAAGAGAAAACTGCCTAACTAGGACAAGGTCGGATCATCCATACAGCTCTACCCAGATATTAAGCCAACTGCAATAAGGAGAGCTGAATCAAAAGTGAACCAAAAAGAGATTTCCTTTTTTAGAAACACAAGATGATAAAAGCATCAAATAGGTGAGCACGACTAGGAAAGAACAGGTCCGGAGGTTCCCAAGGGGTGAAGTTTCACCAGAGGCTGTGAAAACGCTGAGAGCTGAGACTGGAAAAGAGTCACCAGGCATGAGTGTATGTTCCACCCATCAAGGACTCTCCAGGATGGTGTGAAGGGCAGAAGAGCTAGAAAAGGCAGAGGCTGTGTGGAGGACATTCACAGGAAGTCCACAGGACAGCACAGAACATTGAGGCATGAATAGTAGTTGTGAGTGATTTCCTCAAGTCATTGGAACCAACTGACAGAAGCTTTGATTATTTTGACTTTTCCCAATACTGCAATCTGAGAACAAGCAAAACACCAAGAAAGAAATAAAGGCAAAAAGAAGGAAGGGAAAAAGAGAGGAAAGGAGGAAGGGAAGAAGGGAGAGAGCACGAGGCAGGAGAGAAGAAAGGGAGGGAGGGAGAACCAAATTCATATAAGAAATTCATTAAGAGCGATATTAAGTGTGAACCATGTACCATCTGCAACAGTCACCCTAAGGTGCTTCATAACAAGACAGACCCTCTGAAGCAGGGCTTGGGAATCTGAACTGTTACCAGTCCCTCAGAGGATGCTTAGGCACTCTGAAGTCAGGACACTGCCTAAGGCCAGTCCATGTGCTCACACCCCTGCATTTGCTGCTACATCTCCAGCTATCAAACTTTACCTGACAATCTCACGTTCAGAAGAGTGGTCCTTAAGTGAGACAAAGTCCCAAGTCATCAGATAAAGATGAACTTATGTTCATAATTTGTTGTGGGCTTTGGAGTGAGGCAGACTCCAATGGAAAGCCCAGTTTTCCTTCTTCCTAGCAAAGACTTTAGGGAAATTGCTTAAACCCACTGGACGTCAGGGTCCTCATCTGTAAAATCCTCACAGGATGGTTGGGCGGGTGATCAGGTAGGAACAATGTCTCAGCTGCCTTTTATTTGCTGACTTTTGAGAAGGGACATCTTACTCAGGCACAGTCACATGTGCCTGCAGCCCTAGCTACTTGGGAGGCCAAGGCAGGAGGATAGCTTGAGTCCATGAGTTCAAGGCTACAGTGAGCTATAACTGTGCCTATGAATAGCCACTGCTTAGGCAACATAGTGAAACCCCATCTCTAAAAGAAAAAAAAAAAAAAAGACCAGACATCTTAAAAAGATTCTTCAAATCCTAACCCTAGACACTAGACATTGAATGCCTCTCCTAGCCTCCACTAATGGACAAAAAATGCCCTTAAGTGTTTCATCTATTTCATCTTACTCATTCCTCAGAACATTCTGCTGACATCAACAGCCTCCAGGCCTTTACACATGCATGTCTTTCTTTATGAAATACACACACACACACGCACACACATCTCTACACCTTGCTTATTGTATAAATCCATATTCATCCTTCAACTTCTTGCTCAAGGATCACTTCTATTTTAAAATTTCCCAGACACCACAGTGTGCCCCAACTCACCCATTCTCACTGCAGTGACTGCTCCCAGAACCTGAACAAACCACAAGTCTGATCCTGCCGCACTATGATGACTGATCTTCTGGTTTCTCCCCAACAACCATGGGTTCCCCAAAAGGCAATACTTTGTAACCCTAGCACTTACTATCATGCCTAATGTCTAACAAGTACACACAATTTATTGAGTTAATATATTCCACATGTAGCTTCTTCTCTGAGAAAACATCAAATGGTAGATGACACTGATGCAGCAGACGGCAGACGGGCCCTGGGATGGGGAACCACGGTGGCTTCCCTGCAGGTTTCGGCAGTGGCATTCGGGGCGGGGTCGCTGCCCTGGACCAGGCCAGGCCGAGGCCACGCAGCTCGCAGAGACAAGGCCGAGGATAAGGTGTGGATGCCTATCACCAAACTGGGCTGCCTGGTCAAGGACATGAAGATCAAGTCCCTGGAGGAGATCTATCTCTTCTCCCTGCCCATCAAGGAATCTGAGATCATTGACTTTTTCCTGGAGGACCTCTCTCAAGGAGGAGGTTTTGAAGATTATGCCGGTGCAGAAGCAGACCCGCTCCGGCCCAGCGCACCAGGTTCAAGGAGTTTGTTGCCATCGCTGACTACAATGGTCATGTCGGTCTGGGTGTTAAGTGCTCCAAGGAGGTGGCCACTGCCATCCACAGGTCATCATCCTGGCCAAGCTCTCCATTGTCCCTGTGCGCAGAGGCTACTAGGGGAACAAGATCAGCAAGCCCTACACCGTCCCTTGCAAGGCGACAATCCGCTGCGACTCTGTCCTGGTGCGCCTCATCTGCGCGCCCAGGGGCACTGGTATCGTCTTGGCGCCTACGCCAAAGAAGCTGCTCATGATGGCTGGTATCGATGACTGCTACACCTCAGCCAGGGGCTGCACTGCCACCCTGAGTAACTTCGCCAAGGCCACCTTTGATGCCTTCTCTAAGACCTACAGCTACCCGACTCCCAACCTCTGGAAGGCGGCTGTACTCACCAAGTCTCCCTAGCAAGAATTCCCTGACCGGCCGGGCGCGGTGGCTCAAGCCTGTAATCCCAGCACTTTGGGAGGCCGAGACGGGCGGATCACAAGGTCAGGAGATCGAGACCATCCTGGCTAACACTGTGAAACCCCGTCTCTACTAAAAAATACAAAAAACTAGCCGGGCGAAGTGGCGGGCGCCTGTAGTCCCAGCTACTCGGGAAGCTGAGGCAGGAGAATGGCGTAAACCCGGAAGGCGGAGCTTGCAGTGAGCTGAGATCCGGCCACTGCACTCCAGCCTGGGCAACAGAGCCAGACTCCGTCTCAAAAAAAAAAAAAAGAGAGAATTCCCTGACCACCTCGCCAAGACCCACACCAGAGTCTCTGTGCAGAGGACCCAGGCTCCAGCTGTGGCTACAACATAGGGTTTTTATACAAGAAAAAGAAAGTGAATTAAACCTGTAAAATGTGTGTGTGTGTGTGTGTGTGTGTGTATTCCACCTATAAAATATAAAATTATGACACTGATTTTTAAAGTGTTATATAACTTACTCATACGGTTGTTTTCAAAAGCCAGTTTAAGCCAGAGGGGAAAACAAAATAATCACACTAGTTTGGTCTTCTTTTTTAATCTGAATCAGAATTACTTGGCTTTATCCCCTACCTAATTCATTCGATTTGGCTCTGAATTGTAGAATCCGCCTCATAAGTGGAAGATTTGCCACCATCAAGAATATTAAGAAGACTCCCTCTGACTTCAGAGGCAATTCAAGTCAGTGCAATGAACACTAAGCTAAGTACTGAAATTCTACAAAAAGAATCCTTCCAAAAACACAGCCTCTCTGATGGAACCAGAGCTCTCCTCCAAAGGTGCTAACTTCTTGTTTGGCTGACAGGCTCTGCCCCAGACTGTCTCTTAGTGTGTGTGTTTTTATCATAATTCTAACACAAAGAGTAAGAGCCCCATTTCTAACCACAGGTGCTACCCAAGCTTACCTCGCTGCCCCAAGCCAGAAGTTCCCCCTTTATGGATCACTGCCCATGCCCTTCCCCATGCCTGAGTTTACCTTTACATTCAAGCCATCAATGTTCATTTCTCAAAATTCTACTCAATTAATAGCTACCATTTACTGAGTGGCTCTATGTGCCAGATACCCTATTAGAGGTTTTATAGACACTCTAGAATCTTAAATCCCAAAAAACCTATGATTAAGTATTATAAGTATCCTCATACACAAGTAACTGAGCAAGTGATGGAACCAGGTGTGACTCCAAAGCTCATGTTAATTGTGGAGGTATACATCTTTCACTGGCTCATTTAATATTCACTTAATACTCTATGGACATAGTGTTATTATCTCATTTTACAGATGAGGAAACCAAAGTATAGCAAGGTCATACGGCTTCTCAGACTAGTTCCAAATTATTTAAGCCCCTCCAGTTACTCATATCTCTTTAGGTCTGTGCTGGCAACTGTCTTGCCAACATAGACAAAATTGCAGTCAACCAGGAAGAGGCCAGGCTGAGAGGTGAAGACAGATGGACCCTCGAGACACAATCAAGCCTTACTGATATATCTATAGTCTTCTCAGTCACATGAGGAATTAAATTGCCATTTTTACTTTAGTTTGACTTGGCTATAGTCTGAGTGTTTATGTTGAAATCCTAATCTTTCAGGTGATGGTATTAGGAGGTAAGACCTTTGGAGAGGTGAATAGGTCATGGGATGGAGCCCTCATTAATAGGATTAGTGCCTTTTTAAAAGAGGTCTGATCTGCCATGTGAAGACACAACAAATAGGTGCTATCTGTGAACCACGAAACAAGCCCTTACTGGACACCAATCTGCCATCACCTTGATCTTGGACTTCCCAGCTTCCATAACAGGGAGAAATAAGTTTCTGTTGTTTATAAGCCACCTGGTCTATGGTATTTTGTTATAGCAGTTTCGATTAAAATAACTTCATTTTTTAATTGTTGCTTACAACCCAAAGAGGCCTATTTAAGACAAAAATGAACACCTGCAAGGTGAAACAATAAAATAATGTGGATGACTTTTTAAAAACTCACATACCAAGGTTTGTTCATCCAAATGACAGCAGTTCCTTTCGAAGTAGCTATCTTAAGGAAAATGAAGCTGCAAGTAAGTAGGCAACCAGAGGAAATGCTATGAAAAAATGCCCCCAAGTTGTGGTATTGATCAAGCACTGGCCAGTATTTTGGAATGAATAATGTACTTGATTTTGCAAGCCTAGTTACTTCGTGTTGTCATAGGGAGTAGCTCAAGGGACAGAAAGAAAAGTACTTGCTTCCACTCCTATTCAAACTACAGGCTCTTGATCTGTCAGTCCATTCTGAACATTGGTATAAAATTAATGAATAATCAGCTTCTTTTCCCTGAACTAATAGCCTGAAGCTTGCAGATAAAGTATCAAATCTCAACAAAATCAAACATAAAGTTCCCAGATGTTCAGATAAGTCATATGCCAGGATCTACCTCTGGCCCCAGATTCTCCTGTTCCCAACTTTGACTCAGTTGAGACTCAGTGGCTTCTCTCCTGGGACAAGATCAACGGTTCAGCCAAGGCAGCACATTTCTATACCCAGTTCATGACCCATGGCCACCGCTGCTGTCCAGACTATTATACAGTGGAATCAAGTCACAAGACCATGCTTACCACAAGCTTTGAAATACGAGAATATGAGGAAACAAACAAAAAGAAAACTCTCCCTTTAGAGCTGTGCTGTTTCTCTTCCTACGAATAAAAGGATATTCATGGTCATTACCCAATTACAGAAGGATCAGATTAGCACCAAGAAGAATTTCCTAAGTATAAGAAGAAAAGAACCTGTGAAGTGATGAGTCTCACAATGCAAACCTGAGACTTTAACTCAGGCCTGAGTGTGGCCTCCAACAACAGAGCTGAGCAAGAAGAGAGAAACTTCTCCTTTGCTTATTCCTCAGAGGTCTCTCTGGCATTGTTGAGTTTGTGTTCAATACATTGTTGACCTCTGTTTCCCTGCCTAAGTGCGTGTGAGAAAGTGAAAACTTGGATTAACATGTTACATGTTAATGAGCCCATGTAACACACATAAAGCTGGACCAGTTGCAGAGAAGCATTAAATCTAAAGAAAGAACAAGTTAGCCTTCAAAGAGATCTGAAAAGCAACTGAAATTGTCACTGCAATTTCTTTAAAAGGCACCAAGGGAGCATTCCTTTCATAATAAAAATAAAACTTCTCGAGACCCTCTTTCTCCATCCTCTTCCTACTCTCTCGTGAGAACAGACGTGCTACCAACTTCATGTCTCACACTCCCCCAAACACCCAAAAACTAGCTCTCAAATCTCAGCCTTCATTTGCTGTCATCCCCTTCCTGTTTCCCTTTCTGGAATATTCTTCTCTCCCTCCAGTACCTCTCTGCCCTAACCAATGTAGCTCAATCCTTCAATTCTCCCTTCTCATTATCAGATACCACATAACAAAAGCAGCTGCCCATCCAAGAAACCTACTTTCTTTTAGAAGGCAGGAGGAATGGAAAGATTCTGAATGTGCATATGTTAATTTTTTTGTCTTTGTCACATTTGCTCACCAAGATAAGGACTTAAATATATGGAAAGAGGCTGAGATCTGAAGTCAGATGACCTGGATTGTCTCAGTCACTGCGTGTGACTTTGAGGCAATTAAGCTAAGCTTTCTGGCCTCTGTTCCTTTATGTGTAAGACGAGGTCACAGTATTGCCTTATTTACAAGGGTATGGTGATGATTAAATGAAAAAACATGTTTTGCCATAAGAATAACCACAAAGTGCTTTATGTACATGATTTCCAATCCCACTGGCTTTAATTCTTTACATTGCTTAGAATATTATATATACATCATTCAATGTCATTATAGAAAGTTTAATCAGCTACTTGGAGATACAGTTTGTTAAGTTTGTCACTCTTCACAATCTTGACTAAAGTCTTAAAGATTGGTTACCTTTGCTTGTGCAGTGAGTCACCTGATTCTACCAACCCATTTTGGCATACTCCATAAATTGGAATCCAGAGTCTTTAGACAATCAATTATAAATTTAAATTCCTAATTCTCAACTCCAGACTTTATATAAAATGTCTAAACTCCAGGCACCATATAAAATTTATAAAATTTCTGACCATAGCACAAAAGGTGTTTCTGACTTGAGCCCCCCTTTTAAAAAGAGAGCCCCATCTAATTTCTTATTCTATAAATCAAGACCTCTGTCACCTTCAAGTTTCTAATGAACAGCAGGTAAAGGCATCAGACACAGGTTAAAAGAGGACAGGAAATAAATGGGGCCAAATTAGAAGGGAAAAGCATGTAGAACTCAAAACCAAAGAAACAAAGAATTAAGGAAAAGCACTAGAGTGCTTACACAAAAATACCAAAACCATTCCTTCTGAAATAGAATATGAAAAAATTGTGAGCACATGTGAATTTACTGATTTGCAGTGAAAATGATTCCAAATCAATCCCTTTAGATTCCATGTAGGAAGGTGTAATTGTGAATAAGTCGAGATTGGGTAAAAGCGAGTATAAGGAGAGCGAGGATGAAAGCACAAAGTGATATTCAAGCTAACAGAGGGTGGCACCCATAGCTAGGACCTTCTTAATCTTTGAGCTTCTCATTTGGGATAGGGGTAGCTATGGCCCAGTCATGAAAAAAAATAAGACAGCCCCTGCAGCACCTGCTCAAGAAATGCAGCAGATGGTAGATATCTTTTCCTCCCCTCCCCCAGAATGGGCTGTGCTTCACCTTTTGATGAAGATGTGGCATTTACCCTGGTTCACAACTGCCTATTGGCTAACCCATCACTGAGTAGAGGGGAAAAGATAGACAAGAAAGGCTGGGTATAAGCATCTTGGAAGGATATGCTATCTTCATTAAAGAAGATGAAGAGAAATTAAATTTGTTGTTGATTATCTGTCTGGCATAGAAACTAGCAAACAGAGCAATTCAATGGTCTGTTTTTAGCCCAAAGGATCAATTTAGCTCTGCCCAAGTAGGTAAGAGGCTAAGAACGCCAACTGTCCGTGTGCTCAAATTATAAAATTTAAATTTGACATTGAAACCTAAATAAACACAATGCCATAAGACATTTTCCATTGATGTTTCCCTTGAGTTCCACTGCATTTTGCTTAACAAGCAGCTCATCCACACGTGGCTAGAGAAGAAAATACCTCAAAGGCCAGAGAAGGCCAAAGAGACCCATGCAGGATAGAAGGCTCAACCATGGAAACTCCATACTCCAGATTGAATTTCACAAGCAGGACAGACAGGCACCACCAAACTGGGTCCAGTGTCCTGGCTATGGCTTCTAATTCCCTAATCTGGTTCTATCTGTGAGTCAAGGGAAAATCTAGAAATAGTATACAGTCACCAAACATGAAGACATTTCCAAGAGATCCAGGATTCCATTCCAAAGAAAAGCACCTTTTCCTTTCACCTTGCTATCTATCCACCTTCAAAGGCACATTCTTTTTTTTTTTTTTTTTTTTTGAGACGGAGTCTCGGTCTGTCGCCCGGGCTGGAGTGCAGTGGCCGGATCTCAGCTCACTGCAAGCTCCGCCTCCCGGGTTTACGCCATTCTCCTGCCTCAGCCTCCCGAGTAACTGGGACTACAGACGCCCGCCACCTCGCCCGGCTAGTTTTTTGTATTTTTTTAGTAGAGACGGGGTTTCACCGTGTTAGCCAGGATGGTCTCAATCTCCTGACCTCGTGATCCGCCCGTCTCGGCCTCCCAAAGTGCTGGGATTACAGGCTTGAGCCACCGCGCCCGGCAAGGCACATTCTAAACATTGCCTCTGCAGTGGGTGGCAACATTAAACATTTCAAAAATAACCAAACTGGATGTTGTGATACTCCAGAGAACTGCAGATTTTTCCCCAAATAAGAAAATGTAGCTCCTTAGCGCATATCTGAGGAACCAAATATCTGCTTAAACCCTTCTGTCACAGACACTGACACTACCCAAAATGAACTTTTCTTAAACATTAACTACAGGTCTTTACCATCTTTCTGAGATATCAGGGCACTAGAAAGTCTCTGTCTAAAGAGAAAATTAAGAAAGAAATAGCCCACTGTCACAGCCTGACAGTGACACCAGCCATCCATTGAAATGCTCTCTTTGCCAGATCTGTCCATTCATTCGATAAATAAATATTCAATAAAAACACCTGCATATAGAACACGCACGTGGCAAGCAAAGTGAGGATAAACAAGTAGCTTAAAAATAGACCTTGCCTTCAAAAACTAAGACATATCTAACCCTCCCCAACCCCCCAAAAAACAAGGTAGAAAACATTAATTGCCCTAAGAGGGGTATAAAGTGCCACACTCATGAGAGTTCAGAGAGGCTGAAATTATTTCTGACGGAAAGAGTCTAGAAAAATTTCACAGAGGAAAATAGTATTTGAGATGACCTTTGAAGGGTAGGCAGGATTTGAACCTGAAAGATGAAAGCAAAGTGCATCCAGGTGGAAAGGATATTCTAAGCAGTGAATCTAAGGAAGCAAACACAGGAAACAACACATTTGCTTCAGTCTGGCTGGAGAATAGGCTGCAAGGCATGTAATTTGGGGAGGGGGGTAAAAAAATAAGTGAGAGCCATTTTATAGATGGCTTTCAATAGGAATTTGGAATTTACGCCATAAACAAGAGCCACTGAAGGTTTCTGAGCTGGGGAGTGGCGTGGCAAGGATGAGGCTTCAGAAGGATTAATTGGGCAAGGCAGATTAGAGGAAAATGTGAGCAGAGGCAAGAAGACTAATCAGGATAGAAATACAATGATGTGGGTATAAAGCAAAGAACTGTGGTGTCAGAGAAGGCATGGAGAGGAGGAGGTAGATGAGAGAAACATTGTCAGGTTAGGGTCAACATGATTTGCTCATTGGTGCTCATGTGGAAGAAGGACATGAAAGATCATCCTGATGGGTATATTCTGGATGTCTGAAAAAATAATAATATTATCAACAGAAAAGGAACTCAGAAAGTGAAGATGCCTGTAGAAATCCCAAATGCTTCTGTTTGGTCATCCACTGGAAATGTGGGCCTGGTGCCAGGAAGTCACAGAAGTATCTTTGGAAGAGCAAAGATACTGTTCAGTCCCAGTTACTTTATCTCTGTGATATTTGCCATTGTTGACCCTCTCCGCCTTGAAATTTTCCTCTTGGGTTTCTAAACAGTATCCATTCCTCATTTTCCTCTTCCCTCTATGGCAACTCTTTCCATCTCCATGAGCTCTTCTTCTCCTATTTGTCCCACAAATGGTTGTATTCTCCAGAACTGCAGCCTCAGCCATTTACTGTTCTCATTGTACATGCTGTCCCTGAAGTCTCATCTATACCTGTTGTTGCAGTTACCACTTCCATGTGGATGGCTCCTGGAGAAAGCAATGGCTAAGAATGCAGATGCTAGTAACAGCCTTGGTTCACATTCCAGCTCTAACTCTGGCTGGCCATGCAACTTTGGACAAGTCATGTACCTTGATCTTCCTCATCTGTAAAATGTGGTTGTGGAATTGTTAAGAGGATTTAACATGAGGATTAAAACAAAATCTGGTATGCTGGAAGTCCTCAGTAAATGGTAATTATTATTGAATAAAATCTGTAACTGGAAATCTAGATCTCTCTCTCTCTCGATAGCCAGTTCTATAGAGTCAGTTGTCACCTGGGCAGGATCCCTCAAAGTCCTGAAGTAAACTCATTGTCTTTCTCATCTCCCACAACCCTGCCCCTCTGTATTCCCAACATTCATTCTATCATCCAAATTAGAAGCCTGGGAATTATCCCACATTTGTCCCACTCCTTTACCCCCACATCCATCTGTCATCAAATCCTATAAGATACAATGCCAAACTACTAAACATGGCATGAAAGCCTCATCATTATCTCACTCCTGCTTTTTGTCCAAACTCATTTCCCACTACTCTCCCATTCCCCAATGCACTCATACCCTGTGGCTCTGCTTCATATCAACATACTTGTCATTCCTCACAAATATCGAGCCACCTAATATGAAGGTCTTTGCACATTTCTTTCAAATAGGCTTCTTCCAACTTCCCATACCCAATTCAGATAATTATAATCTGCCTTTAAAGACAGCTTGTGTCACCTCCCTGTGAAGGCTTTCTTGACTACCAGTGGGCAGGTAGGTGGCCTCTCTATTTCTATAACAAAGTGTATTTCCCTATCGTGGTACTTACCACATTAGAATTATTGATTTGCTTGTCTCTCTTCTCCAGTAAATTATAAGGACTTACAAGTAAGGACTGTGCTTCATTCATTGTTCAACT
>NW_012113808.1:6060414-6071328 GCF_000951035.1 Colobus angolensis palliatus
GGTTTCTCCATGTTGGCCAGGCTGGTCTCGAACTCCTGACCTCAGGTGATTCACCCAAGTCGGCCTCCCAAAGTGCTGGGATTACAAGTGTGAGCCACGGCATCCAGCCCAATTTTTTTAATATATAAATAAATGACTGAATACAGACAAACCAAGATAATCCTAGTGGTTTCCTGCTCTCTTTTTTGTTAGCATGATTAGTCATAGAATTCATGTAGCTTGACTTCAGAAGTTTTTCTGGTTTAGTCCATCCTCTGGAATAATAACTAATAGTTTCTATCCTATCTTCTAAGATACATGTCTTTTAAAGCTAATGGGATATTTGAACACAATCTCCTGCTGGGGTGTTAAATAAAATAAACCAAAGCTTTGTTTTATTTTGTCTTTGGCGTCTTTCCTGCATTCTCCAAATGTTCTCTAGTTAATCACTTGATCCACACCAAACAAGTCAAATGAACTCACCTGATGAAATGCAAAGGAAAGTCTGTAAGAACTTGAAGTTTGCAAATATAATTAGACTCTCTTTAATTCAAATAGTTGAATAATGCGATTCCCTAAGATTGCCATTCAGAATACCAACTCTCATTGTATTGAGGGGAGAGAAGATGCATAGAAACTCCAGGTGACAAAGTATTTAAAAACACAGAACTTTTTTTTTCAAATGTATCCAATTTAAAGATGACACATCTTACTAGGGGGGATGAGAGCAACAAAACCACTCCCGGTTATTACAGTGAACCTGTGCTCAAGCATTCTTCCTGCCTCAGCCTCCTGAGTAGCTGAGATTACAAACCACGTACCACCGCGCCCAGCCAGTTACCCTAGACTTTTTGAGGAAAAGAAAAAGTTTTCCAGATTAAGAAAATGAACCATAGATAATTACAACTGTAGCACCAAAAAGGAAACCGGCTGACAGACCAGCAGCTCAGAGATCAGTGACTTAGACAATGCTGCCACCTATCGATCAAAAATAGAAATACTGCTGGTCTTTTCACCAAATTTAGAGCGACTTAACGGAACATTTCATATGGATTTGGAATAGGTGGTCACTGAATTGTTATTACCATCATTACTGGTGCTTCAAAAATAAGATTTTTATAGTCATAACACAATCACAACTAAATCCTATGAGCAGAGGCTGCGGCAGAAACTGAGGATGTAGAGCAGGAAGGTAGAGTAGTGAATGTGAAGGAGTAAGTACTCTAGTACTTTTCCTTAATTCTGGGAATGTGGAGTAGGAAATCAGTTCAAATCCTGAAAGAGGGAATAGAGGAAGTAAAGGCTGAGAAAAGCGCCCTTATTAGAAAAACAGATGGAGTAAGAGGAAGATAACAGCACCAGGAGACTGAGCATCTCCCATACACCACACGCTGACTCAATGAGGTACATGCACATAAGGAATCTAATTTAATCCCCACTAAAACTCTGCAAGACTGGCATTTTTGTCTCCATTATTGGGCCCCTATTATTAGCGTGTAGCCAAAAAGGCTGCAGATTTGCATAAGCTCACAGCTCAGACCCAGCAGGGCTGGTTTGGACTCAGGTCTATCTGCCCTGTCACAAAAATCCATTCTCATTCTAACAGGCCCAAACCACCTATTCTCACTTTTCAAATTTTTTAAGGCGAATATTGAGTACATAAGATTGTTCCGATTACAATCTCCTGCTGGGGTGTTAAATAAAGGAAACCAAAGCTTTAGGGGATGCCTGTGCTGGGAGATGTGGTGCCATGGATTCTCTTGATCCAGTAGGGGCTTTTTTTTTTACTTTCTCCTTCCTGCCCCATTTTCCTCTCCCCTCTAAAATCCTCTGCCTAACTATAGATACAGTGCAGTAGCAGTTCAACAGCCACTATCTACATGTGGCCATTGGTACTTGAAATTAGGCTAGTCTAAACTAATATGCACTGTACATGTAAAATGCACACTGGATTTCTGGGACTTCATATAAAAATTTTAAAATCCCATTAATTATTTTTATATTGATTACAGAGTGACATGACACTATTTTGGCTATATCCAGTTAAATAAAGTATGTCATTAAAATTAATTTCATCTGTTTTTATTTTTAACGGGACTACTAGAAAATTTTAAATTACACGTCTGGATGGCACTGTATTTCAACTGGATAGCGCTGGTTTAAAGACATGCAAACATGACTTTGTAAAGAAAGGCATTTCATACATTAATTAGTATAAGATCACAGACATGAAACCAAAATCTATTTCCTGCTCAGTTGATAGGCAGAAAACTGCCATCTAAGGTTCAATTAAGACAACTATAATTATTAACCGGGAGCTTCTCATCATGAGCAAACTAATGAGGCCTGATTTTCTCTGGTTAGGTGCCTTATGAGTGACTGATTTGTTCACTAATTATCCCAAAGATTTTTATCCTGCAGATTACATTAATAATAGTGTGATTTATATACTAGAAGAATATGCCCTATCAGGCTCAACAATAACTTCACATTTCTTATATTAGAGAAAGCTGAGCTATTACTATTCCCCTCAGAAGCATGTTCCTAAGACACTGCAGAATCTTCTCACCCCTACCTAGTTCAATGTCTTTAAAGCAGATGGAAATGTCATTGTGAGCTAAAGGCTAGTCACATCCTAGGATTAAACCAATTCACCTTGAAGGCTTGTTTTCAGGCTAACCAGGGCTCCTTACATGTTTTTCTTATCAAAAACAACTCTAGAAAAATGGACTTAGAAAAATCTACAGGTCAATGGACTCCTAAAGACAAGATACAGTCAAAGTTTCTAACCAGGAATTAAAAGATCAGGCTTACTCCCTAGGTTGACAAACTATTGGTCCAAACCATATAGAGTTGCTCCTTCTACAGAGCACTCAGCACAGTGGTACCTGAGACTAGACTTCATGAGCAAGGTTCTTGGGCAGGCAAAGCGCATCCTGGTATGGCAGAAGACATTCTGCCTGTCCAAGAATTTCAAAGAGCCTCCATCTGCCCTTTGGAGTCAGGCTCTATGTCCATCACGATGCCGAGTTTCCAGAGAGGAGGAGAATGAACTAATTAATTTCTCAAGTTCACCTTCAAAATCAGACTCTGATCCCCCACTTTCAGCATAAGGGAACAGATCCAACAAGTTAAATTGAAGTAAAACAAAAAATAACCCTGGTCTGAGGTTTCCTAGGAACCCATTTGAACAGTGTGCAATACAAACTCAACAGATATCTTCTGCCAGCTCTTTTCAATTTTCTCTGCTATGTGTGATATTTTCCATGGATGAGACCAGAGATGTTTGGTTGTAAATGACTGTCAGATGTTTAAACAATTTTGTTGCTGAAACATGATAATTTCCAGAAGCCCCTTTTCTGTACACGGTATCTTTTGCTAAGACCCACCACAAAGAAAATGAGTTGTACAAGAAGAATGGCAGAAGATCTGGAAATTAACCAAAAAAATGGACCATAACATGCCTCAAACAAAACAAAAAATATCATTAATAAGAAACAGGCCAGTTTCTAAGGGTCATGGAAAGAATACACATTGGGTTCCCAGCAGCTGGCTATGTTTCAAAGTCAGTAACCTCCAACTTGTCAGGGAAGATTGTGGTTAATGCTGTGAAAGACATGTGCTGAAAGATTTTTAGTTGCCCTTAAATTCCTGAATTTCTAGTCAGGATATCTATATACATGTGCAAAACAGAAAAGTCTAGTAAAGTCTAAGTATGTCCTGCTGTAAGTGTATAAAATCTTAACTTATAAAACCAATACATTAGGCAATCACTTATATCAAAAAAGGATTAACTCGAAAATATTTTTAAACAAAATTTCCCTATTCACACAGTAGGTTGAATCATATGAAACTGCAAATATTTGACTCCTTTTGACCCAAAAACCCCCAGATTCTGGCAATTCAAGCTATACATTTCATTAACAACATTGGCGCTAAAAATTTAAAGAAAGTATTAGGAATCCCTACAAAAGGTTGCAGAAATAAAATTTTAAAAAAATATGTTTCTCAAATTACAAAGTCAACAGGAAATTATTTTGTTCAATGTTTTCTACTTTTAGCTATATAATTTTTTTCAGTGACATATCTGTAGCCTCTTTTAATCTGAATACTGAATACCACAGGATATAATCAGTGATAACTAAGAATTCTTCTTCTTCTTCTTCTTCTTCTTCTTTTTTTTTCAAGACAGGACCTCACTCTGTAGCCCAGGCTGGACTGCAGTGGCAGGCACAATCTTAGGTCACTGCAACCTCCACCTTCTGGGTTCAAGTGATTCGTGTCTCAGCCTCCCTGGTAGCTGGGATAACAAGCATGTGCCACCATGCCTGGCTAATTTTTCTATTTTTTGGTAGAGATGGGGTTTCACCTGAATGAAGAATTTTGGTAATAAATTTGGCAATGCCTAAAATAATAGTAATAAACTTCAAGTTTGTATATTTTTTCATATTTCAAAGTAGCTTTAAATGAAATGACTCTATTAAGCCATTTCTCCAAATCCTTTGTGTGAAAATGAGACAAAGATGGAAGAGAGAGAAAGAAGGAAAGATGGGCTAATTTTATTTATCAGAATTTAGACATCCAAATGCATAAGAAAACCAGTGCATTCTTTAACAGTCACATTTTTTCTTTTTCTTTTTAAATTCCAAAACGGGGTGCCCAGCTAGATCAGCTGGTAGAACATGAGACTCTTAATCTCAGGGTTGTGTGTTCGAACCCTACATTGGGTGTTGTATTTCCCAGCATTTTGGGAGGCCCAGATGGGCAGATCACTTGAGCTCAGGAACTCGAGACCAGCCTGGCCAACACGGCAAAACCCTGTCTCCACAAAAAAATACAAATATGAGCCAGGTGTGGTGGCACATGCCTGTAGTCCCAGCTACTTGGGAGGCTGAGGTGGGAGGATCACTTGAGCCTAGCAGGTGGAGGCTGCAGTGAGCCGAGAGTGTCACTGCACTCTGGCCTGGGTGACAGAGTGAGACTTTGTCTCAAAAAAAAAAAAAAAAAAAAAAACAGAAAAGACAGAAAAGAAAATGGCACCAACTAGCTTACTGATCTACTGACTTGCAAATGCTTTTTGACTATTTGCTAAAATGTCTACGTACATGCATACATAAAAATAAAATAAAAACAACTCGGGAAAGGGAAATATTTTTACAGTGAGGATATCCAAGAATGCCAGGTACATTCTCCCACTTTCCCTTTTTGTCTGCTTGTTACCCACTTCCTCCAGCAGTACCCTCCACCTTCTGACAGAAAACCAGGTCTCTTCTCTGTAAACCAAGGTGGTTCGAAATGAGATGGTGGGAATATCCCTTACAGCGGTCAGCCCCAATCCCACCGGGAGTAACTTCGACATATTCCTTTACTCTTTCTGCGTCTTTTAACACATCTGAAAACAGAACGTAGGTAAATTGCACCTACTTTTCAGAAGGTGGCAGGGATTCTTGGTGTAATCTCTCTACGTGGGCGGAAACACACTGTAGGCACCCAAATAACAAAATGTAAATGTCTAGCAAGTATATAAAAAACCAGCAGGAAAGGGTTTTTTTGTTTGTTTGTTTTGTTTTTCCATATAAAAGGCCAAAAGTAGGGAAGTGACAGAAAGGCTGATTGCCGACCTTTTCAGAGTTTACTTATTTTAAGCAATTACACTAATTCATAAAATAAAAGTATTTCTTGTGCTCCTGTCAAAAGCAAGTGGGCTTTTACTTTAAGGGTGAGTAATAATAAGCTTTGGGGATGACGAATAAAACTTAGGGCTTCCCGTGGCTGGCCGAGGTGGAGCCATCGGGACTTTCCCACCTCTCCTCGTCGATCTGTAGGCTTTCTGAAGGAACTCGGGTTTGTATCCCTGGCAAGCCCGGGACCCTGTGGGGCTCAGCCTGCTGCCAGTAGGCCTCAGCAGCCCAGAGCTTCAGCGGTTGCTACGGCAACAGGCCGCCCAGAGCAGCGGCCAAAGTCCCTGCCTGGGCGAGGGCACCTCCCAAGCGCGGAGAGTCGGCCCAGTGAGTTCCGCCCTCTTTAGCGCGCTTTTCGTGATCCACCAATCAGGCGCTGCTACATAAGCTCGAGCTGAGTGGTCAGCTTCCCTGGGAGGGCGGGGTTAGGGTACAGAAACTGGACGGAGAAGGGGGCTGTATTTTCCCTGGCCTGTGAAGTGGATGTTAGTGACTAAAAGCTCAATCTTCCAGTTAAGGGAGGAGCGGAGACTTTTAAGTCGAGTGTTCCTGTGGGGCCAACAGGATGGTTTCAGAGGAATCCCAGGAAGTGAGAGTGCTGGGATATGCGACTGGCCCACGGAGCCCTCCCCTGCGTGTCTGAGATCACACCCTGCTGGGTACCCTGCCGTCATGTGCTGAAGAAGGTGACTGGATCACGACTCCAGAGTTTGCTCCTGAGATCGAAAAACAAAACAACCCAGTAATAATAATGACAGCCCTGGGTGGGGACAGTTGCAACAGGTCTTCGGAAAAAGTCAGTAATTGTGCAGGTTCAGGGAAGGCGTGAGCATGTTGGTGAAGTAAGGTTCTGAGTGGAAGAAGAAAATGCTGCTTCTGGGGAAGAGAATACCGTCAGAAGGAAGGAAAGAAAGGAGGGAGTGGGAGGGTAGGGGAAATGAAGGGAGAGGAGAAGGGGGAGGAGGGAAGGTGAGGTGAGGTGATTGGTATTCTGCCAACCCCGTTCTGCACACTAGTGAGACCTAGCAAGGACTAGAGTTTCAGGGGGAAAATACGAGAGTAATGAAAGATAACAGAGAGGAAAGAAAAAAGAAATAATTGAAAAGTTTGAAAGAAGAAAGACAACAGCTGAACCAGTAGGGGGAAAATTAGAAGGAAATGAATATTCTGTAAGCTTCTCTTTCATGGATAAAATGACGATATTTTCTGGTCCATTATCAGGATACAAGATGAAAAAAAACCAGCTATTGAACTGGTGGGGAAAGTAGCTGGTTTAAATTAGTCCTGCCCCTGCAAATCCAAGCTGCGTGTTTGTTAGTCTTATGGCTGATTTAACTCATAGGCCCAGAAGAGAAAGGACAGAAGGATGCCTGAATAACCAGCAAAGAATTTGCATCCAATCAGCACTCAGAGCATGTATGCTACTTTCTTCAGAAACCTTCAGGAGTCATAGACTATGGTCAGTTCTTCGTCAGAATTATTTTAGATTTACTGCAGTTGTTTTTTCATCAAATGCACATGAAACATGGAATTGTTCTTCTTAGTTGTGCAGACCTTGTCTATTTTCTGAAAGGAAAAACAATGTTAATTTTTAAAGCCCTACATACATGAGATCTTTGTACTTTTCAAATCATTGTGTTACCCCCTTCCCTTCTCTTCTGATAGTGCCTGGCTGAATCTCTCCTATTCTCACAATGGCTTTGCCTCCATTCTGCTGAAGTCACTTCCCATTGCTCACATTATTATACTGTTTTTACTTCACTTCCAAGCTTGTTTCTGACTACAGAAAGGGTGCTGTAATTCTGAGTTCCCTATATATGGAGTTGCTTTTCCAGGAACATTATTAATAAAAGGAAAGGTCTTCCTTTTCCATTATGGAAATATACCAATGTTATGTTGTGCTTTGATGATCCGGGCTCTGACTTATAAAACCAGTGTTACTATAATTTTCACATATTTGAGCAGCTCTGCCCAGTCAGTTCTCCATAGGTCCCTCAGGAGGTTTTCTTGTTTTATTTTTGAATCTTAGCTGGAATCTCTCTTCATTAGGAGTCTAGCATCTTGTTCTCCATAGAGCTCTGAAATGGTATAGCAGAGAGAAGGGTACTAGAAACAACAGACCGACTCTCTTTACTTTTCTAACAACTCAGAAGAAAGTTTTTTGGCTTCGACTGTTTCCTGGTTCTTCCTTTCCTCTTTTCATATAGCTGGTCTACCTTACTGGTGTTTCAAGTCACTCTAGCTGCTAGAATTTAGGTGAATTATATTTCAGGCTTTCAAGCCATTTAAGGGGACAAGGAAGATTGTTAACGTCTGGACCTTAGATCCACTGGCCTTAAGAGCTCAATATCACTCCCCACGATGTAGGCAGGTTGATGTATGTTTTTCTCTGATATTACCTTGTAGCCATCTAAATGGCTCTCTGCATGTTAAGCCTTGGGGAGGAAAGACTCAAATAAGGTTCACCTTCCCTAACTCCTACTCTTCTATCATTTTTTTAAATATCACAGTATCCTGGACATTCTCATTCATTGCTGAATCAGTATAGTCTGAGTGTTTGGAAAAGAGGCAGTGGGAGGAGAACGAAGACGAGTGGAAAAAGCTGAAGTGAAAGCCTTTTCTCAAAAGCTCCTAGTCAGGAGAAGTGACACTGTAGGGCAGACAAGTCTAGAAATAGTAGGACACACAGAAGAAGGGCCAGAGTTCACAGACATATGTGAACTAGTGGTTGCTGGCACAAACTCCTGGGTTCTGATTTCCACTGTGGTGATTACTGTGTGGTGACCCTAGACAAGTTACTCAACCTCAGCTTCCTTGTCTGTAAAAGGAGGATACTAATGGCACCAACTTCACAGGGTTGTTGTGACAATTGAATAGGTTGATCACATAAAGTGCTTGGAATAGCATCTGGCATTTGCAAGTGCTGAATAAGTATTGACTAACATTATTCTAGAGCCATAATCCCAAACCCACAGCAGCTTGCCACCACAGGAGTGTCTCTGACACAACCATTCTTTGAGCAAGAAGAGTAGGGCATTCTTTCTCATAGTTATTTGCTCCTTTATTGCTATAGGCTCTACTTGGAGTCCAGGACATTAATTAAGCAAACAAGCTTTTGCTTAGAATTCAGTAAAAGCATCATAATCCATTTTCATTTCTACTTTAATACAAGGGTCAGTATGAATTGTCATCCATTGATAGTGGAAATTCTCTACAACAGTTTATTAGTGTGTTAGCAGCACAGTGGAAAAAGTAATATATGAGAACCTTGACCGCTTTCTACCTCTTTCTCTCGTAACTCTCAGTATTCCACAATCAATTCCTTCCACGCTACCAAGGAGAGTTCAAAGAAATCAGTGTCCTGAGATCCACCACTAAAATTAAGCATTGCTATGGGTGCAACTCAAATGATGTTGACTTTCCAGGATGTAGGAGCAATTAGAAATATAAAGTGAATAAAAGAAAGTGGAGTATTTGATAAGAAGTGATAAGATGGCCACAAGGTGGCACAGGATGACAACCACAGAGCACTCCCTTCCTCCCAAGTGACTCCATTTTGCATAAGGGCTCTGTCTCTGCTGCCCTACCCTCCTACAACTTAGCGCCCTTAAAAGCTGTCTTTGCAAACACCCTCACGCCTTTCTTCTCGCACATTCTATAGTCAGTGGTCCTCTTTCCCTAGTCCCTCTTTTCTTTCAACAGGTCTCAATTCTCGTTGTTTCAGCATGGATTTCCTTTACTCCCAGGAGATCCTGCTTGCTGGTCCTGTACTCAGCAATTCCTCCTTCAGAAAAGTGAGCTCGGCAGGGCATGGTGGGTCATGCCTGTAATCCCAGCACTGTGGGAGGCCAAGGCGGGCAGATCACAAGGTCAAGAGATTGAGAGCATCTCGGCCAACATGGTGAAACCCTATCTCTACTAAAAACACAAAAATTAACCGGGTGTGGTGGCAGGTACCTGTAATCCCAGCTACTTGGGAGACTGAGGCAGGAGAATCACTTGAACCCAGGAGGCAGAAGTTGCAGTGAACCAAGATCGCACCACTGCACTCCAGCCTGGGCAACAGAGTGAGACTCGGTCTCAAAAAAACAACTAAGTAAATAAATAAAATAGAAAAGTGAGTTCCTCCACTGTATCTCCAAGTCACAGATTCACTGGAATCTAAGTGAAGCATGCAGCAGAGTCCACTGGTTTAGCCATTTCACCAGTCAAGTTGGGGTCCAACAGGGCTGAGTAATAGAAGGCTGTTGATTGACTTTATGTAATCTTCAAGAGTTTCCTGAGTAGTGTCAGTTTGAGTTTTTTAGATGATATGATCTTCTATAGAGGAAACAGATTAGGGCATTAAACTTGAGAAAGCAGTGTCTGACCGGATGTTAGTTAAGGAACTATTACCCAAAGACAAGTGGCCTAGGAGTCAGTAGACTGACCTGGATTTTAATCCCACCCCTAGCACATAGCTTGTATGTTTAGGCCAGTTACTTAATTCTGTGAGTGGCATCCTTTTGTCCATAAAATGAGGGTAATATCCATCTTGTAGGATTTGTAACATGTAAAATATCTACTTCAATAAATGTTGGTTTCCCCTCTTTCCCTCATATGCAAAATTAAGTGTACTAGGCTAGGTGTTGTGGCTCACACCTATAATTCCAGCACTTTGGGAGGCCAAGGCTGGAGGATAGATTGAGCCCAGGAGTTGGGGATCAACCTGGGCAACAAAGTGAGACCCCAACCTCTACAAAAAATACAAAATCAAAAAATTAGCTGGATGTGGTGACATGCACCTGTGCCTGTGGTCCCAGCTACTCAGGAGGCTGAAGCAGGAGGATTGCCTGAGCCCAGGAAGTTCAGGCTGCAGTGAGCCAAGATCATGCCATTGCACTCCAGCCTGGGCAACAGAGTGAGACCCTGTCTCAAAAATAGTTGGGGGAGGAGGGACTGGACTAGATCTTTAAGTCTCTTCCAATGTTAATATTCTATGTTCTATATCTTATTATAATGATGACTCTCATAAATTAATGGAAGTCTGGCAGCAATTGAATAATAAAGTATCGCCTGATTTTAGGGGAAAAGGTGCCATCAAGAACTAAAATAGGATTGCTTTACACTTCTGTGAGTATTCTCTACAACTCCTTCCTCTCCAGACCTTTTGAAGAGGCAGAACAGTTCCCTGTCCCTCAATCAAAGGCTACATATAACGCCGGGCGCAGTGGCTCAAGCCTGTAATCCCAGCACTTTGGGAGGCCGAGACGGG
>NW_012113808.1:6071561-6089891 GCF_000951035.1 Colobus angolensis palliatus
AAGACTCCGTCTCAAAAAAAAAAAAAAAAAAAAAAAGGCTACATATAAATAGGGAGTGGACTGGGCATAGTGGCTCATGCCTGTAATCCCAAAACTGTGGGAGGCCAAGGCAGGCTGATCACTTGAGATCAGGAGTTCGAGACTAGCCTGGCCAACATGATGAAACCCCATATCTATTAAAAATACAAAAATTAGCTGGGTGTGGTGATATGCACCTGTATTCCCAGCTACTTGGGACGCTGAGGCATGAGAACCACGTGAACCCAGGAGGCAGAGGTTGCAGTGAGCCGAGATCATGCCACTTTACTCCAGCCTGGGTGACAGAGGGAGACTCTGTCTTTAGAAAAGTAATAATAATAGGGAGTGACCTCAGCCAGAGACATGGCTACTTCAGAGTGGGAAGGGCTCAGCAACTTCCCAAAGCACAAAGTCCCAGCAGAAAGGCTAATCTGTGATCCTTCCCTCAGGAGTGGCTTCCTTCCAATGCCCCATTACCACCTCTTAGAGCCCAAGACACCACAAATGTCAGTGTCCAGGATGCTCTGGGTAGAAGTTAATGATGACATGAGTCAGCTTTCTGCAAACCCTGATGCCTAAGCCTGGTTGCTCCAAATCTGGAAGAGACACTGCATAATCTGTGGAAATTCACTGCAGTTATTGTCTTCATCTCCCCATAATCAACCTCAACAACATCTCTCAGTCCTAGGAACTTCCTAGCTGGAGTTTGGTCTCCAGAATAGCTATGGGATGTCATAACAATTATGAAGGAATAGAATCATTTTGTGACTTTAACCTATTAGCCCTCTAGTACTGGCCTTAAACAGAGAGATAGGTTTAAAAAACAAAGCCCGTGACTCAAGTTAAGGACTCCAGAGCCTGGAAACTCTCTCTCAGGATTCATACCTCAGTTGTTTTTTCAGGACTTAATGTTAGGAACATGGGTTCTCTATACTGGGGGAGTATTATACAGTGAATTGTGTCTCCACAAAATTCATGTGCTGAAGTCCTAACCTCAGAATGTGATTGTATTTGGAGTGAGGGCCTCTATAATATAGTTAAGGTAAAATGAGGTCATATGGATGGGCCCTAATCCAATATGACTGGTATCTTTTAAGGAGAAGAGATTAGGACACAGATATACCAAAGGTAGATCATGTAAAGATACCAGAAGCGAATGGCCACCTACAAGCCAAAAAAAACAAACAAACAAACAAAAACGGTCTTCGAAGATACCAACCCTGCCAACACCTTAATCTCAGCCTCCAGAATAATGAGAAAATTTATTTCTGTTGTTTAAGCCACCCAGCTGGGGTACTTTGCTATGTAATTCCAGAAAACGAGTATCGGGAGAGTTATTAAGACATGTCTCATATTTCTGCCCTTTCCTAATGCCTCCAACCATATTGTATCTGCTTCCCTGTGTCTACTTGCTGGCTTGGAACTTATTAAGATTGGACCCTTCCTGGAAGAAATTTGCTGATGGGGGCAGAAGGACACTCAGAATTGAAACTGTGTGAGCTTTAGTGCCTGGGATCCTCACTTGCTGTTGCCCATACTTAATTCAAATACTCAATGGATATTTATTATGTCCTAGGGTTATAAGAATGTAAGAAAAAGACCCCTAAGACTAGGGAAGAAAGCTTCAAAGAGATGGTCAGTTAGGCCACTTTTAAAGGATGAGAGGAATTGTTGGAGAAGACTGGCACGGGAGAAGAGAATTGAAGCAGAGGGAATAGCACGTACAAAGGTACGAAGATGTGAAACAGAATGACCCGCTGGAGGAACTACACCCTACTGACTAGAATATAGGGTCCATGTGGGCCTGTGGCACAAGGAGAGATAAGAACCCAAATCCAGTTGGAAAATACAACCTGGGAGGCAGCTGTGGGGTGTGGAGGAGCCTCGGGTAATTCTCCAGTATCTACAGCATGCCCAGGTAGAGTGGTTTCAGCAGTCAGAGAGTGCCCTCAGGTAAAGAATAGCAGCTGCTGGCAGCTGGAAATTGTAATTCATGGAAATGGTTATAGCTGAGATGTGGGTGATTGCCCCTAGCATCTCCTAGATCAACCATACATTTATGTGAGCCATTTGGTTTTCTCTAGTAAGTCTTGATTTAAGTTCCTGAACTCTGCCCACCACCACCAGTAACCATGACTTCTTGGCAAGACTCCAACCCCCTCTGTACCTTCACTTTTCAGATAAGTTGTTTAAAGATGCTGTGCCTCCTTGGGAATTTTGTTGATTTCCATGTTCCATTTTGCCTCTTCAGCCTCTGCCAACCACTGTCCTGGACTCTCTGGCAGTCTGTGCCTTCCTGGTTCTTGTAGGTTACTGGTCGCTTACTGTTTGCAGCACTATACCTGTTCTTGAACCCCAACTATTGACCCCGTCCTAGGTTTAGTTTACTAATATGGTCTAAATTCTAGTACAGTGATAACTTGAAGAAGCTCAGGTCTAACTTACTAACCGTAATATCTTACCATTTTGGAACTGAGCTTTTCCCAAAGAGTACCTCCAGTGTCTTCACTCCATCAGGATCAGTCAGTCCTTCTACCCTCGCACAACTATCCATAGCCCTAAAGGACCACTGATCGTGGCAAGTTAAGGCAATTCTCAATAAGGAAGAACAATGATAAAGTATTAGAAGAGGTTAAGTTAAAACCTTGTATTGCTGAATTTGAAATAGAGAAGTATCAATGTTAACTTGTAAGGTATTTTATCTTTTAAAAATTCCCTTGCTCTGTCCACTGAAAAGCCAAGAAATAATGATCAACCTAGTATCAATGAATATCTCTAGTGCCAATATCATGATTCTGAAATCTATTTTCCATTAAAAGAAATCATGGCTGATTCCAGATCTAGGGCAGGAAAGGTACAAGATGAGTCTGGAACATCTCATAATAGAAAGGAAGGAAGGAAGCTACACATGATCATTAGGTGTAGGGTCCGGCCCTTATGGGGCTTAGCGGATGTTCTCCCCATGTGCAGAGATGAGAGACTGTAAGAAATAAAGACACAATACAAAGAGATAAAGAGAAAACAGCTGGGCCTGGGGGACCACTATCACCAAGATGCGAAGACCGGTAGTGGCCCCAGATGGCTGCGTGCGCTGATATTTATTGCATACAAGACAAGGGGGGCAGGGTAAGGAGGATGAGTCACCCAAGTGACTAATAAGGTCAAGCAAGTCACGTGATCATGAGACAGTGGGCCCTTCCCTTTTAGGTAGCCGAAGCAGAGAGGGAAGGCAGCATATGTCAGCGTTTTCTTCTACGCACTTTTATGAAAGATCAAAGACTTTAATACTTTCACTATTTCTTCTACTGCTATCTACTATGAACTTCAAAGAGGAACAAGGAGTATGGAAGGCACATGAAAGTGGACAAGACGCGTGACCATTGAAGCACAGCACCACAGGGAGGGGTTTAGGCCTCTGGATGACTGCGGGCAGGCCTGGATAATATCCAGTCCCACAAGAAGCTGGTGGAGCAAACTGTTCCCTGACTCCTCCGAGGAAAGGGAGACTCCCTTTCGCAGTCTGCTAAGTAAGGGTGCCTTCCCAGGCACTGGCGTTACTGCTTGACCAAGAAGCCCTCAAGTGGCCCTTATGCGGGCATGACAGAGGGCTCACCTCTTGCCTTCTAGATCACTTCTCACAATGTCCCTTCAGCACCTGACCCTATAGCCACTGGTTATTCCTAGGTTATATTAGTAATGCAACAAAGAGTAATATTAAAACCTAATGATTAATAATGTTTATATAATGACTGATAATTGTCCATGATCATCTATATCTAATTTGTATTTTTTTTTTATTCTAACTAATTTCTTTATTATATTGTTACAGTTTGTGCCTTCAGTCTCCTGCTTCGGCACCTGGGTAATCCTTCGCCCACAATTAGGGCCATGTTAAAGGAGCTCAGGAGTCACTTATTAGCAAAGACAGAATAATTGGAGCACAAGCATCAAGAAGAATAAAAAACGAAATCATTTCAAATGCACCAAATAATGTTTAAATCCATGGGTTTAAAATGTTACTTTTTAAAAAACTCTATTTGATCACCTATGGAGTATGATAAGGAAGCAACTTAACTATTTTGAGAACTTTTAAATAAAGGGAAAGAACCAGACACTTGTTCTGCCTTTCGTATATGAACGGAATCATTAGGTAGCCAAATAGTCTGGGGAGGGGTCTTTTAATATACATATTAAAGCTAATAAATTAAGAAACAGTGGCTGAATTAGAATATCATTTGAAACCCTTAATATGCTAATAGAACTAGGCAATTAGCATCAATGGCTGCTAACATACACACTCACACACACACACACACACACATCACGCACACATACATGACATTATGTGCCATCTGGCAAAAGGACACAACACAATATCATCTCCAAAGTAGTCTTGTCAAAAAAGATCAAACCTATCTAATCAAAGCTCTAAATCCAACTACTAATTTACAGAAAATACAAATGAGAGGGAACATGCTAAGCTACATCATACAATGTAATTAACAAAATCCATACTATGGGAATCTATTAACGAAGCAATTTAGTTTATTCAGCAAATAAAATGCAAGGTGAAAGAAGAATACGGTGAATTGTAGATTAAAAGACATTTAAAAGACATCATTTTTTAAACACAAAATAGTGTTTAGGGATACACACTGGAGTGAGAAGCATTTTTAAAAAGCAAAGAAGCCTAGTGCATTATAAGAGTTACTAAAGGACTGGAAGAGTCTGGGTTTTTACTTTGTGATATTTCTAAAACTGAGTCCCTTGAATGCAAATACCTCCCAAAAAATAGAAGGGATTTTTTTTTTTTTTTTTTTTGAGAAGGGGTTTTGCTCTTGTTGCCCAGGCTGGAGTCCAATGGCACCGTCTTAACTCACTGCAACCTCTGCCTCCCGAGTTCTAGGGATTCTCATGCCTCAGCCTCCCGAGTATCTGGGATTACAGGCAGCTGCCACCACACCAGGCTAATTTTTATATTTTTAGTAAAGTAGCTCGGATTACGGGCACCTGCCACCACACCTGGCGAATTTTGTATATTTTTAGTAGAGACAGAGGTTCACCATGTTGGCCAGGCTGGTCTCGAACTCCTGAACTTCAGGTGATCCTCCTGTCTCGGCCTCCCGAAGTGCTGAGATTACAGGCATGAGCCACTGTGCCCGGCCACAAGGGATCTTGACAGAAGAGATTTTAACAATGACAACACAAGCAAATTTCAACATTTATAACATGGCCTAGTAATTTGTTTTTTAAATTTAATTTAAAGTGATCATTGTAAAATATGCCTCTTATATCATGACTCAGTATACATGTATGTAGTCTAGCTCAGGATTTTCCAAACTATAGGTCTTAAATAAATTTAGTGGGCTGTTATCAGCATTAGAAAATATCAAATAGGCAGCTTAGGAAGCTGAGGTAGACAGATTGCTTTGAGTTTCGGAGTTCAAGACCAGCCTGGGCAACATAGCAAAACTCCGTATCTACAAAAAATATAAAAATTATCCAGGCCTAGAGGTTTATGGCTATAGTCCCAGCTACTTGAGAGGCTGAGGCTGGAGGATTGGTTGAGCCCAGGAAGGAGAGCTGTAGTGAGAGGTTGCACGCCAGCCTGGGTGACAGAGTGAGATCCTGTTTCAAAAAAATAAAATAAAATAGGATGAATAAGTACTGAGGACTTAATGAACAGCATAGTGACTACAGTTAATAACAATGTATTGCATACTTGAAATGTGCTAGGTGAGTATATCTCAAGTGTCCTCGCCACAAAAAATAAATGGTAACTGTGTGAGGAGAGGGATATGTTAATCAGCTTGATTGTGGGAGTCATTTCACAATACATACATACATATAACATCACAGCATACAGCCTAAATATATGCAATTTTAATTTGTCAATCAGACCCTTCCAGCTCATAAAGCTGAAAAAAAAAATCAAATCAGAAAGAATTAAAGAGAAAATTGAGAGCCAGGCAGGTATGGTGGCCCAAGCCAGCACTTTGGGACACTGAGTTGGGAGGATCGCTTGAGCCCAGGAGTTTGAGACCACCCTGGGCAATATAATGAGACCTCCTCTCTATAAAAAAGTAAATGAAACAAAATTAGCTGGGTGTGGTGGTGCATGCCCGTAGTCCCAGCTACTCAGGAGGCTGAGGTGAGAGGATCACCTGAGTCCAGGGAGGTTGAGTCTGCAGTGAGCAAAGAATGCACCACTGCACTCCAGTCTGGGCAACAGAGCAAGACCGTCTCAAAAAATAAAAAGTAATCATGCCTGTAGTTCCAGCTACTAGGGAGGCTGAGGTGGGAGGATTGCTTGAGCCCAGGAGGTCGAGGCTGCCGTGAGCTGTGTTTGCACCATTGCACTCCAGCCTGGGCAAGATTGAGACCCTGTCTCAAAAACTAAAAATAAACATAAAAATATGGCCAGATTTACACCTGTAATCCCAGCATTTTGGGAGCACAAGGCAGGCAGATCCCTCGGACCCAGAACTTTGAGATCCCATATTTACAAAAAAAATACAAAAATTAGCAAGGCATGATGGTGCCCTTGTGTAGTCCCAGCTATTTGGGAAGCTGAGGTGGGAGGGTCCCTTGACCCTGGGAGGTTGAGGTTGCAGTGAACCAAGATCACGCCACTGCATTCCAGCCTGGGTGATGGCATGAGATCCTGTCTCAAAAAAAAAAAAAAAAGAAAAGAAAAGAAAATATATATATATATAATACCAGTAAAAAATAAAGAAAATTGAGTCCATCTCATGTGATTAAAGGAAGTATTATTTTATGGAAATAATGGAAGTATTGCTTAAAGTATTATGGTGTAAAGGAAGTATTATTTATTTCCAATGTATATATGAATGTGTGAATTTTTATGAATGTATACACTGGCTTGCAACATGAAATCAAGTTCTTACTGTGATACAATGACCCCTACTCGCAATTGGAAAAGATAGCCCTCACTGATTTCACAAATTGAGCTTCATTAGTCTTGATTACATATACGACTGCGAGGTTGGGACCTGGAGCAAAAAACAGCCTGCATCAGAGCAGGGTAGACCTGCCGCACTGCAGACCGCTCTTCTTGAAACAGTCAGTTGTACCTTTCCCAGCTTGTCTACATTGCAACCTCTGGTGTAAAAAATGTTATGAAAACTAGATACTGTTGCTGGATGAGAAGAGTTTCAAGTTTTAAAGTCTGCTTTCAGAAGGGGCATCCCGTGGACATTCAATATACATGCGAAAATAGCATGAGCTCCTTTCATCTGGCGGGCTCTTCACCTCAGGACTTGTTTGTACCGGAAGATGCACGTTTTCCTTGAGAGTCCTCCAAGGCACCCAGACTCTCTTTTAATTCAACTCTCCCTTGGTGCTCTCGTTCTGAAGTCCTCAGACTGACATGTCAGAAAATGTTTTTCGTAATTCTTGGCTATATTTTTAAATTTATATTTATGGCAGGTAGCAGAGGCTTAGAATTCAAGACATACAAAAGTGGGAAGCCTCCTTTCACTCCTGTCTTGGCACCACTCAGTTTCCTCTCCAGAGACAATAAACATTACTAGCTTTTTGTTTGGTTGGTTTTTGTTTCGTTTTGCTCAGGCCACAAATTCTAAGTGGCAACCACCACCATAATTTGAAGCAGAGCCTGGAAACAACATTCCTGAAAACTGGTTTTGCAACCTTTGCACTTTCACCACCTGAAGGATGAAAATTTAGAGAAAGAGTTGGAGATGCATAGATTAGGAGGGAGCTGCTAGAGTGCCCGGAGACCCACTGCACTCTAAAAGCATCTTTATAGAGCATTTAATACTTGTATCGTCCTTATTTGTTTTGTGTGTGTGGTTTTCTTGGTTTGCTTGTTTTTTGTTTTTGAGACAGGGTCTTGCTCTGTTGCCCAAGCTAGAGTGCAGTGGCCCAATCTTGGTTCACTGCATCCTTGACCTACTGGGCTCAGACGATTCTCCTGCCTCTTGGCTCACTGCATCCTCCATCTTCTGGGCTCAGATGATTCTCCTGCCTCTTGGCTCACTGCATCTTCGACCTTCTGGGCTCAGATGATTCTCCTGCCTCTTGGCTCACTGCATCCTCAACCCTCTGGGCTGAGATGATTCTCCTGCCTCAGCCTCCCTCCCAGGTAACTGGGACTATGCCAGTCACACCACCCAACTAATTTTTTTTTTGTAGAGAAGGGGTTTCGCCATGTTCCTCAGGCTGGTCTCGAACTCCTGGGCTCAAACAATCCTCCTGCCTCAGCCTCCCAAAGTGCTGGAACTACAGGCATGAGCCATGGCACCCAGTCTGTTATTCATTTACATGTCTCTCTCCTCTCCTGAACTGTAAGCCCCTTGAAGGCAGTGTGGGTGCTACCTCTGGCCCTATGACAGCACCACCTTCTTCTGACCCTCATAACTGAACAAATCTTTGGAGAGTTGACTGTGTTCTTAGAACAGAGAACAGATGTTATCAACTTTGATATGTAAAAGTAAAAACATAGTTGAAAAATGTAGAGGAATGGAAAGGAGAAGGAAGGGGAGAATAAACTGTAAGCACAAAGGACAAAAGTGGAAGAGTCAAGGGACGGTGCCTGAAGCCCATGGAAAAAGCAATAGAGGGCAGGGCACAGTGGCTCACCCCTGTAATCCCAGCACTTTCGAAGGCAGAGGCGGGTGGATCACCTGAGGTCAGGAGTTCAAGACCAACCTGGTCAATATGGCAAAACCTCGTTTCTACTAAAAGTACAAAAAATCAGCCAGGCATCATGGCAGGCACCTGTAATCCCAGCTGTTCAGAAGGCTCAGGCAGGAGAATCGCTTGAACCTGGGAGGCAGAGGTTGCAGTGAGCTGAGATCATGCCATTGCACTCCAGCCTCGGCAACAAGAGTGAAACCCCATCTCAAAAAAAAAAAAAAAAGAAAGAAAGAAAAAAGAAAAAACAGTAGAGGTATGAGTAATTGACAGTGCATGGGCAATCATGGAAGAAGAGAGGAAGGTGATGTAACTGCATAGGCCGGGGTAGGTGTGGGTACAGGGCAGCAAACACCAACTATCATAGCATACAGGCAAAATAGAATGTCTAAAGACGACATATCAAAAAGTAGTATGCAGAGGACATATACAAGTAAGGAGGAAACCACCAGAAAAATCAAACATAGAAAGAAATAAAATGTAGTTGCTCCAGTATGCCAGGAGTATGTAAGACTGAGGAGTATTGTTTTGCTGTGCTACCTGATTTATTCACAGTTGTGCCTGATCTATATTAACGAAAATTTTAGAAATATGAGAGGGATGATTGTGATGCATCTAAGAAATTTATCCATTCAAAATAGTAAATATAAAGTATATTGTAGTACTTAAAGGCCTTCGTCTTTTTAGAAAACTGAGCCATTTCTTGGGGATATGAGACAGAAATTTACTACACCAGTTCTCCTTCCTATCTGAAGTAGGCCACTGTTCATCTCCTTTTTATAGCCACTAAACACCAGCTTGATTGCACTGTAACTCCTTAAATAAAGAACAACTAATCAGCTATTTACTAGATACACTACTATTTTGAATGAAACTAGACTTTGCCCCAAGATATTGGCACTAATATATATATAGTGCCTAACTTTCCATTGCTATGTTTATACAGATCATTTCTTCCCATTAAGAATCAACAAGAAGATTATACCTATGTACCCCTGGCCCCAACAATCCATTATCCTGTGCACCAGATGGCCACACATTAATCCGTCTCCCACAGCCCCTTGCTAAGGTGTGCTTCCAGTGCTTGCATTCTTTGTGCCTGCATATGGCTTTGACTTTCTGATTGAGGAAAAAAAAAAAAAGAAGTTTTTGCTTTTTTAAATCCAAGCAGTGAGCAAAACGTAAAACAGTTTCTATAGAAAAAATAGACATCAGTAAAACAAAGTGGAGAGCCCAAAATTAAACCAAATGCCTAGAGCATTTAAGTTCACAGTAAAGGCTACATTTTAAACAAAGAGGATAAACATGAATTCATTGACAAATTGTTAAGGGGAAAGGCTAGATTCCTCCTGCATTCTGTACTTTTGATGCCTCAAAAACTTAAACATACACCAGGTGTGGGAGCTCACGCCTTGTAATCCCAGCACTTTAGGAAGCTAAGGATTGCTTGAGCCCAGGAGCAACATAGCAATACCCCATCTCTAAAAAAAACTTTTTTTTTTAATGAGTCAAGTGTGGTGGTGTGCACCTGTAGTCCCAGTTACTCTGGAGGCTAAGGCAGGACGATCACTTGAGTCCAGGAATTTGAGGCTGCAGTGAGTAAGCTATAATACATCACTGCATTCCAGCTTGGGCAACAGAGTGAGACCCTGTCTCTAAAAAGACCCAAAGATTTAAACTTAAATTATCAAAGATTTAACATATATTAAGGAGTTGAACATAAAATAAACCATAAAATTTCAAAAAGAAAGCATGAGTGAAGATGAAAAGCCTTGCTAAGAAGGATGTAAAATCTAAAGATCATAAAGTAAAAAAACTGGTAAATGTGAATACACAAAATTTTTTCAGCATGAAATAAAAGTAGCCTAAACAAAGTCTAAAAATCAGTGTCAAATTTAAAAAAGATATTTGCAGTATATATGATAGCAAAATATATGACTGCGGTATATATGATAGCAAAAGGCTAATTTCCTTAATTTATAAAAAGCCTGTATAAGTTAATAAGAAGAAAATGACAACCCAATATAAAAATGGACAAAAGATAAGAACTGGCAGTTTTCAAAAAAAGTTACAGTCATGAAAAATAAATAAATAAACTTAGATAAGTACAAATCAAGACAAAAAGTGAAATATCTATGAGATTAGCAAACATTTTAAAGTTTGATGCTAGCCAATGTTGTTGACGACATGAGGAAGTAGGCTTTTGGGAATATAAACTGATGAAATCTTGGGAAAGAACATTTGGCAGTGACTATCATATTTACAGCACCTTTGGCCCAGCTTTCCCACTAAAAGGGAGATATACTATGGATAGATTTACAGAAGTTTGCCAAGCAGCCATGAAAAAGGATGAGATTATGTCCTTTGCAGCAATGTGGATAGAGCTGAAGGCCATTATCCTAAGTGAACTAATAATGCAGGAAAAGAAAATCAAATATCACATGTTCTCACTTGTAAGCAGGAGCTAAACAATAGGTACACATGGACATAAAGATGGAAATAATAGACACTGAGGATTCCAAAAGCGGGGAGGGGGAGGGAGGAGAGGGTTGAGAAATTTCCTATTGGATATGATGTTCCCTATTTGGGTCATGGGTACACTAGAAGCCCACCAGTATGCAATATATTCATGTAATAAACATGCACGTGTACTCCTCGAATCTAAAATAAAATTTTAAAAAAATTTAACTTTGCCAAGATAATCTATGAGGTCAGTTTCATTACAGTTTTTGTAATTGCAAAAAATTTTAAGACAGAAAAAACTCTAAACTGACCATTAGCAGGAAACTTATAAAAATATATATTTTTTATTTCAATAGGTTTTGGGTGAACAGGTGGTGTTTGGTTACATGAAAATGTACTTTAGTGGTGATTTCTGGGATTTTAGTGCAGCCATCACCTGAGCAGTGTACACTGTACCCAATGTGTAATCTTTTATCCCTCACCCCCCTCCTATGCTTCCCCTCAGGTCCCCAAAGTCAATTGTATTACATTATTCTTATGCCTTTGTGGCCTCCTAGCTTAGTTCCCACTTGTAAGTGAGAACATACGATGTTTGGTTTTTCAATTCTGAGTTACTTTACTTAGAATACTTTACTTAGAATAATGGTCTGCAACTCCATCCAGGTTGCTGTGAATGCCATTATTCTATTCCTTTTTATGGCTGAGTAGTATTCCATGGTATATACGTACCACATTTTCTTTATTCACTTGTTGGTTGATGGGCATTTGGGCTGGTTTCATATTTTTGCAATTGTGAATTGTGCTGCTTTAAACATGCATGTTCAAGTGTCTTTTTCATAAAATGACTTCTATTCCTCTGGGTAGATACCCAGTAGTGGGACTGCTGGATCAAATAATAGATCTACTTTTAATTCTTTAAAAAAAAATCTCCACACTGTTTTCCACAGTGGTTGTACTAGTTTACATTCCCACCAGTAGCGTAAAAGTGTTGCCTTAGCCGGGTGCGGTGGCTCATGCCTGTAATTCCAGCACTTTGGGAGGCTGAGGTGGGCGGATCACAAGGTCAGGAGATCAAGACCATCCTTGCTAACATGGTGAAACCCCGTCTCTACTAAAAATACAAAAAATTAGCTGGGCATGGTGGTGCGTGCCTGTAGTCCCAGCTACTCGGAGGCTGAGGCAGGAGAATGGCGTGAACCCGGGAGGCGGAGCTTGCAGTGAGCCGAGATGGTGCCACTGCACTCCAGCCTAAGCAACAAAGCGAGACTCCATTTCAAAAAAAAAAAAAAAAAAGTGTTGCCTTTTCACCATATCCACACTAACATCTTTTTCTTTATTTTTTAAATTATGGCCATTCTTGCAGGAGTAAGATAATATCGCATTGTGGCTTTGGTTTGCATTTTCCTGATAATTAGTGATGGTGAGCATTTTTTCATGTTTGTTGGCCATTTGTATATAAAATAAATTTGTATGTAATTATTTTGAGAATTGTGTATTCATGTCCTTTAGCCCACTTTTGGAAGAAATTGTTTTTCTTTTTCTAGCTAATTTGTTTGAGTTTCTTGTAGATTCTGGATATTAGTCCTCTGTCAGATGAATAAATCATGAAGATTTTCTCCTACTCTGTGGGTTGTCTGTTTGCTGATTTTTTTTTTTTTTTCTGTGCAGAAGCTTTTTAGTTTAATTAAGTTCCGTCTATTTATCTTTGTTTTAATTGCATTGCTTTTGGGTTCTTGGTGATGAAGTCTTTGCCTAAACCAATGTCTAGAAGGGTTTTTCTGATGTTATCTTCTAGAATCTTTATGGTTTCAGGTCTTAGATTTCAAGTCTTTGATTCATCTTGAGTTGGTTTTTGTATAAGGTGAAAGATGAGGATCCAGTTTCATTCTTCTACATGTGGCCTGCCAGTTATCCCAGCACCATTTGTTGAATATGGTGTCCTTTCCCCATTTTATGTTTTTGTTTGCTTTGTCGAAGATCAGTTGACTGTAAGTATTCAGCTTTATTTCTGGGTTCTCTATTCTGTTCCCTTTGTCTGTGTGCCTAGTTTCATACCAGTACCATGTTGTTTTGGTGACTGTAGCCTTATAGTATAGTTTGAAGTCAGGTAATGTGATGTCTCCAGATTTGTTCTTTTTGCTTAGTCTTGCTTTGGCTATGCAGGCTCTTTTTTGGGTCCATAAAAATTTTAGGATTGTTTTTTCTAGTTCTGTGAAGAATGATGGTCACTGTTGGTGTATAGCAGTGCTACTGATTTGTGTACATTGATTTTGTATCCTGAAACTTTACTGAATTCATTTATCTGTTCTAGAAACTTTTTGGATGAGTCTTTAGGGTTTTCTAAGTATGTAATCATATCAATAGCAAATGACAGTTTGAAATTCTCTTTACCAATTTAGATGCCCTTTTTTTCTTTCTCTTGTCTGATTGCTCTGGCTAGGACTTCCAGTATTATGTTAAATAGAAGTAGTGAAAGCGGGCACCCTTGTCTTGTTCCAGTTCTCGGGAGGAATGCTTTCAACTTTTCTCCACTCAGTATAATGTTGGCTGTGGGTCTGTCAGAGATGGCCTTTATTACCTTAATGTATGTCCATTCTATGCCAATTTTGTTGACAGTTTTAATCATAAAAGGATGCTGGATTTTGTCAAATGCTTTTTCTGCATTTATTGAGATGATCATGTGATTTTTGGTTTTAATTCTGTTTATATGGTATATCACATTTATTGACTTGCATATGTTAAACCATCCCTGCATCCCTGGTAGGAAACCCTTTTTATTATTATGGATTACCTTTTAGATATGCCATTGGATCCAGTTAGCTGGTATTTTGTTGAGGATTTTTGCCCCCTAGATAGGGGGATTTTTGCCCCCTAGATAGGCTCTACCCCTAGATATCTACCCCCTAGATAGGCTCATCGGGGGTATTGGTCTATAGTTTTCTTTTTTGATTACGTCCTTTGCTGGTTTGGGTATAATATTAAGGTAATACTGGCTTCATAGAATAATTTAGGGAAGATTCCCTCTTTTTCTGTCTTTTGCAACAGTGTCAATAGGATTGGTACCAATTCTTCTTTGAATATCTGATAGAATTCAGCTGTGAATTTATCTGATCCAGGACTTTTTTTGTTGGTAATTTTATCACCATTTCAATCTTGCTGCATATTATTAATCTGTTAAGAGTTTCTATTTCTTCCTGATATAATCTAGGGGGGTTGTATATTTCCAAACATGTAGTGCTGGCTTGGTAATGGTGAATTCTCTCAGCATTTGTTTGTCTGAAAAAGACTTTATCTTTCTTTCATTTCTGAAGCTTAGTTTCACTGGATACAAAATTCTTGGCTGATCATTGTTTTGTTTAAGGAGGCTAAAGATAGGACCCTAATCCCTTCTAGCTTGTAGAGTTTCTGCTGAGAAATCTGCTGTTAATCTGATATATTTTCCTTTATAGGTAACCTGATGCTTTTGTCTTACAGCTGTTAAGATTCTTAATCTTGACTTCAGATAACCTGATGACTATATGCCTAGGTGATGATCTTCCTGTGATAAATTTCCTGGTGTTCTTTGAGCTTCTTGTATTAAGATGTCTAGATCTCTAGCAAGGCCAGGGAAGTTTTCCTTGATTATTTCCTAAAACAAGTTTTTCAAACTTCTAGATATCTCTTCTAACTTAGGAACACTAATCATTCACAGGTTTGGTCGTTTAACATAATCCCAAACTTCTTGGAGGCTTTGATTATTTTTTTTAAATTCTTTTTTCTTTTTCTTCGTTGGATTGGGTTAATTCAAAAGCCTGTCTTTGACCTCTTTCTTCTACTTGTTCGATTCTATTATTGTAACTTTCCAGTGTATTTTGCATTTCTCTAAATGTGCCTTTCATTTTCAGAAGTTGTGATTGTTGTTTATTTATGCTATCTATTTTTCTGGTGATGTTTTTTGTCCATATCCTGTGATATGGTTTGTCTCTGTGTCCCCACCCAAATCTCATCTCAAATTGTAATCCCCACATGTCAAGGAAAGGACCTGGTGGGAGGTGATTGGAGCATGGGGGTGGTTTCCTCCATGCTGTTCTCATGGTAGTGAGGGAGTTCTCACGAGATTTTGTTGTTTGATAAGTGTCTGGCATTTCTTTTGTGTGTTCTATCTCTACTGCCACCTTGTGAAGAAGGTGCTTGCTTCTCCCTTGCCTTCTGCCATGATTGTAAGTTTCCTGAGGCCTCCCAGCCATATGTAACTGTGCCAATTAAACCTCTTTTTTTTATAAATTACCCAGTCTCTGTAGTATCTTGATAGCAGTGTGAAAATGGACTAACACAACCAGTACTTTTTAAAACTTTTCTTTGTTTTTCACCTTTCTCTGGTGCCTCCTTGAGTAGCTTAATAATCGACCTTCTGAATTCTTTTTCTGGCAATTCAGAGATTTCTTCTTGGTTTGGATTCATTGCTGGTGAGCTAGTGTGATCTTTTGGGGGTGTTAAAGAACCTTGTTTTGTCATATTACCAGAATTGTTTTTCTGCTTCCTTCTTATTTGGGTAGACTATGACAGAAGAAAGATATGGGGCTCAAGGTCTGCTTTCAAATTCCTTTGTCCTATGGGGTGCTCCCTTGATGTGGTGCTCTCCCCCTTCCCCTAGGGATGGGGCCTCCTGAGAGCCGGACTGCAGTGACTGTTATTGCACTTCTGGGTCTAGCCACCCAGTGGAGCTACCAGGCTCCAGGTTGGTACTGGGGAGCGTCTACAAAAAAATCTTATGATGTGATCCATCTTCAGGTGTCTCAGTTGCGGACACCAGCACCAGTGGAGTTGACAGGGGAGTAAAATGCACTCTATGAGGGTCGTTGGTTATAGTTTTGTTTAGTACATTGGTTTTTCTCAAATGCTGGTTGTGCTAGCAGTGAAGTTATCATGTGGACAGACGCAGGACCTCCAGTTAGCCAGGGTGTTTCAGGCGGTGAAATTAGCTGTTATTTTCTCCTTTCTTGGAGCAGCGTTGTTCTTTTATGAGTTGCTGTATTGGCTTGAGTTAGTTGTTCATCAGCGGAGGTGGCGCTTTCAAGAAAGCATCAGCTGCGGTAGCATGGGGGGATACAAACTTGTCCTAAGGTCTCTTGGATAAACATTCAGGTTTCTCAGATGATGGGCGAGGCCATAGAGCTCCCAAGAGATTTCGTCTTTTGTCTTTGGCTACCAGGGCACGTAGAGAAAGACTTTCAGGTGGGGCAGCGCTGGGCATGTCTGAGCTCAGAGTCTCCTTGGGCAGGGTTTGCTGCTGCCCCCACTGAGTGGATGGGGTGTGGTTCTCAGGCCAATGGAATTACGTTCTCAAGAAGATTATGGCTGCCTCCGCTGCTTTGTACAGGTCACCAGGGAAGTGGAGGAGAGCCAGTAGTGACAGACCTCATCCAGCTCCCACACAGCCAGCAAGGCCAGTCTCACTCCCATTGTGCCCCACCAACAGCACCAAGTTTATATCCAGGCAGCCGATAAGCAGGGTTGAGATCTTGCCCAGGCTACAAGCCTTCCAGCTAAGAAAGCAAGCAGGGCTTTCAGGCTTCTCCATCTCCCCACCCACCACAGCGGCTTCTGTGCTCATATCTGCACTTCCCATTCGCCCCCCAACCCCTGGATTCTGTCCTGGAAAATTTGCACTTAGTCGAATTTATTACAAAATCCATCTGGAAGTTTTCTTCTCCCTGAGGTTCTTACCCAATTTCACTGGCAGCCCTCCCCAGGACCTCTGTGAGATCAAGTCCCAGATGACTTCCCCGGGGACCGGGAGTGCCTACAGGTCTCTTCCCGCTGCTTCTTCTACTTTTATATTTTTCTCAGCTCTCTAAGTTTGTTTCAGCTCTAGGTAACGTGAAATCCTTCTCCCATGATAGGGATTTTCAGTTTCCCCAGTGAGGATGTGTGTTCAGAGGTGGACTTTCTCCCTCTCACACTTCGGGCACTCAAAGTTTTTCAGCTGTCTCATGGAGTTTGCAGCAGCAAGCAGCAAGGCATCAGTGATCTCTTTCAGTTTTCCTGGTACGTTCCTAAAGTAGTTCTTGAAGCGAAAGTTTATGATGTTGTAACCACCCAACGGGTTCACCCTGCTTGCTGCCTAGACAGAACCGATGTATTAAGACAGGCGAATTGCAATGGACAAAGAGTAATTCATGCAGAGCGAGCTGTGCGGGAGACCAAAGTTTCATTATTACTCAAATCAGTCTCCCTGAGCATTCGGGGATCAGAGTTTTTAAAGATGATTTGGTGGGTAGGGGCTTGGAAAGTGAGGAGTGCTGATTGGTCAGGTTAGAAATGGAATCATAGGGGGTTGAAGATAGGTTTTCTGAATGTATTCTGTTCCTGAGTGGGATGGCAGAACTGGTTGGGCCAGATTACCGGTCTGAGTGATGTCAGCTGATCCATTGAGTTCAGGGTCTGCAAAATATCTTAAGCAATGGTGTTAGGTTTCACAATAGTGATGTTAACCCCAGGAGCAATTTGGGGAGGTTCGGACTCTTGGAGCCAGAGGCTGCATGACCCCTAAACTGTAATTTCTAATCTTGTAGCTAATTTGTTAGTCCTGCAAAAGCAGACTGGACCCCAGGTAAGAAGGGGGTCTTTTCAGGAAAGGGGTGTTATCAATTTTGTTTCAGGGTCAAACCACAAACTGACTTCCTTCCCCAAGTTGGTTCAGCCTATGCCCAGGAATGGACAAGAACAGCTGAAGGGTTAGAAGCAAGATAGAGTCAGTCAGGACTAATTTATTTCAGTGTCATAATTTCTTCAGTTATAATTTTGCAAATAAGGTTTCAATGTGAGTCTTCTCACATTCTTCTGTCTGTCCAAGTGGGAGCTGCAAGTCAGTCCTGACTCCTACCCGTCATTTTTTCTTTTTTCTTTATTTTCTTTCTTTCTTTATTTATTTAGTTTTGAGATGGAGTTTCGCTCTTGTTGCTCAGGCTGGAGTACAAGGGCGGGATCTTGGCTCACTGCAACCTCAGCGTCCCGGGTTCAAGTGATTCTCCTGCCTCAGCCTCCTGAGTAGCTGGGATTACAGGCATATGTCACCACACCTGGCTAATTTATTGTATCTTTCTTTATTTATTTAGTTTTGAGATGGAGTTTCGCTCTTGTTGCTCAGGCTGGAGTACAAGGGCGGGATCTTGGCTCACTGCAACCTCAGCG
>NW_012113808.1:6090454-6110871 GCF_000951035.1 Colobus angolensis palliatus
TTTTTTTTTTTTTTTTCACTCTTGTTTCCCAGGCTGGAGTGCAATGGTGTAATCTTGGCTCACTTCAACCTCTGCCTCCTGGGTTCAAGCAATTCTCCTGCCTCAGTCTCCCAAGTAACTGGGATTACAGGCACCCATCACCATGTCCGGCTAATTTTTTGTATTTTTAGTAGAGATGAGGTTTCACCGTGTTGGCCAGGCTGGTCTCAAACTCCTGACTTCAGATGATCCACTCGCCTCGGCCTCCCAAAGTGCTGGGATTACAGATGTGAGCCACCGCACACAGCCGGAATATGTCTTTGAGAAATGGTGTACATTGTGTTAATTGTGCTCACTCAAAGGAAAAAAGAATGGTGCACACCAGCACCAAAATACATCTGTAAGTATGTATGTTCATAAAAGCATTTTCCGCAATAGGCCCAAACTGGAAACAACCCAAATGTCCGCCAGTATTAGTACTGATTTTTCCAAGTGTGATTTAGTCCTATAATGGAATACTTTACAGTAATGAAAATGAATAAACTCAGCTATGTGCCACAATTTGGATGACTCCCATAAATATAACATTGAGCAAAAGAAGAAACAATAAAATTCATAAAGTATGACTTCATTCAAATAGTGTTCATAAATAGGAAAATAAACTATCTTATTTGGAAATGCATCCACAGATGATAAAAATTTTTTAAATGCAAATAAACTGTTACAAAAGTCAGGATGAATGACTTCTAATAGGTAGGGAGGCGGCAGTAATTAAGTATGTGAAAGGAAAATAAATCTTGAGACCCCAAAATCACTAAACTAAAGGGAAAAGTCAAGCTGAGAACTGCTTAGGGAAAAACCTGCCTCCCATTCTATTCCGAGTCATCCCCCTGCTCACTGACACAAATGCATATCTGATTGCTTCCTTTGGAAAGGCTAATCAGAAACTCAAAAATATGCAACCCTTTTTCTCTTATCTACCTATGACCTGGAAGCCCCCTCCCTGCTTAGAGTTGTCCCATGATTCTGGACTGAACCAATATACATCTTACATATATTGATTGATGTATCACGTCTCTCTAAATTATATAAAACCAAGCTATACCCTGACCACCTTAGGCACATATTGTCAGAATGTCCTGAGGCTGTGTCAGGGTTGTGCATCCTTAATTTTGGCAAAATAAACTTCCTAAATTGACTGAGACCTATCTCAGATATTTGGGGTTCACAAGTAGGAGCCCCCAGTTTTGCCCTTTGGGTGGTAGCAATGTTCTGTTTCTTGACCTAGGCAGTACTGAAATGATTGTGTGTGTGTGTGTGTGTGTGTGTGTGTGTGTGTATTTTAGCATTTTAGGTACATTATATAGCACAATAAAAGAAGAACAAAAGAAATAGGGCCAGATGCCGTGGTTCACACTTGCAATCGCAGCACTTTGGGAGGCTGAGGTGGGCAGATCACTTGAGGTCAGGAGTTTGAGATCAGCCTGGCCAACATGGTGAAACCCCGTCTCTAACTAAAAATACAAAAATTAGCTAGACGTGGTGGCGGGTGCCTGTAGTCCCAGCTATTTGGAGGCTAAAGCACAAGAATCACGTGAACCCAGGAGTCAGAGGTTGCAGTGAGCCAAGATTGTGCCACTGTACTCCAGCCTGGGAAATAGAGTGATACTCTATTTTTAAAAAAAAAAAAAAAAAAAAAAGGTAAAAACATTTATTTCTTAAATTAGAATATAACTAAAGCACAGCCATACTTGACTTAGAAAAATAATAGAGCACAGGCAGTCGTTGTGCTCTTTTAATTTTTTAATTGACAGCTTTTAACCTGAAGTGCTTAAACAGGAAGGTCCTAGAGAGCTTTTTATCTGAAAAGCTGTGTGAAGTGTTTGGCCCTGCCATCTTTTCCCTTGCCATCCGTGTATTTTGCTGAGGGACCAGGGAATTTGACAGGAGAATGTCAGTGGATGGGCAAGGTCAGAGCTGAGGCGAGTAGACGTTTGCTGAGGAGACACCGGACATAAGGTGTGCTCATAACACTACCTTAGCAAATAGCTCAGCATGAGAGGAGGCCGAAGTGAGCTAAGACTCCATTCATTCACAAAGGTGAAGCCAAATCAAACAGCTTGGCAAATCACAGCAGCTTGCTCAGATACTTGTTCTTTCCTTTATTAAACAAATATTTATTGCACACTTATCAGATGTTAAATTTGCCATAGGCCCTGGGAATATAAAGGTGAAGTTTTTTTCCTGAAGGGACATTACTTTATAACGGAGGAATGACACAGTAAGTGAATACATTGTAACAAAAGGTTAGACAGTTATAAGTGGTCTGAAGAGTAATAAAGCAAGGCAAGGAGATAGTGACCAGTTGCTTGCCTATTTTAGATGGACTGATCAGGAAAGACCTCTCTGAGATGGTGGCATTTGGGCAGAGACTTGCATGAAGAGAGGCAACAGAGATGCAAGGTAGAAAAAGCAAGCACGAAGGCCCTGAGGTCAGAGTAAGCTTGGTGTGTTCAGGGATCAGCCAGAGATCCACTGTGGCCAGAGCAAAGTAATGAAAGGAAGGTGAAGTTAGAGAGGCCAGCAATGGTCAAATCCAGTAGGGTCTTGTGAGCTATGGATTTTATTCTCTGTGTGCCACTGGAGTGTCAGCCAGGCTCTAACTTGCTTGATCATGCTGAGAACTGTTATCAGCTCTCTGGGCTTTCCAGGTGTTTGATGTAGACTCATTGTCTCCTGAAGTACTTTGGGAAGTTCTTTGGAGGCACCTCCCTATGCACCACATCTTCCCCCAACTGGAGATATGTCGCCTGTATCTCCCCTGGTGTAGGTTAGTACTCCTGACTGCTCCCTTCTCCCAGAGCTTCTCAGTATCCCTCCTGCCTCTTTCACCTGAGCTCACCTCTCCATGCAGTTCTCCCTCAATCTTTCTGTTCTTTCCCTTTCTCTCTCTCTTTCTCTCGCGCACGTGCATTTCTGCATGCGTACACACTCTCTCACTCACCATCCTTATCTGGGTCACAGCAATTGTTCAGCATCCTCTGTCAGCAGATGGAGACAGCTCCCTATTCAGCACCTTCGCCTCTCTCCTCCACTAGCACAGAGAGTCAGCCCCAGCCTCTAAACATGGGTCCCCTGCATCCACCAACTGCAAAAGACATTTAACCAGTTCACAGAGAGACTAAAAAGCCCCTTTCCTTGGGCCAATGTTTCTCAGCTCAGCAATATTGACATTTGGGGCATTTATTTTGTTATTGCAGGGGACTATCACATGCATTTGAGGATGTTTAGCAGCACTGTGGTCTGAATGTTGGTGTCCGCCCAAAATTCGTATGTTGGAACCTAATACCCAATGTATAATACTAAGAGTGGGGTCTTTGGGAAGTGATTAGGTCGTGAGGGCTCTACCCTTATGAATGGGATTCTTGCCCTTATAAAAGAGGCTTGAGGGAGCATGCTTGTCCCTTTCACCACATGAGGATGCAGCAGCAAGGCACCAACTCTGAAGCATAGAGCAGTCCTCACCAGACACCAAATCTGCCAGCACCTTGATCTCGGACTTTCCAGCCTCCACAACTGTGAACAGTAAATTTCTGGTTTTTAGAAATTACCCATTTCGGCCGGGCGCAGTGGCTCACGCCTGTAATCTCAGCACTTTGGGAGGCCAAGGTGGGCGGATCACGAGGTCAGGGAATCGAGACCATCCTGGCTAACACGGTGAAACCCCATCTCTACTAAAAATACAAAAAATTAGCCGGGCATGGTGGCAGGAGCCTGTAGTCCCAGCTACTCGGGAGGCTGAGGCAGGAGGATGGCATGAACCCGGGAGGCGGAGCTTGCAGTGAGCCAAGATCGCGCCACTGCACTCCAGCCTGGGCGACAGAGCGAGACTCCGTCTCAAAAAAAAAAAAGAAATTACCCATTTCAAGATATTTTGTTGCAAACAGACTAAGACAAGCAGGATTTCTGGCCACTAGCCAATAGATGCCAGCAGCAGCCCCCGAGCTGGGACAACCCAAAATGTCTCCAGACATTGCCAACTGTCCCCTGCGAGGCAAAAAATCACCTTGATGGACAAGCCACTTCAGCCCTGAGCTGAAACTGAGGGAAATCCTGCTTCCCTGTGGGAACGGGCTATGGAGCTCAAAGCTCAAGGCAACAGCTTCCTCCTCATCAATCTCTAATTCCACCTTGGGTTTTCCAACATCTTTTATACCCTCACGTGGCAAAGGCTCAAGGGTTGCAATACTCGTTTTCAAAAACCCTTTTTCTAATACTAGAACAGACCCCTGCTCTCTCCGTGGGAAACATGAGAGTATTTGGAACCTGGAGTTCTGGCACCTCAATCAAAACTGAGACATAAATTATCCCATTCTCTCATGCTATTATGTTATCATATCATTTTTTGTGAAAGAAAAACAGGGGCATACATACATATCACACATGTATTTGCTAGAGCATCTTTGGGAAGACTCACAAGAGTCTTGAATGATAATATTTGTTTTGTTTTTTTTCCTGAGGTATTTTTTTTCTAGGTGGCTGGACAAGCAAAGATAGAGACTTTTCACTTTTATAACTTTTAAATTTGAAACCATTTCACCTTTAAAAGATAAAAAGAGCCAATAATTCAGAAAAATAAAAGAAAGAAAGAAAGAAACCCCAGTTTTAGGACCTTATAAGGAGAGGCAGGATTGCATACGAAAAAAGCCCATATGGGTTTTATTTATTATTAGAAGGCAAGAAGGTCCTGCTGCTCTGTGGCCCAAGACTGTCCCGGGGTAAAAACTGAAGCAGACAAAAACAATTCGTGTAATTGTTATACAGATACCTCAGGTCTGTGAGATTCTGCCTCTGAAGAATCAATTTAAAAACTGATTATTCCTACCTGACAGCTACAAAATCAATGTCCTCCGTCCCTCCCTTCCTCCCTTCCTCCCTTTCCTTCCTTTCCTTCCTTTCCTTCCCTCCCCCCTCTCTCCTTCCCTCCCTCCCCCCTCTCTCCTTCCCTCTCTCCCTGCCTCTCTCTTTCCCTCCCTCCCTTCATTCCTTCCTTCCTTTCTCTCTCTCTCTGTCTCTCTCTCTCTAAGTATTCAAGTGCTCACTATGTGCCAAGCACTGTCCCAGGAGCTGAGGATACAGCAGTGACCAAAACAAAACCCCTGGCCTTCACATATTCTAATACAGGGAGAGAACAGAAAATGCAGAATAAGTAAATTACACAGTGAGTTAGAGAGTGAGAAATGCTAAATAGAAAAATAAGAAGAATAAAAAATAAGAAAGTGACTGTTGAACAAACTCCTGAAGGTGCTGAGGATTTTCGGACTTGCACACAGGGCCTCATACTCAGAAGAGACCTACACTTGGTTTGATTCTCTGCTGTCACCATCTTGACATTCCTAATGATTTTTTAACAAGAAGCCCCATATTTTCACTATACACTGGGTCCCACATATTCTGTAGCCGGTCCTGATTTCCGATAACTCGGGGATGAGCCTTGCAGGCAAAGGGAACAGCGTGAACATACCTGTTGGTGGGGTTAGCGCAGTAACGGGGGTGATGTGCACACATCATGAGGCCATCCTCAGGCTGGGCTTCCCTAGGTGAGACGGAAAACAAGCTGTGAAAACAGGAGTGATCCTACATATGTTTTAAAAGGACCGCTCTGGATTTTTCTTGAGAATAGGCTCCAGGTGGGGAAGAATGAAATCAAGGAAATCAATTAAGAGGCTGATGAAACAATCCAAATGAGACCTGGCTCAGCCCCAGGTGTTGAGTGAAGGCAATGAGAGGTGGTCAAATTCTGGATGCAATCAGAAGGCATAGTGACAGGATTTGCCAGATTCTTCTATAGGCTAAGAGAGTAAAAGAAGAGTCAAGGATGGCTCTAATGTTGGCCTGAGTAACTGATAGGAGCGAGTTGCTATTTTGAAATGCAGAAGACTGTGACAGAAGGAAGTTTTTCAGGGAAGATGAGAAATTTATTTTTGAATTTTTAAGTTTAAGATAAACTATTTCACCTCTAAGAGGAGATGTCCAATAAGTAACTGAGGATCTGTGTCATGAGTTTGTGGGGGAAGTCTGTATTGACAATATGTATTTAGGGGTCATTAGCTCACACAGATGATATCTAAAGTCATGGCAGTAAATGAATCATCATGCAAGTATGTAGACAGAAAAGAAGTTCAAGGTCTGAGTTCTGAGATACACCATAGTAGAGGATGAGCATGGGGGGGGACCCAGCAAGGGAAGGCTCCAAAGGTATGCTTTGTATAGAAAAGTTACCATCCTTAGCCGGGCGAGGTGCCGGGTGCCTGTAGTCCCAGCTACTCGGGAGGCTGAGGCAGGAGAATGGCGTAAACCCGGGAGGCGGAGCTTGCAGTGAGCCGAAATCTGGCCACTGTGCTCCAACCTGGGCGACAGAGCGAGACTCCATCTCAAAAAAAAAAAAAGAAAGAAAGAAAAGTTACCATCCTAATGTAGACTAATTGAGAACATTTTTTGATATATTGAAAAATAAGAGACGTACAGCACTACAAACGCATACAGTTTTGACATCAGCCCAGGCTTTGGTCAGAGCTCCCAATTCGAACAACTCATTAGCAAATCTTGTAACTGGCTAGCAGAAGAGCCATGAAGCCCAAGCCATGAAAATTGTGATGATGATGATGATAATGATTAATTTTTTTATAACAGAGAGAAAGGCTAGACTTACGGGGTGACCAACAATGTTGGTTTATCCAAGAAGGGGATTCCCAGGACACAGGGCTGTCAGTGCTAAACCAGGTAAGGCATAGGCAAACTGGAATGAGTTGGTCAATCCAACTTAATGTCAGTCCTTCACTCAAATCTAGCCCTCTCAGTTAATTAACTTGTGTTTTCTCATCCATAAAAGTAGGAGTGACACAGGGTTGTTACTAAAATAAAATAAAGTAAGAAAATTGCCCATCAGAATGCCTGACACTTACTTAGTAGGTGCTCAATAAATTATGGCTATCATTAGAAGAAGAAAAGCACTCTGTGTACCTCAGCACACCCTATGGACACCACTGGATTATGGCAAGCAAAATATTGGCCTGGCACAGTGGCTCACACCGGTAATCCCAACATAGGCTAGGAGGCCAAGGCAGGCAGATCACTGGAGGTCAGGAGTTCGAGACCAGCTTGGCCAACATGGCGAAACCCCGTCTCTACTAAAAATACAAAAATTAGCCAGGCATGGTACCATGTGCCTGTAGTTCCAGCTACTCAGGAGCCTGAGGCAAGAGAATCGCTTGAACCCAGGAGGCAGAGGTTGCAGTTAGCCGAGATGATGGTGCCACTGCACTCCAGCTTAGGCAACAGAGTGAGACTCCATCTCAAAAACAAAAAAATTAGAGTTCACAATTATGATCTTGAGTTACTAAAGAACATTAAACTGTGACTGTTATGTTCCTGTATAGCAATATTATCCATTAAGATGTGTGGGAGTCATGATACTAGGCATGAAATAAGGAGAGGAAGCTCAACACAATATTTGGTCCTACTGTACATAGTATTTACACTGCAATAATATCTACACTAGTTATTGAATTACAAGTTATAGAATTGAATTATAGACAAATTATGGAGAAATTAACAATAGTTTCAGAACATAGTGTAAATATTATTAATCTGTATATTGTGAAAGTACAGCTATAGTTGACAGAGGTAGCAAAGTGGAAATGGGATAAAGAAGGACAAAAACAGCAGAAGCATCAAGAGCCAACATGGGGAATTAAGAAATGCAATCTCTTGTTTGCGGAATAAGAAGTTGAAGTTGAATTGTGTTGCTTAAAGATGCCCTAATTCCAAGTGGAGAAACTGAGAAGGGTAATAGAACCATTTTGGAGGGTGGGAAAATCAGATGAGAGAGAGAGAGAGAGAGAGAAAAGGGAGAAAGGGAGGGGAGAGGGAGGGATGGAGAGACATCACATCTTCTCCCTCCGTTTCTCTCTCCTTGTCTCTCTCTCATCTGATTTTAAACATATGCATTAGCCGGGCGCGGTGGCTCAAGCCTGTAATCCCAGCACTTTGGGAGGCCGAGACGGGCGGATCACGAGGTCAGGAGATCGAGACCATCCTGGCTAACACTGTGAAACCCCGTCTCTACTAAAAAATACAAAAAACTAGCCGGGCGAGGTGGCGGGCGCCTGTAGTCCCAGCTACTCGGGAGGCTGAGGCAGGAGAATGGCGTAAACCCGGGAGGCGGAGGTTGCAGTGAGCTGAGATCTGGCCACTGCACTCCAGCCCGGGCGACAGAGCAAGACTCCGTCTCAAAAAAATAAATAAATAAATAAATAAATAAACATATGCATTAATTCTATTTATGAAATTTTAAAAATAAAAACAGAAAGGATGTGAAAATGACTGCCAATTCAAAATAATTTAAAGAAAGAATATTTGGATGCATAAAGGCATTCGGCTTTTCAGAAAATGGAGTTATTACATACCCATTCCTTGAGTGTGTAAGAATACCAAGATCTTAATTCACCTAGTTTCCCTTTCACTCTGAAGCTGAACCACTCTTTATAGACACTGAAAATTGGATTCCTGTTCCTCAATTGCACTTTGTTTACATAAACAACCGTAAGTACACCACCATTTTTTATGAAATCAGGCTTCCACCTGGGATAATAGCTCTAAGATATTCATTGCCTAACTTTCAAAGCTCTGCATTATTCTATATACAGGGTGTTCCTGTCCAACTTGGCTTCCATAAGAACTTCAATCAAATTAACAGACCACATTCAAATTTGTCAATTGTCCTAATAATAGCTATTATAGGTTCAGGATCATACATAATGTGTAGTTGTCATCTGTCTTTAGTTTCCTTTAACCTGGACCAGTTCCTGAGTCTTACCTTATTTTTATGATCTTGATATTTTTAAAAAGAGCAGGTTACTCACTTTGTAGAAAGTCCATCAATTTGGGTTTGTTTAGTATTTCTTCATAATTACATTTAAGTTATACAGTTTTTGGCAGAAATACCCCCAAAGTGATGCTATGTTCTAATGCCATCCTATTAGGACATACACAATATCCATTTATGCTGTGATGTTTTAACTTTTATAAGATAGTGTCTGACTCTTCTATTGTAAAATTAACTATTAAGTATTTGGTATTAATATGTAGTCTGTGGAGATAACTTTGGAATTATGTAAATATTCTAGTCCTTATCAAATGTTCACTTACTAGTTTTAGGATCCACTGATGAGTCTTTCTTGAATCAGTTTTTACTATAATGATTGCAAAATGATCCTAGCTCTATCATTTCTTCCATGCTTCTTAGTTGGCATCTCACTACAAGGTAGAGTTTTCCGTGCTGCCCCAGTTATTTATTTATTCATGCATTTATTCATATCAGCATGGACTTGTGGATTTCTATTTTATTCAGTGGATTGTATCTGTTATTAGCATTATTTGTTTTGATGCTTAAATTATCCCAGATTTGGTCAGTGGAAACTTCATTAAGTTGGTTTCTGTGTTCTTGTGAATAAAAGAAATAATAATACCCCTTATTATTCTTCAAGCAATTTTTACTTTCTGGCACTAAAAATATCCTTCAGGCTCATCTTGTACTTGTTTGTTCCATATCTGGAATCAGCAATTTATTCAAGGATCCTTGGCTCCTTTTAGTAGAAAATAGTATTTAAAAACCAAGATCTGGGCACTACACATGCCCATGGCTACTGGGATATTATTGCTTCTAGGCCTTCACAAGAGACAGAACTAGAAATGTATGAACACACACACAGCCTAGTTTTTTTTTTGTCAGTCTGTCAAAGCCATATTCAAAACCATGAGCTCACACCAATATTTCCAATCCTTAACTAACACTCCAGGGTTTTTTCCAGCCTTTGCTTTTCCATGTTTGCAATCCCCTTCTCAGATGGTGAGAAATCTGGATTCTATTTACTCTCAATATATTTACTTTTTCAGTCAATCCTCTAGTATGTAACTAACCTCTTGGCCTCTCAGCGTGTCCCTTTAGCTAACCCCAATTGTACTGGCTGAAACATCAGCCCCAATCCCCACCAAACACACTAACTCAACAGTTCAATCCTCAGCCCAGCAGTCCTGGCCACACTGGCTGATTCTGTGGCACTGGAGCCACCAATCATGCCAGCTGAAGGCTCAGCCCAAACTCTGCTGACCATGTTGACTGCACCAATCCAAAAGCTAAGTTTTTAAAACCCAAATAGTCTTGCCATAATTAAAATAGTCTATTACAGAAGAAGAAAAAGACATCAGTGGAACAGAATAGAGAATCCAGAAATAGACCTAAATACGCATGGCATTTCAGTTCATAATAAAGGCACCATTTCCAACCAGTGGATTTATATGTAATCTAATCGGTGGGGTAAATAAAATAGTGTGGGGTTAACTGAAAGATTGTTAGGGAAAGAAAAGATGAATGTGTAGCACTATTTACACTGAAATTAATTATAATTGTATCAAAAATTTTGTATAAAATAAATCCATACAATTTCTGAATAAAGCATGAATTAATTTATTTAAGATTCTGGAACGAAAAAGGCCTTTCCAAGAAGAACACCAAGACAGAAATTTGACACATTGAATCACACAAAATTTATTTTCTCTTTGACCAAAAATAAATCAATAAAGCCAAAAAATCATTGACAAATTAGAGAAAGACATTTTCAGTACAGGAAAGCAAACAACTGATGTCCGTAATTTACACAAAGCTGTATACTGGTAAACAAAGTAACAGATAAATAACAAATGCAAAATGCCAGTAAACTTCTGTTCCTTATAAATTACACAGTCTGGTCAGGCGCAGTGGCTTATGACGATAATCCCAGCACTTTGGAAGGCTGAGGCAGGCAGATCACTTGAGGCCAGGAGTTTGAGGCCAGCCTGGCCAACGTAGCAAAACCCCATCTCTACTAAAAACACAAAAATTAGCCAGGCATGGTGGCTCATGCCTGTAGTCTCAGCTACTCAGGAGGCTGAGGCAGGAGACTCGCGTAAGCCCAGGAGGCGGAGGTTGCAGTAAGCCAAGATTGCACCACTGCACCCCAGCCTGGGTGATAGAGTGAAACTGTCTCAACAACAAAAAAAATAAATAAAATTAAAAAATAAATTACACAGTCTAAGGTATTACATTATAGCAGCACAAAACAGGCTGAAAGAGTCACAATCTGTGATAATCTTATTGTTTTTATTGACAGGCTCCCTTGTTAAAATATAAGTTATATTAGTACCTGGCACCCAAGAGACACTTAAAAAATGTTTATTAAATTAATGTTAAATGAGAGGATTCTGGAAAAGTAGTTTGAGGCTAGACTAGTAAGGATCTTGAAATGCCATTATTTGAGAGTTTGGACTTCGTTCTAAAGGCATTGGTCACAGTCATCAAAGAAGATATCTGCTCTAGAAAAATAACTGTAATGGTGGTTGATGATGAAGTTTAAAGGGAGAGCCAGTTAAAAGGTTACTGTGGCCAGGCATGGCGGCTCATGTCTGTCGTCCCAGCACTTTGGGAGGCTGAGGCAGGTGGATTGCTTGAGCCTAGGAGTTAAGAGACCAGCCTGCCCAACATGGTAAGACCCAATCTCTACAAAAATTAAAATTTAAAAAACTAGTGAAATGTGGTGGCACACAACTATAGTCCCAGCTACTCAGGAAGCTGATGCAGGATGATCACTTCAGCCTGGGAGGTCAAAGCTTCAGTGAGCCATGATCACATCACTGCACTCCAACCTGGGCAACAGAGCAAGACCCTGTCTCAAAAAAAAAAAAAAGTTTTGGTAATTGCTCAGGTCAGAGGAGACTTCAGCCTGAACTAGGGCAAAGGGACTACAAGAGAAACTGTTTTGAGGTGCCATCAATACAAATTGGTAATAACTAAAACCTCTATTTATTAAATGCCTATAGTAGCCCAAACACTGTACTATCTTCACAGTGGCCAAGTAAGATTGGTGTTAATATACCAATTTTGCAAATAAAAAGGCAAAACAAGTTGCAGAGAACTTAGATAAATTCCCCCAAAGTCACACAGCTAAATAAGTGGCTCTTCTGGATTCCACTGCAGGGCTATCTCATTCCCAAGTCCAAGGAATGAAGGAAAAGGAGTGATGCTAAGTTTCCAGCTAATGTAATTACTCAGATTATTTCCTTCACTGAAATATGTAAAGGTTTTATTGGAATTGTAATGAATGTGGCTTTGCACATGCTGTGTATGAGAATCCTGTAATACAGTAGGTATTTCTGCATGAGACAGAAACTGACCCTGGCTACCTTGCTGAATAGGATAATTCTTGGAAGGCTATCAGGGCTCACACAGTCACAGTTAGGCTGGAGGTACAGGCTTCATAAAAAGGCCAAGAAGTCAGAGAGTTCCAGATGGCTAGGCAACGGAAAGAAGTCACATATGTATTCATTTCACAAATAGCTACTGAGTGTCTGTGATGGTTAATATTGAGTGTCAACTTGACCGGATTGAAGGATGCAATATTGATCCTGGGTGTGCCTGTGAGGGTGTTGCCAAAGGAGATTAACATTTGAGTCTGTGGGCTGGGGAAGGCAGACCTACCCTTAATCAGGTGGGCACCATCTAATCAGCTGCCAGAGAATATGAAGTAGGCAGAAAAACGTGAAGAGATGAGACAGGCCTAGCCTTCCAGCCTACATCTTTCTCCCGTGCTGGATGCTTCCTGCCCTTGAACACTGGACTCCAAGTTCTTCAGTTTTGGGACTCGGACTGGCTCTCCTCTCCTTGCTCCTCAGCTTGCAGACAGCCTATTGTGGGACCTTGTGATGGTGTAAGTTAATACTTAATAAACTCCCCTAGTTCTGTCCTTCTAAGAGAACCTTGACTAATACAGTGTCTACTGTATGCCAGGCATTTAAGAGCAATAGGGATACAGTAATAAACACTATATCTCCATCTTCATGTAACTTTGAGTAGGAAAGCCAGATAATAAAATAAATTAAATAAAAAATACAAAATAGGCCGGGCGCAGTGGCTCAAGCCTGTAATCCCAGCACTTTGGGAGGCCGAGACGGGCGGATCACGAGGTCAGGAGATTGAGACCATCCTGGCTAACACGGTGAAACCCCGTCTCTACTAAAAAATACAAAAAACTAGCCGGGCGAGGTGGCGGGCGCCTGTAGTCCCAGCTACTTGGGAGGCTGAGGCAGGAGAATGGCGTAAACCCGGGAGGCGGAGCTTGCCGTGAGCTGAGATCCGGGCACTGCACTCCAGCCTGGGCGATAGAGCGAGACTCCGTCTCAAAAAAAAAAAAATACAAAATAGTAGTAAATTTTACTTATTACCAAAAATGGTAGTAAATAAAACAAGGAAGGGGAATAAAGAGTACCTTGAGAAGAGGGAGGCTGTAATTTTTAATGGAGTAATCAGAAAAGACTCTGAGAGGGATCTGGTCTTCCCACTGCTGCCACCATAATGAATGGAGATCTCCAAATGTCCCCATGTTGCTGTTAATTCTCTCAAGAATCCGAGTGAGTCGTGGGAGCAAGCATCTGACTGGCAAAGCTGAAGGCACATGCCCACCCCCTTAGTTCCTCTGAAGTGAGGGAGAGGGAGAACTAGCCCTTTAACTTTTTTACAGTAGGTACCTACTTTCAAACAACATATTTTAAAATAAGAGATTTTCCTAAAAACAGAAGGACATTTGGACTCTAGACAACCAAAACAGTCACATAAATGGGGGAAATCATTAAGGGAGAGTCAAAGAAAAGACTCATAGAAGAATGAGAGGGAAAAAATAGAGGCTAGGACTCTGGAGAGCCTTGAAAACATTTTAAGAGGCAGGGAGACAAAAAGGGACCAGCAAAGAAGGCAAGAAAGAAAACAATCAGGACATAGCAACGTCTGACAATCCAAGGACAGAAAGCGTTTACAAGGCAAATGGTGACCTTTGAGAGAGCAGTGTGAGATGACGTTTGGAAGCACGAGCCAGATTGTAAATGGAAAACGAATTAATGGTGAGTGAAGTTAAGTACAGAGTAATTTCTGAGCCATTGTTACACATCCATAACTTATATTGTTGTTAATAGTGTTGCGGAATCAGGAGGACCAGAGAGAGACCTTGGGATGTATACAGGAGGATATCTACATGCAGTCAGACCAGCGGACTTAACATCCAAAGATTGGGCCCAGAACAAAGACAGTACTTGACTTTTATACACACTTTAAAAAGGGATGGGCTAGCTTGAAGGAGGCTTACAGTGGTGTGAAAGCAGGGATACAGAGGCAGGACAAAGACAGTTAATCAAATTGTAACAGGTTCATAACTCAGGATTACACATGACCATGGCTATGCAACCCAGATGTCCATTATCTAAGTTTGCCTAGTGCCTAGCACAGCTTATTCCATGGCCTTCACTATGGCATCCAGGAGATCTGCTCAGACGGTTTATGAACTTCACTCCACTGATTAGATAAAACAGAAGGCTTGAAGTCACCAGTTACAGAGAACAGGAATTTATAAACTCATATCATAAAACAAAGGAAAATTTGTTTTTCTTCTCCCTGCATGGAGGGAGTGCTGGGAGAGTTTCCAGAGCACATTCCTTTGTGTCCTGGCTCCTTAGACAGTATTATCAAGACTTTACCTGGGTCTGGGCTGTGCCTGTTGCTGCCTCTGGAACAAGTCAGCCTAATGCAGGAAAGCTTATTTCTCTTTTTAATTTTATTTTTCTTTCTTTAATTTCTCGCCTCAATAGGACTTGCAAAATATATTTATATTATCCTGAGACAAAAGGGCAGGACTTTTGTGTAGCACTTTGTCCTCACTTCACTTTAACTTCACAATACCTTTGTGAGAAAGGTCTTATTCCCATTTAGTGAGATAGAGGAAAATGATATCCAATATTCAGTGTGGGAGACGACTGTAACTCTCTTCCTGGAATGCATCTTGTTGATAAAGATCAAAACCTAGAAATTCCTCTGCAAAAGAATTCACTGGAAAAAAAAAGTCATAAGCATGTACACATATTTATCTACAAGGTTGTACACTGCAATAGGAAAGAAGTGAAAGCAAGCTAACTCCAACAAGAGAGGATTGGTGCATCCATGCTATGAAAAGACATGCACTGATTGCCAAATAATGTTGCAGCATGAACCATTTAAGAAATGAAAAGCATCCTACGTGAAAAAAATACAGAGTGGATGACAGGAGCTTTCTAGTCCACAACATATTTAGGCTTCCAGTTGCAAATCAATAAAGTGACATTCTGGTCTATGTATAAAAAAAAAAAACCGAAAAGAAATGAAAAGCAAAAAAATGGTTTACATTTTATGAAGTGAACAGACCACAAAACAGAATATACAGTATGATTCCATTGTGTGTATGCAATTTTTTTGTGGGCTTTTCTGTATTTCAAAAAATTCTAATATAAAGGAATACTGCTTTTGTAATAAGATTTCTAAAAGAAGGTCCTGAGTGATTAAGTACTTGTCTGTGGTCCGAGATAACTGGCAAAGGAGAGGCCAAATTCTTTTTTTTTTTTTTTTCGAGATTGCAGTCTCTGGTGTAAAATGAGGGTGCAAGGTATATCCCCGCTCCTGGTTTTTGAATCATCCCTTCCGCCACCTCGGAATGACTTTTCTTACGTACAACAGCCAGCAAGTGGAGAAACTTACCTCAGTAATGTCAAACTGTCTCCCTAACTTACTTCCTTTCAATGTTCAAGCAAAACAAAACCCTCTCTACATCCAACATGACAGAAACCCTTCTTGTATTTAAGAAGAAAGTATGAGAATGGTTGGAAATTGCTGAAACAGCAACAGTAAAGATTTAATGAGCTCTCAAAGTACTTCTAGATGTGCAAATATGACAATCCAATACAAAGAAACACACACACAACCTAGAGCCTTCAAAAATCTAGATTTCTGCCTTTCCACACCTTAACTTGGAATTATTCGGGTGGGTTCCTAAGCACACTCTCTTGGAGGTGAGGAATCCTCCAAAGAGGAGATAGGGGAGGCCCAGGTGTGGCAATCTTCGGAAGGATGAGGGATGTCCAGAGGAGAGGTGGCGGGAGGGAGCACTTCAGACGCGCGGAAACTGGAACCGTGCCTTCTGCAGTCAGTTCCTTCGGCTTTTCAGGCATTTAGAAGCAAGTTCTACTCCTTCAGCCCGACTGTATCTGCAGGTCTCACCCAAGACCAAGACCCCTACCCCTCCTCCCCCGGCCTCGAGCCCCGCCCCGGACGCTGGACCCGAGGGCGTAATGGGGGCACGTGTTCACATCAAAGGTCTGGGTTGCGAAGGAAGAGACTCCATGTGCCGCAGAAAAAAACTCCACGGACAATTGGGAGACTCCCTTTAAAAAAACAAAACTCCGGGACCACGCTACTCCGCGCGCAGGGGGCGTGGGTACGGCCCACCACGCGGGCAGGGTGCGGTGCCAGCTCTCGGCAAAACTAACGATATCTGTTAGGCCCTAAACAAAAAGGCCCTAACACCGCTACATCCATTCACGTCGGAAGTGTTGCAACCTGGGACACCCAGCGTCTCCCACGCCCCAGCTACGCGCCTTCGGGACACACCAATTGGGGCGCGGCTACTTTCGCGCACGCGCCACACATGGCCGTGCTTCGCCCTTACCACAGAGAGCCTAAAACCGCTACGGTGGCTCTGCTGGGGATAAATTATTCACGTCCCACTGTTGTGCAAACCCAATCCGGGAGGTATGACCTGGCTGGGACAGTGTAGGAAGACGGCCACGAAGGCACTGGGGGTAGTAGTTATATGTATTTGAGAATAGGAGGAGCAAATCTCTGGGCCACCATGAGCAGGAAGAAAATGCAACCTCCACCTCCCAACCAGTGGCCCGAAGTCGGCAATTTAGAGAGCGCGCGCCAGCGCTGGGAGCCACGCCTTGGGGGCGTGGCCGCGCGCTGACCGGCTGGGGCGGGACCTGCTTCTGGCCCCATTTAGCGCCGCCCCAGGCGAGGGCGCCGCACCCACCCTGCGCTGCGCAGTTTTGTTCTGCACCAGCCGTTCGAAGGTGATCCAGGTGAGTGCTAGCACCTGCGGGCAGCCGCGAGCACCCGGCCGCCGGGGGTGTTTCAGCCTTTGCGCAGGGCACTCCCATTTCAGCCTCTCCGAGCTGAATAGAGACCCACTGTCTCTAACGTCCCTCCACCCTTATCAGTAGATTAGCGATCTGAATTTCCACCCCCTTTGCTCTCCTCTTGCCTTGCATCTTCTCCCCGGTGGAGTGGGTTGGGAGCTTCTAAGCGAGGCCCGACCTATTTATGTGTAACTCAGGAAAATTCTCAAGGTCAACCCTTCCTCAATTCCTTCCTTTCCTCTCCCCGGGCTGTGCAGTCTGGGGGCCCCTTCTTTCTGCCTTGCGGAGACCACCCGACCTTGCCCTCTGCTGCTCCGGCGCAGAGGATAAGCGAGCGGGACACTGCAGGGGGAGTGGTTGTGCAGGCCTGATCAGTAACACTGGTCTCGGAAGTGGCCTGTGAGCGCTGCACCCGCTGCGGATGGGGATGTGTTGCTAGGGACGGTCGGGAGAGCCTCTGAGGGAATTGTGTTTGTTTTCCTCCTGCCTCTTAGAATCGTTTGTCCATTTGTATTGGAAAGGGGGTCACTGCCTACCGCTGACTTAGAGCAAGAGACGCCTCTGGGCGGGTGGGGGACTCTTCAGCTTCTTCCTTGGATTTCAGAAAATGCCCCTCCTTATCTGGGTTGGCAGCGCGGAGCCGCAGGGCTACAGTGGTGGGGCAGTTGCAGGGCGGTGGTAGGCGCTGGAGACTCCTTAGTGAGTCATTCCCCGAAGTTGTGGCTTCTGCTGATACTTTCCTTGAGAGTCACGAGTTTACAAGCTACATTGTAGCCTCGGGGGCCAGTGAATGTGGGAAAGGAGGTAAAGGAAAAGCAGAGATTAGGATGGGTAGGAGAGGCAGGGGTTAGAACTTTAATTCCTCCACTGGGGACAGGAGGTGCCCTGGAGGGGAAAGTGCTTCCGGCTCTGCAGATATGTGCTGTGGGCCTAGGTGTGGTCCTGCGGAATTGCTGCAGATTTTAGATTGCTCGCGGGTAGGAGCTGCAGCCAGGGCTTCTCTTGGGAAATCTGTAGATTACCTGGAGCCTGCAATCTTGGGTGGCACCCAAGGTTATTGGCCAGAGTTACAGGCTGTATTTTATTTCAGTGAATTCAGAGAGCACCTTGAGTCAGATCAAGAATGTTTATTCTCCTAGGAGATGAATTTAAGGAGTTAAAACTAATATATAAAATAGAAACAAATACTTTCATCCCTGGGAAGACTTTCCGTTAAGCTTCCCTCCTGACACAATGTTACGGAAATAGAAAACTTTGTCAAGTGATTTTTTTTTTAACCAATGTTACTATATATAAATCGGCAGGGAGACTGTCGCCAACCATAGAAACTGCGCTACAGGGGCCTCAGATTAAGGAACAAAACTGGAGAAGGGCAGCCTTCCCCTTTATTTAGATTTCCTCCTGTTGGCTTAGAGTTCTGAAAAGACACAATCCTGGAAGAGAATCTACCTCCTCGTCTGGAGGTTAGCACTGAGAAAACGTACAGGAAAGAAGGGCTGTACCCACTATTCAGAGAAAAGCTGAAAAACCCCTGGAGCAGTCTGGAATGAGGTGGATGTCAAATCAATCTGTCAAAAGCAATTTAGTGCCTCCTGCACATCTATCTGTATTCAAACATATTGTGCCCTGTGTTTATACTTAAATCTTCTGAATCTCTATTTAGAACACCGTTACCGACCACAATTGATCGTGAACCATTTAGCATTTTAAAGCAATATTTGTTTCGAAGAATATACTGCTACTGTTTTTGCAACTCAATTTATTAATGCTACTGTAAGCTTACCATCTTCCTGAACAAAAAGAATTTAGCAGTTAGCAGCAGGTAGATTATCGCTATGTAAAATAAAATTCCTGAGTTTCCCTCACTCTCTCTTACAGTACTTACCTACCTACCTGTGTCTGAGGAGAAACACTAATTAGGCAACAGGAAAATTGTGCTATCTTTCAAATGCATTTGCAAATGCCTTTAAGGATTTATTCTTTAGAATCATAGATGTTGCTGTTATCTTCTGACTTCCTTCTAGCATTGATCTGTTCATTAACTGGAACTTGCGTTCTAAGATTTAGTTGTCTTATTCCACCCTTTAAAAATAAGTGAAATTTTATTTTATAAATAAATAAATAAGCAAGCGATGTGAGCGGTTGTACCACAGCTTCATTCTAAGTGTAGACAGGCCTGAAAAGGTCGAACCCCTGTTTCAGGCACAAGCCAGCAGCCTGGGTGGTTCCTTCCTTTGGAGTGGTCGGTACCCTAACAGGCATTCAGCAGCTGCTACAAATTAACTACAGTCTGCCTGCATTTCTTGTAATAGAAAATTACCAAGTGGTGTCAGTGTGACTCATTCGAGATGTTTTTTTCCTTCTGGAAGTCATAGCTTAGTTTCTCAATGACTCTTGGTTCCTGTGTAATGCCAGTTAAGGGACAGCTATATGGGAATCATGATATATAAATGAAGTGCCAGTTTCTGTGTTACTTTGCTCTTGCAAACCTATATGCCTGAAAGGTTGGAGGAGGTTTTTTCCTTCCTGTCATCTCTACTTCTTTTGTCATACTGCGGTGCTGACACTCATTAAAAAGAAAATGTTCCTTGTTTGTACCTTTCCCAAAGTTTGTTTGTTTGTTTGTTTATTTTTCCTCTTTCCAATTAGAAACATCTCAGGCTTTAATCAGTGGCAAAATGGAAGTTAATTATTTGCTCTCTCTTCCTGTTAATGTATTTTGTACTCAGGAGAGGGTCTGAGGAGGTAGAAATGTTTCAGAAGATGTCAGGTGTGGTCAAGCACGCTTTTCAACCTCACTGAGAGACAATGTAGCAAAAGGCTGAGAGCACAAATGAACCAGACTGCTTGGGGGTGTGGGGATCTGGCTGTGCTCTGTGTTCACTGTGTGACCTTGGGCAGGTCGCTTCACCTTTCTGGTACTGAGTTTCTTCATCTGCAAAATGGGAGTAATACCATAGGGATGCTGTGAGGATCTAAATGAGTTAATATTGATGAACTGCTTACAACAGGGTTTGCCCCATACTAAATAATGTGCATGGTGGTAATACTTTTCTTCCTCGAGTCTATATCACTACCCTTCAGACACACTGGACTCCTTTCTCTTCTTCATACAAGTCAAACCTTTTTCTGTCTCCAAGTCTGCTATTGCTGTTTTCTTTACCTGTGTTCTCTCTCACATATCACTATCCTCTTCAGAGCCTTTATCACAATGTTACCCTCATGTTTTATGGTCCTGCTGTGTTTTTGTCTTCCCTGACCACATGCTCAGTGGCGTTCTCAATCATGCACTCTCTCTCTCTCCCTCTCTCCCTCCCTCCCTCCCTCCCACTTTCTTTTTTTTTTTTTTTTTT
>NW_012113808.1:6111266-6114117 GCF_000951035.1 Colobus angolensis palliatus
TTCAACTGTGTATTCTAGAGACTCAGGACCTTCCTTCTCAGTCTTGATCATCCTCTTAGTAGCCCTGCCCCTTGAGTGGTACATGGCATTTAGTAAAGGATGAATAAGGGAAGGAATCACTCTGAGAAAATACTGAAGATGATAGCTGTGGACCTGAGGCAAGCGTCCCATTTATGTAAAATGCTTTGTCCTACGTTGAATTTATCATGTCAGCTTCATTTAACGCATTATGAGGTGTTGTCTTTATTTTTCTCTCTGTAGCCCATGGCTTCTCCCCATTCCCCTCCCTGCCCTCTAAAGTTGCTGCCTGCAGACCATGGGAAACATCCTGTGGACTGTCCCTGGGATCACATCTCTTGGGAAGCTCAGCTCCAAAGGGTCTGGCAAACCAGGGCTTATAGGTTAGGTGTCTCTCATAGAACCTTCTGTGTCAAGAATCTGGGAAAGTTCGTCCTCACACCTGCAGGGGAACCTGGGATTTATTCTGTCTTGTTATAAATCTGGTATTCTTAGATTCCTGAAGAGCAGAATTACCAGTTTTTTTCTCAGAGGAGATTTCAGTTCCATTCAAGCATGTGTGTTGAGTGCCTTATTACACAGAAGGCACACTGCAGAGAAGAAGAAAGCAGGTAATTTGCTTATTTGGCTTTAACAGAGTTTTAACAGAGTTCGTATGAGTGCAAGCTTGTGCTCTGTAACCAAGAACCATTCACTGGAACTTGAGCGTCCTGCTGATCTTCCCTCCCCCACTCCCAGCCAGTGCAGCCATGTATTAAGCAATTGTTTTCAGTACCAACAGTTTACCAAGTGTCGGACTAAAAATGACATCTGAAACTTGAATATTTTATATGGTCAAACTATGGCTATTTAACTATGCAGTTGAATATATTTGGATTATAACACATTTATTTCTTAAAGGGACAGATCTTCCATCCACCTAACATAGAGTTAGCTTCCACTCTCCAAATATTCCATCAGCAACGTTGATGAATATTGAAGACCATGGACTGTGAGGTACTGAGAAAGACCCACTCTATGACTTGCTTGCTGCTATTTGCCTCACTTGAACCAGTAATCAAGTGCTGGATAAATAATATGATTTCTGTTCAAGTTTTTTTTAGCCCTTAGAGAACAATCTACTGAATATGCAATGCAATTGTGGGGGGATAGTTACTTTTCATCACCTAGGTTTCTATTCCTTCTTTTAAGTGTAATTTCATCTGGCTGTCATGTGAAGGTTTGATGCTGAAACAGATTTTAGCATCTGTCTAATGCAGAAGTGGACTGGAACTAGCATTCTGAAAATGTAGTCTGAACCCAAAGAAATCCCATGACTCTCCTTTTCTCTCCTGTCATAGAAACAGATCATTACATGTTTTAAGTTTTTGTGTGTGGGTGTGTGTGTTGTCATTTTGAGGTGGGGTTTCGCCATGTTGCCCAGGCTAGTCTCAAACTCCTGGGCTGAAGCAGTCCTCCCACCCGAGCCTGCCAAGTAGCTGGGATTACAGGCATGCACTACTGCACCCAGCTTAAGTTTTACTTTGTTTCTAATAGACATATAATATTGGACATATTCATGAGGTACAGTGTGATGTTTTAGCATGTATATATATTGTGTAATGATCAAGAGGATTGCTTTTATGGGCCAGGCATGGTGGCTCATGCCTGTAATCCCAGCACTTTGAGAAGCCAAGGTGGGTGGATCACCTAAGGTCAGGAGTTCGAGAGCAGTCTGGTCAACGTGGTAAAAACCCATCTCTACTAAAAATACAAAAATTAACCGGGGCGTGGTAGCACACACCTGTAGTTCCAGCTACTTGGGAGGCTAAGGCAGGAGAATCATTTGAACCTGGGAGGCAGAGGTTTCAGTGAGTTGACGTGGCACCACTGCACTCCAGCCTGTGGAACAGAGAGATAATCTGTCTCAAAAAAACCAAACCAAAACAAAAAAAAAAAAAAACCCACATTATAGAAATAAATTAGGTGTCTAAAGTATTCTTAAAAGGGGTATCTGTGGAAACCAGCCACTAATAACATACTTAAAGGTGAAAGATGAATACTTCCCCCTAAGCTGAGGAACAAGGCAAGGATATTGGCACTTGACACTGGTATTCAACATTGCATTGCCCCTAACCTGGGCAATCAGTCAAGAAAAAAAATAAAAGACATCCACATTGGAAAGGAAGAAGTAAAACTGTCTCTCTTTGCAGATGGTATGATCCTATATGTAAAGTATCCCAAAGATAGTGGATCTGTCTCTCCCTCCCCTGTGCTTTTGTGCCCTGACTCTGTTTCTCTCCCTTTGCTCCTAGAGTAGAAGCCCAGGGTGCAGCAGGATTCAATTGCCTTCCATTGAACGTTGCGGAGGGCTTACCCCTCAGTGCTTCCCATGCTGGGGGAAGAGGTGATTTAATTTCTGAGTAAGGGACAAACACAGCAGTGTGTTAGTTGCAAAAAGCATGGACACTGGCATCAGTCTGCCTGCATTCAGACCCCAGCTGTGCACTCATCAGCTGTGGGACCTTAGGCAAATTGTTGACCTTCTCTTTGCCTCAGTTTCCTCATCTGTAGAGTGGGGATGATAAAAGTAACTACCATATGGGATTGTGTAAGGATGGAAAGCGTTAATTTATCTAAACTCTATTACAGTGCCTGCCGTAAAAGAAGCACTCTAGGCCTGGCACGGTAGCCCATGCCTGTAATCCCAGCACTTTGGGAGGCTGAGGCAGGTGGACTGCTTGAGGTCAGGAGTTCGAGACCAGCCTGGCCAATGTGGCAAAACCCTGTCTCTATTAAAAATACAAAAATTAGCCAGGTGTAGTGACATGAGCCTGTGATCTCAGCTACTCCG
>NW_012113808.1:6114167-6117126 GCF_000951035.1 Colobus angolensis palliatus
AAAAAAAAAAAAAAAAAGTTTTCATGTTACTTGCCTCTAGGCTCTTTAATTTCTCCACTGAGCATTGTATGAGCTCCATTGAGCATTGTGTGGAGGGTCAGCTGCCCTGGCTGGAGATCATTTTGAGGCCTGTTCCTTCGTGGAAACATCTGGATGCAGAAGTTAGGCTGGACAACTAGCCAGGGGAGCTTTAAGTGAGCCAAGTGGACCCTCAGTACCACCTCAGAGTGTTCCAAGCTACCGTCTGGTGTTTGGGACTCAGGGAAGTCCATTTGGTATGATCAGACTAGCCCTTTATGTGACCATCCTTGTGTATTACTCATCAAAATGTTGATTTTTGCTATGTAAGGAAGATTGGAATAGCACAGGCAGCCAAATAAGGATTTGAATGAAACACTGGAGAATGGCTTCAAGTTAATCTGTGAATGCTTTGTCATTTTCCCATCCCTGGATACATTAAAAAGAAAAAACAAGAGCAGTTGAGAAATTGCAGTACAATTTGAGGAAAGCAATATCATACACAGAAGTAGGGACTACCATTGTCGAAGGTGGATTTTATTTATTTGGGAGCAAAGAGAGAGAGCTGAGAGACATAGTCTTCTCTCCCTTAAGAATCTCATTGTCATTTAGTAAAATAAAAGGTAGTGTCACTTCCTGGCTCAGAAGTGGTAAATTATTTGAGGCAAGTACCCAAATCCATAAAACGTGCCTTTTGTTTGTGGAATACTGATTGTATGCTGGGGAATTTCTGATGGGCAGCCAAGAGGAATTTGGAGAGTAGTGAAGGAGAACTTCACCCCAGGAGTGTTCTATTGGATGTAGTTCAGGAAGCTTTCTGGGTAAGCCTTGTAACCAAAGGAACCCTGCCCCAGTAAGATATGGCAAATGGTGGCAGAAGCAAGAATTAGAGAAAAGGTTGAGCAAAGTTTTGGTATTAGAATAGCTATGTTCCCAGGAAACTCTGTCAGTAAAATTTCTAGAGCTAAGTATCTTAGCCAGATGTCATAATGAACCCCTGTGTTGCTAACTCTAATGCTGGAATGGAGCATATGTTTTAGGAGTTAGACCAACACTGCCTCATCTTAAGCCCAAGTTTGAGCACGCCTAAACTGAAACTTCAAGAGTGTGTTGTAGCTTACTTAAAACCCATTGGGCGTCTGCTGACGCTGGCTACACTGAAAAGTTTTTGCCCTGAGTGCTATTCTGCCACCCACAGACCTTGGGACCCTGCTGCTTACCAGGGTATATTAGTTTCCTAATCTACCCCTGAAAACCCACCATGGCCTGGGGCTTTTCTGCTGCCCCCCATGTCCTATACCCTGCTTGCTTCAAAATACTATTCCTATTTCTCTTCCCCTAACTTGATAATGTCCACCAAAACAATCATGTTTGGCAAGTAATACACTGATAAATTTAATAGTTACAAATAGAAGTGCTGCTGTGTTTTTAAAACATTATAGGGCCAGGAAGAATGGCTCATGCCTATTATCCCAGCACTTTGGGAGGCTGAGGCAGGCAAATTGCTTGAGCTCAGTTCGAGACCAGCCTAGCCAACGTAGTGAAACCCCGTCTGTACTAAAAATACAAAAAATTAGCTGGGCATGGTGGCACACACCTGTAATCTCAGCTACTTTGAGGCAGGAGGATTGCTTGAGTCCATAGGTCAAGTCAGCAGTGAGCCCTGATTGTGCCACTTCCACTCCAGCCCAGATGACAGAGGGGGACCCTGTCTCAAAACACAAAACAAAAACCCAGCCAGACACAGTGGCTCATGCCTGTAATTGCAGCACTTTGGGAGGCCAAGGAGCGTGGATCACCTGAGGTCAGGATTTCAAGACCAGCCTGGCCAACATGGCGAAACCCCATCTCTACTAAAATACAAAAATTAGCTGGACGTGGTGGTGCATGCCTGTAATCTCAGCTACTTGGGTGGCTGAGGCAGGAGAATCACTTGAACCCGGGAGGTGGAGGTTGCAGTGAGCCAAGATCGTGCCACTGCACTCCAGCCTGTGGAACAGAGAGATAATCTGTCTCAAAAAAACCAAACCAAAACAAAAAAAAAAAAAAACCCACATTATAGAAATAAATTAGGTGTCTAAAGTATTCTTAAAAGGGGTATCTGTGGAAACCAGCCACTAATAACATACTTAAAGGTGAAAGATGAATACTTCCCCCTAAGCTGAGGAACAAGGCAAGGATATTGGCACTTGACACTGGTATTCAACATTGCATTGCCCCTAACCTGGGCAATCAGTCAAGAAAAAAAATAAAAGACATCCACATTGGAAAGGAAGAAGTAAAACTGTCTCTCTTTGCAGATGGTATGATCCTATATGTAAAGTATCCCAAAGATAGTGGATCTGTCTCTCCCTCCCCTGTGCTTTTGTGCCCTGACTCTGTTTCTCTCCCTTTGCTCCTAGAGTAGAAGCCCAGGGTGCAGCAGGATTCAATTGCCTTCCATTGAACGTTGCGGAGGGCTTACCCCTCAGTGCTTCCCATGCTGGGGGAAGAGGTGATTTAATTTCTGAGTAAGGGACAAACACAGCAGTGTGTTAGTTGCAAAAAGCATGGACACTGGCATCAGTCTGCCTGCATTCAGACCCCAGCTGTGCACTCATCAGCTGTGGGACCTTAGGCAAATTGTTGACCTTCTCTTTGCCTCAGTTTCCTCATCTGTAGAGTGGGGATGATAAAAGTAACTACCATATGGGATTGTGTAAGGATGGAAAGCGTTAATTTATCTAAACTCTATTACAGTGCCTGCCGTAAAAGAAGCACTCTAGGCCTGGCACGGTAGCCCATGCCTGTAATCCCAGCACTTTGGGAGGCTGAGGCAGGTGGACTGCTTGAGGTCAGGAGTTCGAGACCAGCCTGGCCAATGTGGCAAAACCCTGTCTCTATTAAAAATACAAAAATTAGCCAGGTGTAGTGACATGAGCCTGTGATCTCAGCTACTCCG
>NW_012113808.1:6123654-6174416 GCF_000951035.1 Colobus angolensis palliatus
ATACAAAAATTAGCCAGGTGTAGTGACATGAGCCTGTGATCTCAGCTACTCCGGAGGTTGAGGCATGAGAATTGCTTGAACCCAGGAGGCAGAGGCTGCAGTGAGCTGAGATCGTGCCCCTGCACACCAGCCTGGGTGACAGAGTGAGACCCTGTCTCAAAAAAAAGAAAAAACAAAAAAGCAGCACTCTATGGGTACCAGGTCTTATAGTTAGGTGTTACATATGTAGCAGTGATATTTTCAGTTTTTCTATTTCTGCCAGATGGCATGAAAAATTCCTTGAGAAGTTGGTTAGAAGTCCCACTGATTCATTAAATAGGCCTTTCATTTAAAGTCGTGTTTCTGATCGTTCAGAAGTTGAGGTGTGCCTGATCCGTGGTATTAGAAGTGGTGATCCCAGAGAGGTCATTCTGTAGCATAATGAGCATTACTTTTGAAAGATGGAGAACCTGGAACTCTGACTTAAATATTTGACTATTGGAAAATCTGATCTGGTGAGTGACCATGACCATGAAGTGAGATCTGGGAACCCAGTGGTGGTCACAGGATAGAGACTCTGAAGATACTGAGCTGGCTTACATACTTGCTTTGTTGTCTCGAGCCTCTGTTAAAGCTGAAAGAGGAAATCAGTCTTCTGCTGGGCACACTGTTAGTGTGTAATTGTGAAGAGCTTAGCTGGAGTTCGCTTCACAACAGCCTCTGATCTCATCGCCCCATTCTGCTCTCAGGGGTGGTACAGAAGGAGCACCTCAGGAGCCTCCAGAGATAGTGGTAGAATATAGACCACCAAGAGAAAACTATGACTGTGGTTTTGAATCAGATAGAGTCACCACCTCCTGCAGATTTTGTTTTTGCTCAGAACAGTGGTTCTTAAAATGTGGTCCTTGACCAGCATCATCAGCATCACCTAGGAACTAGTTAGATATGAAAATACTCAGGCCCCACCTAACATGACTGAACCAAAAACTCTGGGACCGAGGTATGGTTTAACAAACTCTCCAGGTGATTTTAATGCCACTGAAGTTGAGAACCGCTGATCTAGGATATAGAACAGCAGCACTCTATTGAGTTTCTGTCTTCATGCAAGTTGCTATAAACAACATAAGCAGGCCGGGCGCGGTGGCTCACGCCTGTAATCCCAGCACTTTGGGAGGCCGAGACGGGTGGATCACGAGGTCAGGAGATTGAGACCATCCTGGCTAACACGGTGAAACCCTGTCTCTACTAAAAAAATACAAAAAACTAGCCGGGCGAGGTGGCGGGCGCCTGTAGTCCCAGATACTCGGGAGGCTGAGGCAGGAGAATGGCATAAACCCGGGAGGCGGAGCTTGCAGTGAGCCGAGATCACGCCACTGCACTCCAGCCTGGGCGACAGAGCGAGACTCCGTCTCAAAAAAAAAAAAAAAAAAAACACACATAAGCAAGGAGACATGCTCTCTGTCCTCAAAGAGCACATAGCCCATTTGGAGAGGTATATACTATATTCACTGCCATACAAAGGAGGCCTTCCCAGCTGGGATCCTGATGGAACAACCCTGCCCAGTCTCTATGCCATTGCCGTGTGTTTTCCCCAGAAGAGTTCCCACTCTTGGCCAGGTGCCTGTAATCCTAGCACTTTGGGAGGCTGAGGCGGGTGGATCACCTGAGGTCAGGAGTTCGAGACCAGCCTGGCCTATGTGGTGAAACCCCCGTCTCTACTAAAAATACAAAAATTAGCCAGGCGTGTTGGTGGGCGCCTATAATCTCTGCTACTCGGGAGGCTGAGGAAGGAAAATCACTTGAACCCGGGGGGCAGAGGTTGCAGTGAGCCAAGATCGTGCCACTTCACTCCAGCCTGGGCGAAAGGGCAAAACTTTGTCTCAAAACAAAAAAAAGAATTCCTGGCCGGGCACGTTGGCTCATGCCTGTAATCCCAACACTTTGGGAGGCCGAGGCGGTGGATCACGAGGTCAGGAGTTCAAGACCAGCCTGGCCAAGATGGTGAAACCCCATCTCTACTAAAAATACAAAAAAATTAGCCGGGCATGGTGGCACACGCCTGTAATCCCAGCTACTCCGGAGGCTGAGGCAGAGAATTGCTTAAACGTGGAGAGGCGGAGGTTGCAGAGAGCCAAGATCACGCCACTGCACTCCAGCCTGGGCAACAGAGCGAGATTCCGTCTCAAAAAAAAAAAAAGAATTCCTACTCTCTGAAGCTGTTTTTTGTTTGCATGTTTGTTGTCAGTCTCCTGTCATCATTCGAAGGTCAGGGCCTTGAGGGCAGGACCCTTTCTCGTTCACTGCTGCATCCCCACCCCTCAAGCAGTTCCTGGCATAGATAGCAAGTGCTTTATATGTTCTGGCTGAACAAATGAATTAAGTGTTCTTTGATTCATTATGCTGTCTATGGTAGGAAACTCTATTTTGCAATCTAATTAGACCAGCCTTTTGCCAAATTTGAATTATTTTAAACAAAATCAGAACAAATGTGTAAGAGCATACAACAGATTTGTAGAAAAACCAGTATCTCCTCATTTAGGAAATGTTACATACAAGTGGACAGACATGTACACTTACCAGTATTTATTTCTTCATATTTGGACCAACATTTATTATTTATACCAGGTATATCTAGTTTATCTAATTTAATTCTGCAAACCACACTGTGATATAAGTGGGTAGTATTTTCCCTGTTTTGTAGAGAAATTAGATACATCCTAAAGCTTGCAGAGGCGATGTATGAGTACAGGTCTGTCTGACTCCTCAATTCCTCCTATCTCTAGTCTTGTAGATTTCCCAAGGAAAAGATGAATCATAAAACAGTATTGAAGTCCACTAGGAGTAAAAACATTTAGGATCTCTACTCTTAAATAAGTGACAAAAACTTTCTAATTAAAAAGATAGATAATTCAAATTCCTTTGAAACCTTTAATGTTCTATTGACTGATCTATTTTGACTTAAGATTGCCAGAAAACAGTTAACTAGGAGTGGCAACCTCTGTAATTGCTAATAAGGAAAGTAAGAATAGAAACTCTTTCATCCCATTTCTGTCTTTCCCTGCCCATTTATTTTGTTTTTGTTTATGTGTTATACCTAGTTTGTGATCATTGCTAGGTAGGGAAAAATCTGGAACTGGGTACTTGTTTACTTATTTGCCTGTGTCCCCTACTAGAAAATGAGTGTCATAAAGAACCAACCTCTGGCTGTTCCCTGTTCGTCTCCAGCACTAGCCCAGTGAGTGGCACATAGTGGGCACTCAGTAACCCTGAATAAGTAAATGAATGCACAGTCACCCTCATGCAGTGCTGAGCAGTGTCTGGCTCCAGCAAGGGTTTGAATGACTGCAGTTTCTGGATGTCCATAGTCAGTGCTAAAATCCTGCTTCCTTCTGGCTGCTTCTGCCTTTCACATAATAGTATATATTTTGACATGGCTGGCTGCTGAGGGTTCAGAAAAGGAGGATATATGTGGTTCTAAGCTTTGCTATTTTAAAATGGCAGTTATAAATTATAAAATGTATATTCATTATCATTTAGTCAAACACCTCCATTGAGCAGGTCAAGGGCAGTTAACCAAACATTAACATATGTAACGTAACACAATATATAACATTTACTGAGTCCTTCCTATATGTCAGGCATCATGATGAATGTTTATAGACAGTATGTCCATCTAGTCCTCTCACGAACCTTTCAAGGTTATATTATTATCTCCATTTAACAAGTGAGGAAACTGAGGCTGCTGAAAGGTGTTGAGTAATATTCCCAAGGACACTTAGCTAGCAAATATGAGAACTAGGTTCTGAATGCAGACAATTTGATTCCAAAACTGTATTCAACTGCAAAGCTGTCTCATGAACTGCACTTAGCAGATAAGTGGCGGAACTCAAGCCAGAAGTCAGGTCTGATCTTTCGGTTCCATCATTCCATACTGCCTGTTCCTCTGTCTTCTCGATGAATAATTATTGTCAAGCCACTCTTTATATAATTTTTTAAAATATGTATTTGCTCATTTTGAAAATTACAGAAAATTACAAAGAAAATCTATAATCTAGCCATCTAGAAATAACTATGCTTATGATTTTTAAACTTTCTTAATTTTTTTCCATTATTAAGAAAACCAAGATTATTCTACATAGACTTTTATTTTCTTTCTTCCCCACTTAACCTGCTGTATATTGAGCCTGTTTTAACCTCTTTAATATTTGTACACACCACTTTTAACAGTTGTATAATGTTCTATTTAACAGGTATATTATTTATTTACCTGGCCCTCTATTATTGGACATATGTAGTATTTCTGGTTTTGCCATCATAAATATTGCTGAAGTAAGTATCTTTGAGCCAAATTTGTTTGCATTTCTGATTGTTACCTTAGGATAGATTTCTAGTAGGGTTAATGAGCCGAAGAATATGAATTTAAAAAAGAATATTACTGGCCAAGTGCTGTGGCTCAGGCCTGTATTCCCAGCATTTTGGGAGGCTGAGATGGGAGGATCACTTGAGCCCAGGAGTTCGAGACCAGCCTAAGCAACATAGGAAGATCCTATCTCTTAAAAAAAAGAAAAAAAAAAGAAAAAAAATATATAGGCTGGGCACAGTGGCTCACGCCTGTAATCCCAGCACTTTGAGAGGCTGAGGCAGCCATATCACTTGAGGCCAGGAGTTTGAGACCAGCCTGGCCAACACAGCAAAACCTCCATCTCCACTAAAAAATAAAAAAATTAGCCAGGTGTGGTGGCAGGTGCCTATGATCCCAACTATTTGGGAGGATAACGCATGAGAATTGATTGAATCTGGGAGGCAGAGATTGCAGTTAGCTGAGATTGCGCCACTGCACTCCAGCCTGGGCAACACAGCGAGACTGTCTCAAAATAAATAAATAAAATTTTAAAAAATTTAAAAATACGGAAATTAGCTGGGCATGTCAATGTGTGCCTGTAGCTCCAGCTACTTGGGAGGCTGAGTTGGGAGGATCACCTGAGCCCAGAAGATCAAGGCTGCAGTGAGCTGTGATAGCACCACCACACTCCAGCCTTGGCAACACAGACCCTATCTTTAAAAAAAAAAAAAAAAAAAAAATTACCTATTGCCAGGCTATCCTCTAGATGGTTCTACCTTATACTTCCCTCAACAGTGTAGAAGAGGAAAGCTAGGTACTTTTAACTACAGTTATGTGTTCACTCATGATGGAGATATGTCCTGAGAAATGTGTTAGGTGATTTGTCATTGTGGGAACATTGTACAGTGTATTCACACAGACCTAGACAGTATAACCTACTACACACCCAGGCTATAGAGTATAGCCTATTGCTCCTAGGCTGCAAGCCTGTAATGTTGCTGTACTGAATACCATAGGCGATTGTAACATAGTGGTATGGATTTATTTGTCTAAACATATCTAAAAACTTAGAAAAGATCCAGTAACAATATGGTATAAAAGACAAAAAATGGTACACCTGTAGAAGGCACTTACCACGAATGGAGCCTGCAAGACTGGAAGTTGCTCTGGATGAGTCAGTGAGTGAGTGGTGAGTGTGAAGGCCTAGGGCAGTTCTGTACACTACTGCAGACTTTGCGTACACTGGATACTTAGGCTACACTACCTTCAGTTTTTAATATTTTTTTCTTCCATAAGTTAACCTTAGCTTACTGAAGCTTTTTTACTATAATTTTTAAACTTTTGAATCTTTTGTGACAACACTTAGCTTAAAACACAAACATATTGTAACTGCATAAAAATTGTCTCTTTGTTTTTTGTTTTGTTTTGTTTTTTTCTTGAGACAGGAGTCTCGCTGGGTCTCCCAGGCTGGAGTGCAGTGGTGCAGTCTCGGCTCACTGCAACCTCCACCTCCCGGATTCAAGCAATTCTCCTGCCTCAGCCTCCCAAGTAGCTGGGATTACAGGCGCTCACCACCTCGCCTAGCTAGTTTTTTTATATTTTTAGTAGAGATGGGGTTTCACCATGTTGGCCAGGCTGGTCTTGAACTCCTGACCTCAAGTGATCTGCCCGCCCTGGTCTCCCAAAGTGCTAGGATTACAGGCATGAGCCACCATGCCTGGCCAAAAATTGTTTATTCATATCCTTATTCTATAAGATTTTTTTTCTATGTTTTAAATACTTTTTTTATTTTTAAAGATGCAACACCATTCAGTTCAGAACACCTGTACTGACTTTGAGCTGATGGCCTCTGTCTGTAGGTTTCTAATTGGAAGTGAAATTTTTTCTATTTTTAAAACTTTTTATTTCATAGTTACTTTTTAAGCTTTTTTTGTTAAAAATTAAGACACAAACACACACATTAGCCTAGGCCTATACAGGGTCAGGATCATCAGTATCCGTCTTCTGCCTCCACGTCTTGTCCAGTGGAAGGTCACATGGACATACCTGCCATGTGTGGAGCTGTCCTCTCCTGTGGTAACAAGGCCTTCTGGAATGCCTCGGGGAGGACCTGCCTGCACCTGTTTGACAGTTAACATTTTTTTTTAATAAGTAGAAGGAATAGACTATAATGCTAAAAAGCATAGTATAGTAACTACATAAACCAGTAACTGTTATTTATGATCATTATCAAGTATTAAGTGCTGTACATAATGATACATGCTGTACTTTTATATGACTGGCAGCGTAGTAGGTCTGTTTACACCAGCATCACCACAGATATGTGAATGACGCAGTGTACTATGATGTTACAATGGCACAGTGGCTATGATGTCACTAAGCAATAGGAATTTTTTAGCTCCATTACAGTCTTAAGGGGCCATTGTTAAATATGCAGTCCATCACTGAAACCCATGGCTGTGTGTGTTAGAAGGTTTCAGTTCATAAATACTAATTTATACTGCTGGTTTATGACTAATCCAGGAGACTGCATAATGATTAACAAATGCTACAATATAACCAAGTGAATTGCAAAGTCATCTACACCTGTATTAAAGTTCAGCTCAGAAAGGACTATTGGACTGTGTCTCTAGCACTGTGTAGAAGAGAAAGTCAAGGGCAAAGTTCCCACTCTCAAGAACCTTATCTTGTTAGGTCCATAAAAGGGTTTCTGGTGACACAGAGCAGATATATAATCAGCAAGATGTAGTGTGCAGTTCAAATGAGTGCTCATGCCAGAGATTAGTGGGGTGCCAGCTATCAGTTCTTCCACCCTGTCCCTGGAAGCAATCTGCTACCTCTGGGGCTGGCACAACCCAGGGTGTGGCTGCAGCTGCCTAGGGTGTGGCCACTGTGAACTGAGCTGCATCCCCCTCGTGGTGCACACCCCCACACACACAAAAGCTACTCTCTAAGGAATGGGAATATCTGCTTCTTCGCCTTGGTATCTTCAGAAAATAGTGATTTAGCAAATGATAGTTTTTTTTGAATGTTGATTTAATTAAGCTGATTCTTTCCTTGAAAGAGAAGATTTAACACTTTTTCACTCCATAAATGCAACATAGTTGCATTTATGTTTTCAGCAAGCATGACAGAGTTTTCTCTGTGTTCTGAATTCCTCTTTCTTAAGATTTCCCTTTCTGGATTAGTCATAAACCAGTCTTTCTTAAATACACTCAGTTTCTTCCGCGGTTTCAACAGATACTTTTGAGGGAAGAAACGGAAACGGAAATTGGTTAGGTGCGTACTTTATGCCAGACACTGTGCCAGAGGATAGAGATGATCTCAGGTGTGTGTTCAGGGGAGGGGGCGTGTGGTGGTGGTCATTCTGAAAGACACCTGGAGTTGCAGCTCAAATCATTTATTCCGTAAGTATCTATGAGCGTGCACACTGTGCTTGGCATGGAAGACGCAGGCAAACATGGTCCTGCTCTGTTTGAAGTGAAGGTTGTTACGGCGTATAAAGCAGGGCACCTCACTTGGTAGGAGTGCAAGGCAGTGGCGGGGGGGCCGTTCTGCTGCCCTTCATGCAGGCAGCTTTTCAGGCATTGCTCCTGCACCTATGCGGATGTGCCTGTGGCTTGTTCAGGGGACCCTCAGGGAGAACAGGCACGCTGCTGCCCCAGGCACTTACACTGTCCCTGTGACTGAGCGTGCATCCTCTGCAAACCATTGCTGTAGCTGGGTACCCTTACTGTGAATTCATTGCCTTTCCAAGGCCCTAACTGTTCCTGGCTCTGCTTGTCCTCATCCACATTCATACGCCATACATACCTTAACAAAGTCTGAGGAGACTAACTTTCACTAGAGGAGACTAACTTTCACTAGGGTGCAAATGCCCATCAGGTTTAACCTCACAGATTGCATTTATACTTTAAAAGAGGAGCTCAGTAGTAAATATTAATTTCTAATTGTAGATTCTAACTGTAGATTGTAGAGCAGTTGCTTTGCTGTGACAGAGACATCTATGCAAGAGGCACTTCTCTATCTTGCCACCTACCTACCTTAACCTCTTAAAATTAAGAAAAATAGAAGTCAGTGACGAAGCCACCAAATTTGAATGTGTTGCCTGGGCTAGCTGGAGTGTTTTGGGGGAGAATTCTAAAACCTACTCTGGTCTTAGCTCTGCCCTCATTTAATGAGCCTCTATTTCCTTTTCTATAAAGTGAAGCAAATAGGATTTTTGTGAAGAGTAAAAGTGAGCTGAAAAGTGCTGGGCTGACACAAGGTAGCCCTGCACGTAGCCAGGGAGCCCAGCATCCTGTCCAAAGATTAGAGTCTGAAAGTTGACTCTATTGATTTGCAAACTTTGACTAAAGCAAATACGCTTAACTTTATTGTCCTTACATTTTATTGCTTCTGACAGAGGCACCTTTTTTTTTTAAGGCAGGGTCTTGCTCTATTGCCCCATGCTGCAGTGCAGTGGTGCAGTCATAGCTAACTGCAGCCTCAGCCTCCTGGGCTCAGGCGATCCTCCCACCTCAGCCTCCTGAGTAGACATGAGAGTCTCCCTGTGTGGCCCAGGCTGGTCTCAAATTCCTGGCCTCAAGTGTTCCTTCTACCTTGGCCTCCCAAATTGTTGGGATTACAGGTGTGATCCACCGTGCCCAGGTGGCAGCTTTATTTTAAATGACCTATTTGCCCCAAATGTGTTGAATTTAAGGATAGGCTGGAGGTTCAGTCATTTTTATTTATTTTCAAAGAGGTGTTCGGAATTCACACTCTGTATTTCTTTTACTAACTACTGTGGCTTCCTCCTCATGCTGACTTTCTACACTTGGGAAGAGAATGTGGGCAAGGAAGCTTGGAAGGAAGCTAGAGACTCTTTGCTCTGTGCAGCTGCACAGACAGGCCAGGATCTGCTGACCTGTGGAGCCAGCCCGCTGCAGTGTGTGCCCCCAGCCCTCGGAGGAGCAGCAGGCCTGCCTCAGAGAGCAGCTCAGAGTGAAGACTGTAGAAGGGGAAAACTGATGAGAATTATTGTGAACCATGGTGGGGAGGAGAGGTTTTTAGAAGTTAGGCCTGTTAGGCTGGATGCGGTGGCTCACGCCTGTAATCCCAGCATTTTGGGAGGCCGAGGTGGGTGGATCGTCTGAGCTCAGGAGTTCGAGAATAGCCTGGCCAACATGGCGAAACCCCGTCTCTACTAAAAATACAAAAATTAGCTGGGTGTGGTGACGCGCCTCTGTAATCCCAGCTATTCGGGAGGCTGAGGCAGGAGAATCACTTGAATTCGGGAGATGGCGGTTGCAGTGAGTTGAGATCATGCCACTGCACTCCAGCCTGGGCGACAAGAGTGAAACTCTATCTCAAAAAAAAAAAAAGTAAGTTAGGCCTATTTTGCTGAGCTAAGAGAAACTTACTTTTAATGAACTGAGCTGCATGCCTACCCCAAATTCTGTTTTAAGGAAGATGCTCTGACCACAGTGTCAGTTTGGCACTAAATTTTCAAGTGATACTGAAAGGGAATATTGGAACCAAATGAATCCGAATGGGGGTCCCAGGTCTGTCACTGTCTGTTTTACACCTTGGAAACGTTACTTAACCTCTTTTGAAAATAAGGATTTACCATCTTGTTGGTTGGTTTGTTAGGACGATTCGATACATTCCAGAGCAGGGTAACCCTCCTAAGTTAAAAGCAGGGATTGAAGCCAGGCAGTTACCAGGGATGGAGATTTTAGAGCTGAAGGCAGAACACACACCGGAGCTGCTGGCTCGTGGAGGCCTTGCCCACCATAGGCAGCCCACGAGCGATCCCTTGAAACATGCTCGCCGCTCCTTTGGGCCCCGTCATGCTCTGGCCCTTCTTCCATCTGGTGGTCAGAGCTCAAAGCGGTTGGAGGGGCAGCACCAATTTACCATGGCATTGTTTTCACTCCCACCTGCCCAGTTCTGTTCTTGCCGCCCAGTCCCTTTCTTTCTTTCTCTCCTTTCCTCCAGGGGCAGGACAATAACTTAGCTGAAAATGCTGAACAATGGGAAATGAGCTGGGATTAGCTTTTTCTCCAGACATTTTACCATGAAACATTTCAAACATACAGAAAAGTTGAAAGAATCGGACATTGACTGTCCGTATAGCTAACACCTAGAATCTACAACTGATACTTTGCTGTATTGATTTGCATCATCCTTTCAAAATGCATTTCAAAATAAGTTGTAGCCATCAGAATTCTACATGGGGCTAGTTTTGAAGTGATGATTCGTTGGGCAATCTGAGTTCTTAGGAGCTGCCCAAAGCCTCATAGGCTCAGGAGCCATGCTCTGCTTTCAAAGTACTCAGCCTGGGCCTTCCCCTACTGGTGTGAGATGTCTGCTGCTGCACCTGCACATGCCCCAGGGTTGAAGGGAGGCCTCGGGGGTCCTGCCCTCACAGTGTCCCCCATGCCTGAAGGCAAAAAACTTGGAATCACTTATGCATATACTATTTTGGATGCTTGATTTCTTGCTTGCTTTCTCTCTCTCTCTCTCTCTCTCCCCCCTCCCCCCTTTCCCTTCCCTCTCTCTCTCCCCTCCCTCTCTTTCCTTCTCCATCCCTCTTCCCCACCAAGCCCTGCTCCCCTCACTCCCTCCCTCCCCCTCCCAATGTAATGTACACTTTAGCACTTTACCATGTTAAATATTTTTTCAATAGTGTGATTTTTGTTGGCTATATTATTCTACAGCAATGACTACTGCAGTGATGTAGATAAATCTCATATTGTTGATCAGAATCTCCCAGGCACAAAAGAGAAAAAAAGATACATGATTGTGTACTTTTCTGTGTATAGACTGCATAGTTGAGTAATTTTTAAATTATTTTATATGGTACTGCCTCTGATGACTTCTTAGAAACATCAGATTGACTCACACCTTTTTTTGGTCTCTATTTCTGCATTTCCCATTAATAAAGCATCCTGCTCCCTAAGGCCTCACACCATGAAATAGCCACAGTGCTGGGGGCTGTCCCAACATGTTCTTTCTTCCACAGACGCAAGATGGCTGTCCTCTCTAAGGAATATGGTTTTGTGCTTCTGACTGGTGCTGCCAGCTTTATGATGGTGGCCCACCTAGCCATCAATGTTTCCAAGGCCCGCAAGAAGTACAAAGTGGAGGTAAGTGGGGACACAAGCTGGTACCCTTGCAGCTTTGTCTGGGGGCCACAGGCTTAGCCAAGAACTTGTTTTCAGCCATGGAGGGAGAGGCAAGGCGTTAGTTGTGAAAAGTGGCAGTTTCAGGACTGTATCTATTAGCGACTCTGCTTCTTCGTGGTGGGAAAGAGGCCAGAAATACGGGGCCCTGCGAGGGAGTAGTTTCCATCTTGTTTGACTTTGGCTCTTCTGTAGAAAGACCAGGTATGCTGGGATTCCAATAGTACACTTTAGGCTGGAGCTATTTGCTAGGAAGAGAGTTACTGTATTTTCTACAGTGGGTTAAATAGCAACATTGTTTCATGGTGTAAATGATGTAAGATGATTTTCCTGTTTTCCAAGTAGAAAAGAGGTATGCGGTGTTGAGATTAGCCTGCAGTTAGACATAGGAAGGTGGTCTATTAAATACTTCCCTTAGTTTTAGGTGATCTACAAGGGATAATTACTAAGGTTGTCCCTGGTGAGCAACTTTCAATGTCTGTTTCTGTTTAGCACCTTAATAATTAAACTCCCTTACTAGAGCTTCTTTTAAGTTTTTATATTTAGTTTCTTCTTTTTTTTTCCTTCCAATGGACACTTCCATTAAGATTCTCACACACTCAATTTCTGTTCTTCTATTAAGGGAAATCTTAAAAGGATGTGGTATTTGATGACTCTTAGGAAGGCTCTATTTCCCTACGGTATCTTTGTAATGCATCTGAAATCCACCATTGATGCTTAACATCAGTGAAAAGCAGAGTTCGGCACAAAGCTGCCTCTTTCCCTTGTGCAACTGCAGCGCCGACATACATTCTTATTCCTGGATATTTAATAGAAACATTGAATCTGCGTCTGAGAATTGAGACCCTTGTCACTGTAAATATTTAAGCAGAAATCGAATGGTCATCTATCAAGGGTGTGAAAGAAGATACTTTGGAATATATTAGTTTTAAGGTTGATTTTAACTTTCAACGCTGAATGCTACTCTCGACCATCTAATCAGTTTGTGCTTTGTTGTGACAGTATCCTACCATGTACAGCACGGACCCTGAAAATGGGCACCTCTTCAACTGCATTCAGCGAGCCCACCAGAACACGTGAGTGTCGGCCCTGCCGGGCACCAAAGACATCTGCAGAGTGGGTGTTTTCTGTCTAACACCTCAGCCCTTAGTGCGCTGTATCTGCTGAGTCATAGTGACGGTGATAATCATGGGCACCTCATTAAAAGTCTTCAAAAATTATGTATGTGAACACACTGACTATCAAGCGAACTGAAGAGTGGTTGGAATGGTGGGATTTCTGGATATTCTTTTCTAAAAGTGTCTTCATGGTTGCATTACCTACTACAGTTTTTCAGCATGACCCATCTAAACTGATGTTGAGTCTCCTATGGCTAGGGAGTAAAGAGGTTTTGAATGCTGTAAGGCAATCCACTCTGACTCACCAGGACCTTCCACTTCCATTGGTTACATGTGAGGTCCTTTTACTCAGCATGTTCCAAGTGACCTCTAATCCCATGCGGAGCTAAGGAGGGTGGATGTTAGTGACCAGGTCTTCTCCCTGCAGTCAATGTTTATTTTTACCCCTAAGCTTCTAACTTGGCAAGGAAGATGTAAAGATTCATAGTGCTGGCCGGGTGAGGTGGGCTCACATCTGTAATCCCAGCACTTTGGGAGGCTGAGGTGAGTGGATCACTTGAGGTCAGGAGTTGGAGACCAGCTTGGCCAGCATGGCAAAACCCCATCTCTACAAAACTTAGCCAGGCATGGTGGCAGGCACTTGTAATCCCAGCTACTCAGGAAGCTGAGGCACGAGAATCACTTGAACCCGGGAGGCGGAGGTTGCAGTGAGCCGAGATTGCGCCACTGCACTCTAGCCTGGGTGACAGACTCCATCTTTTCTTAAAAAAAAAAAAGAGTCATAATTCTTCACAGGCATACTTAAAAAGGGCACTTTTTAAAAGTTTCTTTCTGTCAATTCCAGGTTGGAAGTGTATCCTCCCTTCTTATTTTTTCTAGCTGTTGGAGGTGTTTACCACCCGGTAAGTTTTCCAGGAGGTGTTCATCTATTTGGATGTAGTTCACTGAGCTGTTATCAGGGACAGGAGGAGGAAATAAACATGTAATGAATATCTTCAGTGTCTAGGCACCGTATATTTAAAAGGATTTTATTCAATTATTTCTTACAGAGTTCTTTAAAGTAGGTGGGATTTTCCTCATATTTTACAGATAAGGAAAAGCCTCTCAGATACTATTTAAACTTCACGAGGTCAAATAGCTACAGAGTAGAAGGATTAGAATTTGAACCCAGGTCTGTCTGGTTCTGAGTTTCATGTCTATAAGAGTTCATTTGTTGTATTAATTCATTCACACAGCAAACTTTCACTCACCACCTGGGGTAAAGCAGTGATCAAAGCAGACAAAGACCCCTGGTTTCATAGAGCTTTCCTTTTTGTTGTAGGGGATGGGGTGGTCACAGACAAAAAGCAAAACCTAAGTAAATGACATCATGTGTTAGGAGGTGGTAAGTGCAGAGAAGAAAACAAAGCAGCAGAGGTGGAAAGGGGGTGTGGAGTGGGATAATTTTGAATAGGGTGGTCAGGGAGGGGGGCTTTGCTGAGATGATAGTTAAGCAAGGGTAAAAGGAGGTGAGGGAGCAGGTGCTGCACGTGTCTCCCAACCTCCAGCCAGAAGACAAGCAAGGCCTGAGGCAGGCACCTGTCTGGTTTGTTTGGTGAGCAGTGAGAAGCCAGTGGAGCCAGGAGAGGGTCAGCAACAGAGGGCAGAGGGGTGATGAGGCAGATCACCAGGGCCTTGCAGGCCTCTGCAGTATAGATAGGCCTGTGGGCTGGAGATGTAGTCTGCACTTAAACATATCTAAATAAAGCACGTTTATCTGCCTCTAATTAATTGTCATTTGGGTCTTGTCTTGGACAGAAGTGTTCCCTTTTCCGAGGCCAGATTATCTCCTGAAATTGAGTCCTGATCAGAGTGGTGGCCCTTCAGACTTCTGGTTCTAAGCCTTGCCTAACCATCTGGTCCATACCTGAATGCCTTGTACTTTTGTTAAAAAGCTGCCAGAATGGCACATCTACTGCTCATGACCTTGAAGGCCTGCATTTTTTTTCAAAGAAACACCTACTGCTCTTGTATCTCTTAGGAAAGAGTATCTTTCTGGTGCCTCTCAAGACCCCCATTCCTAGCAAGTGACTAGACTAGCTGATCTGAATAGCCCAGGTCTCTAGATTAGGCCTCATTTGGTGTCCCCACTCCATCCCCATTCCTGTCTCACATCCCTGGACCCCATTCCTTGTGGGTAGTTCTGAAAAATAAGAGCTAGTCTGGGGACAAGCACCTAACAATTGTTCCTAGGTTGCCAGTCATTAGGCAACATTGTAGTAAAGAAGGGCCCGGCAGAGGCTAGAGCTGCTAAATCGTGACTTGAGGGACTGGCGTTTGTTTTCATTTGTTTCACCCTCCTGTTGATATTTAACGTTACCCCAAGTCAACTCAAACACACAAAAACCCCGATGCAGTAACCTTATCCCTACCAGTAGCACTGCTGAGTGGGAAAGACACTGGGGAAGGCGGCCTTCTCACACGCTCTCTTCTGTGTTCTCTCCTTGCTTTTCTTAACCGAAGAAGTCACCCCAGCATGGCAGCCAAAGGGATGGATTTTTCATCTAAGTTTTTATTCTCTCAAGGGCATTGGGAACAGGGAGACTTTTCTCTCGAAGACCATGTATTCTGGGGTTCACAATACAAGAAGCTCTCTCCCTCTTTCTAGCGGAGCTGCACCCCAGTGTAGCCTGCAGAACCACCCGCACCCATCCCCGCCAGTGACTGACTTTACATAGAACAGCAGCTGAGTCTTCAGTCAGTCTCATGCTCAGAGGCCCACTTGAGAAAACGGCATTTCCCCTAGTCCTGACTCTGGGGCAGTTCCCTTTTCTGGCTTGCCCTGAGACCGCCTGACCCACATGTCCTTCTCTTGCTCTAGCACAAGTTCCCCAAGATGCCCAGGGCAAGTGGGGGGGGATTCCTTCCATCCCACCTGTCTAGGAGAAGGCCAGTACTCATCTCTGAGGTCCACAAGCCAAGCCATTCATAGAAGAATCACAGATATTTTATTTTCCTGACTGAAACTAAGTTAATTCTACCTAGTTTGGGTGGGGAGTGGTTGGCCAAACCATGAAATTACTAACTTTTTGCTAACATACTGTGTAATCAACCCTAGATGTTAATAAAGGTTTGCTTGTTTGTTTCATGCAAATACTAATGTAGCCCTTTTTTCTTAGCGTATAGCTTCTGGCCTGGGCTTGGCCTGGATTGTTGGACGAGTTCTTTATGCTTATGGCTATTACACAGGAGGTTAGTATATATTGACATTTGCCAAGGAAACAAATTTAAAATTTTAAATCCTATGCTGGCCAGGCACAATGGCTTACAGCTGTAATCCCAGCACTTTGGGAGGCCAAGGCAGGCAGATTGTTTGAGCTCAGGAGTTGGATACCAGCCTCTGCAACGTGGTGAAACCCTGTCTCTACAAAAAATACAAAAATTAGCCGGATCTCGTGGTGCACACCTGTAGTCCCAGCTATTTGGGAGACTGAGGTGGGATGATTGCTTCAGCCCAGAAGTTTCAGGCTGCTGTGAGCCATGATTACACTACTATACTCCAGCCTGGGAGACAGAGCAAGATCCTATCTCAAAAAAAAAAAATCTTATGCTACTGTATTTTTCTTCTTGGGAATTGGAGAAGAGGGGAAGTTACTTGGTATTTAGGTAAAAGGTCTGTTTTCTTTTTATTAATCTTTCATTTGTAACAAAACTTACTTTTATTGAGCATTTTCTATGTGCCAACCACTATAAGAACTTTGCATATGTTATTTAACCTTACAACAATTCTGTAATATAGATACTATATTTTACAAATTAGGAAACTGGGACTCAGCATGATTAAAGCTGTAGGTCACAGAGCTACTAAGCATAAACTAGTAAACTAGGAATCAAATCCATGCAGTTCAACTCCAGAGCCTCACCATTACTATACCTGCTATATCTGAGTAAGGAGGAGGAAAAGCCATTTTTGGCCGTATTTCTTTGAAACAGAGGGAACTCCTTCCAAAGGTCCTGGAGCAAAGTTGCTGTAATTATTATCCCATAATTTTCTAAGATCCAGGCAATACTACTGTGGCACATTGCTTGGCATGTGGTATCTGACTTGCCAACAGCTTCAGGCTAAAGAGTTAGTTAACCTCCTAAAGCCAGTTTGTCTAATGGACAACCTCAGATGCCATGACAGAATGACTTGCGAATGTTGAAAGCATCGTAATTCTGGAGCACTCCTGGTAACTTGTTCTTTCTTCTTTTTCAGAACCCAGCAAGCGTAGTCGAGGAGCCCTGGGGTCCATCGCCCTCCTGGGCTTGGTGGGCACAACCGTGTGCTCTGCTTTCCAGCATCTTGGTTGGGTTAAAAGTGGCTTGGGCAGTGGATCCAAATGCTGCCATTAAAGAATTTTAGGGGTTTAAAAACTCTCATTCATTTTAAATGACTTACCTTTATTTCCAGTTACATTTTTTTTTCTAAATATAATAAAAACTTACCTGGCGTCAGCCTCATACCTAAAACTCCTGACTCTTACCACTCATTTCTGTTTGAGTCTGTATCTGAAATCAGAAGCTAGTTCTACTAGATGAGAGAGGAGCCACAAGTAGTGCGCCCTGTCCTCAGCCTTCCAGCAGATGTTTCTGTAGTATGTGAGGTTGAGGAAAAGTCTGATTGTGGTGATGTATGTATAGTCATGCCACAGTGGTGAAAAATTAAAAATATTTTAGCTCCAGGATATGCTATTATCACTTGCTACAGATACTCAGGATAACAGTAAAGATCTTTTTTAAAAAATCTCAGCTGTGACAGTGGCTCAATCCTGCAATCCCAGCACTTTGAAAGGAGGCGGAGGCCAAAGGAACGCTTGAGCCCAAAAGGTGAAGATCAGCCTGGGCAACATGGCAAAACCCCAGCTCTACAAAAAAAAAAAAATACAACAGTTAGCCAGGCATGATGGCACACGTCTGTAGACCCAGCTACTTGGGAGACTAAGGTGGGAGGATCACTTGAGCCCAGGATGTCAAGGCTACAGTGAGTTATGAACACACTGCTGCACTTCAGCATGGGTGACAGAGCAAGACCCTGTCTCAAATAAATACAAATTAAGTTTCTATTAAAGATTGTTTCTGTTGCTTAAAAACTAAAGCAGTAGACTAAGATGAAACTTAACAGAGATGAATGTAACTTTCTACATTTAGAAATAAAGATCTGACTGCCTAGGTGCAAATGAGGAAGACTTAGAAGATTTCAGCTGGTTTAGAGAACACTGCCAAGTTGGCAGAATAAGATAGTTACTCCAAAACACTGATGTGGCGATAAACTACCTTAATAGGAAATATAGTGTCTAGACCTGCGCTGCCCAATTGGCCACATGTGGCCCTCTAAATTTACATTGATAAAATGTAAATAAAAGAGTTCTTCAGTTGCACTAGCGCTTTTTCAAATGCTCAATAGCCTGTGAGGATGAGAGACAGTATTTGAACCCAGTCCTGACTCTAAAATCCATGCATCGACTTATGATGGGGCTACATCCTGAGAAACCCAACACACGTTGCAAATATTGTTAAGTTGAAATTGCATTTAATACACCTAACCTACCGAACATCATAGCTTAGCCTAGTGACCTTAAACATGCTCTGAACTTTTTTTTTTTTTTGAGACAGTCTCGCTCTGTCACCCAGGCTGGAGTGCAGTGGCGTCTGTAATGTGATCCCAGTTTGTCGTTTTGCTGTTGCACATTGGACTCAGATGCAGTTTTGTAAGGAAGCTCAGTACATAAAGGGCGCTGTGGTTGAAGTGCAGAACTAAGAGCTCTGCCTTTCAGTGCCCTACTTCCCCACTCACTGCACTTCCAGGGAACCCTAGGGCTTGGCAGAATCCAGTTGGTAAAGACTGCTTGGAGAATAACTCTTACAAGCTAGTCCCTTGTCTTGTGGAGAAAAACTTGGCATAAGTATTTCTACCATTAACTACTAATCTATTGGCAGTGTACATTCCCAACAGTCCATTTATTTGTATAAGGGAAACACGTTCTGAGTTTTGCTAGATGAAAATCAGACAGCCATACCAGCCTATAAATGCCTAATTGAGCCATAGTGAACCTTAAGTATTCCCACCTTCAGGTGCCTGTGTGCCCTTGGGCAAGCTTATTAGCCTCCCTAAGCCTCAGCTTACACAGCTGTAAGTTGGAGATAATGAAAATACTTATCACATAAAGTTCGTGAGGATCAAACGGTAATGCATGCACAGTGCCTACCAGGGGTCTTGTAGCCACGCAAATTGTGGTAGGAAGCACGAGAGCCACCTGCTGGTGTAGCTCGTTCAGCAAAAGTCAGCAACCAGGTTATCTTCTTTACGTTCTAAGGACCCACAGAGTTTGCCCAGCTTTCTATTTCATCCCTAGTAACACTCGCCTGCAAAGATGCTCTCCTAACTTAATAAAAAACTGAGTAGCCTCTCAGTTCCTTTCCTCTTAAATAGCACTGTCCAACAGAACCTTCTGACATGATGGAAATACTCTGTCGGCACTGTCCAATAAAGTGTAACCCCTACCCATGTGTGGCTGAGCTCAGTGTGGCTACAGCAACTGATGAGTTGAATTTTTAATTTAAATTTAAGTAGATACATATGGCTAAGGCTACTATACTTGGATAGCACAGCTCTTAAAGCAGCAGTTTTCAACCTTGGCTACCTGTTAAGCTCATCTGGGTGCCTTTTAAAAATCCAGGCCAGGCGTGGTGGCTCATGCCTGTAATCTCAGCACTTTGGGAGGCCGAGGCAGGTGGATCACCTGAGGTCGGGAGTTTGAGACCAGCCTGACCAACTTAGAAAAACCCTGTCTCTACTAAAAATACAAAATTAGCCAGGTATGGTGGCGCATGCCTGTAATCCCAGCTGTCGGGAAGCTGAGACAGGAAAATTGCTTGAATCCAGGAGGCGGAGGTTGCAGTGAGCCGCGATCGTGCCGTTGCACTCCAGCCTGGGCAACAAGAGCGAAAGGACTGAAACTCCACCTCAAAAAAAAAAAAAAATTCCAGATGCCCAGATCAATTAAATGAGAATCTTGGTATTTTCAAAGCTCTCACTGGGCAATTCTAATGTGCAGTGAAAGTGGAGAACCATTGCTCTAAAAGCAGTACTTGGCAGACTCTTGTGCTTATGAGTCACCTGAGGATCTTGTTAAAATACAGATTCCGATTCACAGGTCTGAGGAGGGAAATGAGAGTCTTCATTTCTGTTTTTGGAGACAGGGTCTCACCCTGTTGCCCAAGCTGAGTGCAGTGGGGCATGATCCTAGCTCACTGCAACTCAAACTCCTGGGCTCAAGTGTTCCTCCTGCCTCAGCCTCCCACATAGCTGTGACTACACATTTGGGCTGCCACACTCCTTTTTTTAAAATTTTTTATTTGTAGAGATGGGGGTCTTACTATGTTGCCCAGGCTGGTCTCAAACTCCTAGCCTCAAGCAATTCTCCCAACTTGGCCTCCCAAACTGCTGAGATTATAGGCGTGGGCCCTAAATGTCCTTTAAGTGTTCTTCTAAGAGGGAGGCAAAGGGAAGTTTGACTACACAGGGAAGAAGGCAGCAGGGGCAGGGAGAGATTCTGAAGATGCTAAGCTGCTGGCATCTAAGAGGAAGGGGACACGAGCCAAGGAATGCAAGGAATGCCGCTCTAGAAGCTGGAAAAGGATTCTCTCCTACGGCCTCTTGAAGGAGTGTGGCCCTGACAACTTCTTGGTTTTGGCCATGTGAAACCATTTTGGGATTTCTGACTTCCAGAACTGCAAGATAAGAAATTTGTGTTGTTTTAAGCTGCTAAGTTGGTGGTAATTTGTTATAGCAAGCATAGGAAACTAATATACTGGGTTCAGTTCTAGGTAACAGAGAGGGTAGCAGAAAGCACAGGAATTGGAGACTCACACCTGGCTTGAGGTTGCCAACTTACAGACTTGTTGATGTGGAAGACAAACGGTTTTTCCTCTGCTCTCATACAACAATCAACACAGAAGCCTTCTGTGACCAAATGTTGGAGTTTTCTGTTCACACACCAAGCAGGCAAATCAGTTCTGCAGTGGACACCAGCTGGGCATCCTCCCATTCAATTCTCACTATCTATCTGGAGATAGCATCAGATCCCACAGGTTGAGGGCTCCGTCCAAGACTGCCCCTGACTCCAAGCAGCTGCAAGTCTAAGCTTCTGGAACTCGACTGACTGGCTTCAAGTTGAGGTTCGATTGACTTGCTACAGTGGCTCACAGAACTCAGAAATGCATTTACTAGTTTATTACAAAGAATATCCTAGGCCAGGTGCAGTGGCTCATGCCTGTAATCCCAGTGCTTTGAGAGGCCAAGCTTGGAGGATCACTTGAGCCCAGGAGTTCAAGACCAGCTTGGGCAACATGGTGAAACCCTTTCTCTACAGAAAATAGAAAAATTAGCTAGGCCTGGTGGCACACACCTGTAGTCCCAGCTACTGGGGGGGCTGAGAGGTGGGAGGTTCACTTGAGCCCAGGAAGGTCGAGGCTGCAGTAAGCTATGATCACACCACTGTACTTTCGTTCAGTGACGTGACAGAGCGAGACCCCGGGTGATGGAGTGAGACCCTGTTTCTGGAAAAATAAAATGTATTTTAAAGGACACAAATAAACAACTAAATGAAGGGATACATACAGCCAGGTCTGGAAGGCTCCCAAGCACAGGAGCCTCTGTTCCCGTGGAGTTGGGGTGCACCACCTTCCTGGCACATGCACGTGTTCTTATTCACCTTCCTGTAAGCCCCCACATGTTCAGCTCTCCAGACGCTCCCTGAAGCCTGTCCTCTTGGGCCTCTTAGACTTCATTAGAGAGGCATGACTGAAACACGGACACCATGTAGAAATGTGACTGGACTAAAGGGGTATGATCTAATACAAAGGAGGCTCAGTGGGGAAACCCAGCAAGGCCTGTCTTCAGATTCCTGGCTTCTCTGTATGGCATTTTTTCCTGCAGGGCAGCAGGCAGGACCCCTTCTGAAATGGGAGTGTTAGGACCCAGAATCAGAAAAGTGGTGGAAGATTGGAGCCTGCCTTGGGCAGGTGAAAAGGAGGACAGAAGATCAGAGAGGGACATTGTGTTTTCTGAGGCCTGAAGTGCCCCAACATTATAACAAAAAACCATACCAAGGGAGTTATAAGCCAGGAACCATGGATGAAAAGATACATAATTTTATATAGAGGCATAAAATATCACACTTGCCTGGGACCAAGATGTCTCCAAATCTGTTTCTTCATTTGAAAATCAGGGATAATCCCTTTCTTAGGCTTAGTGTGAGTAATAAATGAGAAGGAGTGTAGCAGTAGGAACACAGTGAGTACTTAAATATTGCTTCCCTTTCCCCGGCTGTTTTCTCTTGCAGAGGTGTCTAATCATTTGGCTTCCCTGGGCCACACTGGAAGAAGAATTGTCTTGGGCCATACCTAAAATATACTAACACTAACGATAGTCAATCAGCTAAAAGAAAAAAAAAAACCTCATGTTTTAAGAAAGTTTACAAATTTGTGTTTGGCTGCATTCAAAGCTGTCCTGGGCTGCATATGGACTGTGGGCTGCAGATTGGACAAGCTTGCTTTAGAGGGACTATCAGAAACTCATCTTCTTCCAGGCAGCTCCTACTGCTTAAGGTGCACAGGATCCCCTCAGACACAGGGTAAGATAATGCTATTGGCTTTGTCCAGTATCACATATGTATCCTCTGTGCAAAGAAACACCAAGAAAGGCTGATTCGTTTGTTCTTATGCTCTAAAACTACAGTACTTGCTCATCATAATACATAACTAGATCCAGGCCCAGTGACAACAAGCATCCCTTATCTCTGACTACTAAATTAGCTAAGATTTATAAACTCTTCTCCTGAAAGGAAGAGAAGGGGGCAGAGTGAGGCATGACTGCAATAGTCTGAAAAGCCACAGTGATCTGACAACTCTTCAGGGACAGGCACTGCTTATCCAGGTGAGAATGCACATGGAGCCTGAATGCTTACCTGGACCATAAAAAGTTCATCACTGCAACCAAACCTGTCCTTTAGTTCTTACTGCAAAGATCAAATCCCCTTGCCTTGTGCTTTTAACATCAGCCCTATCCTCTGTCCTCCTATAACCTCAAGACATGTTTAGTTTCAAAACACGAAAGCAAAAGAATTAGCAGTGTGATTTATTTTAATTTCACCATATTACATTAGCGTACAAATAATTTGTACATTTAAAGGGTAGCTCTGCTGGTGTAAGACAGCAGGCTGTAGTTCAAGGACCCAAGATAGGGAGATAGCTTTCCTCTACTGCAGTAGTGAACAGGGACAAAGTGCTTACTAGGCAAGTTAACATTCACACAGAATTTGACCCCGTCTATTATCTAATCCCCTCCCTATCCCGGTTATCAGCTTTCTCAATGAAATGACAAAGGGATATGGCTTAAAAGAAAGTAAATGAGCTGAAACCATCTCTATTGATTCTACCAGGAACCTACAAAGGAACAAGGTGTTTTTGTTGTTGTTGTTGTTGTTGTTGTTTTCAAGACTAGTCAAGTGAAGCAGTAGGAATGGAGAAGGAACAAAGAAATCTAGAAACTGGTTGTGATCAATTAGTTGTAAATACCACTGCACTTGGATCAGCCAGGAACAAGTTCTTTGAAATATGCCAGAGAATTAACATTGTCAGTGGGCCAAATGTGTGGAAGATGTATTATCCCAGTCCCGTTTCCTGCTCTCTAGAAGTATGTTACTGGCTCTTAAAAGATTTCACAAAAATATACTTTGAGGAGAATGACAACTTTCTTGATTAGTATCTACAAGGCACTTAATGCACATTTTCAGTGATGAAGCTGATGGAGAGAAAAAGAGTAACATGAACCATTCTCTTATCCTGAATGCCAAAATGCTGAATTTAAAATAACATTCAGTTGTACTGCCTCTGTAAACAGGGCTGATTCGCATCATTCCACAGCCTGGCCACGTCAGTAGGTTTCACTGCAGGTTTTCAAAAAGCAGATTCCACATCACCCATCTCCACACACACAGTCTTCAGTTGTGAATAATATTCAATTGTCACACGGCCATTCTCTCTGCCAAATCCTGAAAGGAGGAGAAGCGGTCAGGTTGAGCCATCACTACAATAGTCTGAAAAGTCACAATGATCTTCAAAGGGCTAAGGAAGAATATAGAACCTAAATGTTTTGGAATAAAGTCCTCAATCCACGTATTAGCTATGAATGGAGTTAGGCATGGGGAAAATGATCCATTGGCCTTTGGGGATGGGGACAGGGAAATATACAGGTCTTCTTTCTTCCCAATATGAATCTTAATTTCAGGTATCTACTATTTTGGGTTGAGGTCTGAAAAATGCTCAGATTTTGTATCAAGTGTTAAAGGCAATCTCTACAACAATCAACCTGACACCCTTGAAAACTGATGCTAATTTAAAACAACTCTACACAATAGGCTTATTCACCATTTCTTATACACCTGTAAGAGCAACCTACTAACTTAACCTACCCACTCATGTTGGGGAGGGGGCAATGAAGGTCCCTCTGATTACTCAGAGTCCAAGACACTGCCCAACTACTAGTGGATGAGGTTACTGTGCTAAAAGGTAGTATCCCACCCTTGGCCCTGCCTGTACACCCTGCGCTAGACTTAGGCAGGCTCTGCCTTCTAAGGGCAAGGCTGAGGTCCCAAATATGTGCATTTCCAGGGAGCACCATTCAAATGGTATCACACACAAAGGTCCTGGGAAGACCTCACTCTGTGTTTTGTTGCTTTCCAAATCCCCTAAGCACACAGCTGGTCAGGCCTGTTAGGCCAGGGGCTGCTCCGCACATCTGGTCATCTTTCTCGCTCTCTCATTCGACATAGCGTGGTCTGGTCCAAAGGAAAGGGAAAGTTAGGAGGCCCTCCAAAGGCCTAAGCTGCTGATTCCAAACAAATAATTCCCTGCACTGAGGGACTATCAGAAACTTAACATGTAATGTTACATGTTACATGTTGTTAAGATGGCACCTTGGTTCCCACCTGCACTTGTGCCTGTGTGTATGACTCCTCTGAGTACCCCACAGGGACAAATAAGACTGTCAAATTAACACCCACCATCTCATCAGTGTTCATCAGGGTTTATATATTTGCCAACACTGTGATGGCTGTAAATATTTCTCACAGAAACTAGAGGTCAGACTCTTAGAATGATGCCTCAACAAAGTCCAAACCAATTTTCACTCTAGAAGAACAGCATGAGAAATATGCAAATGAATATTTACAGGCAACAAACTCCAAAGGTTCTGGCTATACTCTTGATGCCTCAAACCCTCTCCTGATATACCAGACTTATAAATTTGTATGTTGTGGTAACATATGTCTGACCACAGAATAAACTAAATGAATGAGCAGTGGCTAAGGAAATACACTCCCGTATGCCATCGAGGGTAATGAAAACGATAATAATTGATTGCCTAATGATAAATTTAAAGATTTTAATTTGATATAACAGAGGAAACAAAGTTACTGAGATATTATTTTAGAGACACTTTACCTAAATGGAATCTAAAACCTCCACAGTGGGTGATGATGGACATCCTGATACGGAACCCCTAAGGGAATGATTTTATTTTATGCTTACAGCAATCACAGGCTGTGCAGAAAAAGTATTCTACCCACAAGACAAACCTTTCTGAGATATCTATCAGCAGTTCACAAGCCAGGCTATATGTCAGAACCCTCTGGAAAGATTTAGGGAGTGTTGGGTAGGGCAAGATGCTTGACTTCCATTCCCAGAGACTGCCACAGTGGATCTGGGAAAGGACCAGGAACCTGATTTCCTCAGGTGATTCTTATCTGCAGACAGGTTTAGGAATACTGGTTTGTGAGGTCTGCATTACGACCTATCTCTAGAGACCTGGTTTGCATTTACACCTCCCAGCTCCTCACCTGACTTCTTATATCCACCAAAGGGCAACTCCACTGGGCTGACATTATAGTTGTTAATGAAGCACGTTCCAGCCTGAAGCTCAGCTACCACTCTATGAGCCCGTTGGATGTCCCTATGAAGAAAAAAAGAATGTGTGCATTATTCAAAGTTTCTTAGTCTACTATTTTAACAGGAAAAGTTACACTGCCAGTTCTAGGGTTCTCAAATCTTACTAAATTCTCATTTCTTCAAAATGTTGTAAAATCTTTGATCATCCAGGCAAAACAGACATGGATTGGATTTTATAGTCCCAAGCACAAGGCATCTTTAAAATAAGTAACAGCAACAAGGGTGCCCAAAATTCAATAGGGGAAAAACAGTCTTTTCAACAAATGGTGCTGAAACAAGTGGATATCTACATGCAAAAAATAACGGTGGAGCCCTTTCTTACACTATACACAAAAATTAACTTAAACGCATCACAGACCTAAAACTGTCAGACTGAGAACTATAAAACTCTTTGAAGAAAACAGAGGAATAAATCTTCATGACTGTGGGTCAGGGAAAGATTTCTTAGATTATGACACCAAAAGTAACTGACAAAAAAAACCAGAATTGGAATTGGTCAAAATTTAAAATTTTGTGCTACAAATAAGACTATCAAGAAAGTGAAAAGAAAACCCACAGAAATGCAAATAAAAACCACAATGAGATACTACTTCACACCCACAAGGATGGCTAAAATCAGAAGGACAGACAATAACAAGGGCCAGTGAGGATGTGGAAAAATTAGAACCTTCATACATCGTTGGGAGGAATGTAAAATGGCGCTGCCAATTTGGAAGAGTTTAGCAGTTCCTCAGAAAGTTAAACATAAAGTTACCATGTTACCCAGCAATTCACTACTAGATATACACCCAACAGAAATGAAAATATATGTCCACACAAAGGCCTGTACACATGTGTTCACAGCATGATTATTTGTAACAGCCAAAAAGTGAAAACCACCCAAATGCCTGTAACAGATGAATGGATGGACAAAAAGTGGTCCATATCCATACCACGGAATATTATTTGGGAATAAAGTATTGATAAATGCCACAACACAAATGAACCTTGAAAACATTACGCTAAGTGAAAGAACCCAGTCACAAAAGAATACATACTGTATGATACCATTTATATAAAATATTCAGAATGGGCAAATCCATGGAGAAAGAAAGTAGTTTAGTGCATGCCAAGGGCTGGGGGTGGGGAGTGGGAATGAAAAGCAACTGTTAAGGGGCACAAGGTTTCTTCTTGAGATGAAAGTGTCCTAAACATAGACTATGGTGATGGTTGCACAATTCCATGAATAAACTAAAAAATACTGAATTGTACACTTTAAGTGGGTGAATTGTACAGTATGTGCATTGTCCCAGTAAAGCTGGTAAGAAAAAAAGAATAGCACATTGGAGTTACCCGCCTTTGTAACTGGACTTTGTCTGTATGAGGGTGGCAAAGTAAGAGCACTTAACCTGCTCAGTCCCCAAATCAAAAGAGCAGCTCCTCAATCTTTTCTTCAAAGCTCAAAGGGAAGCAATTACATCAGGTCCTCAAGTGAGACTTGGGCTTTCTTCCCAAGTTCCTGACCACAAAGTTATTAAAAAAAAAAAAAAAAAATTGGAACTTTATGTATCACCAAAGAAACAGCATAATTCCAAGTGTAAAGCAGCTTTAGCAAACTGCCTTCTACTGCCAAAGACAAATCAAAGTTTGTATAAAACCAAGCAATCTGCGATTGGTTTCAAAGAAATTGCACTCCCAAAGCATTTTCACAAAAAGTGAAAACAACATTTGGGTGGTTTTCACCTTTTGGCTGTTATGAATAATCATGCTGTGAACACATGTGTACAGGCCTTTGTGTGGACATATATTTTCATTTCTGTTGGGTGTGTATCTAGTAGTGAATTGCTGGGTAACATGGTAACTTTATGTTTAACTTTTTGAGGAACTGCTGAACCCTTCCAAATTGGCAGCGCCATTTTACATTACAGTAGAGGGTAAGTTTATGCACAAAGATATTGATCACATTACTGTAATATTTAAAACTGGAAACAACATCCTAAATATGCAACCATAGAAGAAATGGCTACATAAGTTATAATGCATTCCAATTAGGAACTACTATAATGCCATTAAAAATTAGTTTTTGAAGAATACTGCACACAATTTATATACTTACAGGTTTCTAAATTCCTTGTCATGTGTGTTTTCAAAAGACATCTAACCCAATGCTTTACACAGATCAGAATCTTAAGTGTTTATTAAACAAGCTCAATTTAAAACTCAATAGCAGGTTCTCTGGCCATTTACAGCAAACTACAAAATGCTGCTTTCATATCTTCTGACTTAACCTGAAGCAAATAGAAAGTGCTGATGGCTCCTATGAGGGCAAACTAAAGTAAGAGAATAACATCAATTACATATCTAAGCAGATACTGCAGCCCCCGCTCCTTCAAAACTGCTCTCAGTGTCCCACTCCATATACCTGGTAAAGACGCCAGCTGCTAGTCCAAAAGTGGTATCATTGGCTCTTTCTAGAACCTCAGCTTCAGTGTCAAATGATAAAATGGACATAACAGGCCCAAAGATCTCTTCTTTCACACAGGTCATGTCATCTCTGCAATTAGCTGCAAACATTAAAATAAAACCTCCTGAGTAGCTGGGACCACAGTGTGCACCACTACCCCCAGCTAATCTTTTGAAGATGGGGTTTCACTGTGTTGCCCAGTCTGTCCTCAAACTCCTGGGCTCAAGCGATCCTCCTGCCTCAGCCTCCCAAAGTGCTGGGATTACAGGAGTGATCCATTGCACCTGGCCCCAATATTTTTAATTTAACAATGTATTGTAAGCTTTTCCTATTTATTAAATATTCATGTAATAACTGCAACCTAATTCATGGAATGGACATTAGGTTTTCAGCTTTTAAATATCAGCGGTTCTTTTTAGGGGGGGTTAAAGGTTATACACTGTATCAAATATGAAGTTGTTAAAAACTGACACCACTATCAACCTTAGGGGCAAAAACCAGCTTAATTTATCTTCAAATAAGATGTAAGGAATTATACAACATGGTTCAACCTATATATAATTGTTTAAAGCCTACAAAACTACGAACATTTTTGTAGGGGATACTAACACACACTATAAAATGATAGCGAAAAGCATAGAATGATAAAACAACATTGAGAATAGTAGTTATCTCTGAAGTAGGAGGGAAGTAGATGGGTGGGAGTAGGGAGACTACATACACCTTGATTGTCAAAACTAGATTTTTAAGATTGAATGGAGGTACTAAAAATTATTAAATTATGTAATTTCTAAAAAGATTAGTATATTATCTGACAAACTGGTTTTATTTTCTTGATGACCGATACAGTTTGGATGCTTTTCCCCTCCGAATCTCATGCTGAAGTATGATCCCCACTGTTGGGAGGTGGGGCTTAGTGGGAGGTGTTTGGGTCACAGGGGCAAATCCCTCATGAACGGCTTGATGTCCTTCCCATGGTAATGAGTGCATTCTCGCTCTGTGAGTTCACACACAGCTGGCTGTTTAAAAGTGCCTGGTGCCTCTCTTGCTCTTTCTCTCACCATGTGACTTGTCTGCTCCCCTTTCACCTTCCAGCATGACTGAAAGCTTCCTGAGACCTCACCAGGAGCAGATGATGGTGCCATGCTTCCTGCACAGTCTGCAGAACCATGAGCCAAATAAACATCTCTTCTACTTACCCAGTCTTAGATATTCCTTCATAGCAATGCAAAATGTCTAACACAATGATCTACGGGTCACATGAAAAACATTCTTTATTTTCTCAAGGAATTAAATTTATTACTTCATTTTTTTAAATCAAATAGGCACTTTCACATTTTGAGCTCCTTGCTTCCAGAACAATAGTTGTGGTCCTGGATAAACTAATACATATGGGTGCCCTAAAAGAGGGGCACACAGAAGGCTTCGAAGATAATGGAGTAGTTCTACTTCTTAAACTTGGGTAATAGGACCACATAATTTGCCAGCCTTTGCTTTATACCATGTACATATTTTATAAATATTCATCTCTGTCTATTCAGTATTTAATTCAAATCCTCTACAAGCAAACAAAAAGAGGACATACTTAATACACAAGGTCTCATGTAATATCCATCCTTTAATTTGGGATCTTCAGGTACATATATATCTCCACCACATAACACTTTAGCACCCTGCCGAAAAGGAAAAAAATATTTTGCATTACAAATACAACCCCAAAATGCATTCCTGAAATGTTAATTGTATCCCAAACAAACTCGTACTTAGTCTTCCCAGTGCAGGTACAAAGCAGAACACAGCCAGGGATGCTAATAGTCAAATGAATATTAACATGAAAAGGGCACAAAGCAAGTGATTTAGGAGCAGTATAATCTTCCCCAACCCCACCCTACTGCCAATTATTTCTTACCTGCTCCTTTGCCACTTTAACAAACCCAAGGACTCGCTCCAGGTGTGGTCGGTTGATGAGTGGACCCATCCTTGTATCTTCCAGAAGGGGATCTCCAATTTTAATCCTTTGGGTCTGTTTTACCACTTCCTCCGTAAATTTATCAAGAATTTCTTTCTGCACAAATACTCTTGTGCCATTACAGCAAACCTAAAGGACAAACACAAGACATTAATTTCTATGTGTGTAAGGAGAAAAAAGGGAAAAGGAAAAAGGAACACAATCTAAAAACTTTAAACTGAAAAGAGACACTATACATTTTTTTAAAGGATATTTCCATTTCTAAAAATTGTCTCCATACTGAATAAGAAGGATCACACACGTAATTGTGGACATGCCACTCCACAAGCAAAATCTGCCCTTTGAGGTAAAAGTTAGTTCTTATTTTGCTTGTTTAAATTTTGTTAAGGCCATTACTAGATACATATAACCCACAGCACCTCTCCTACTTCCTTGTATCAGGGCTCAACCTGGCTGTATATTTTAAGAATGGAAGGGAACTGAAAAGTAAAACTATATCAAGAATTGTGGTCTTAAATCTAATTGTTAAAAAAATTTGTCTCTGAAATCACTAATAATCACTATTTAGACCCTCCTATAGAAAGGAACATAAACACTGTTCAAATGCTATAAGAACACAGAACAGAAAAGTCCAAAAACAGATCCAAGTGCTCATGGAAATCTAGTCTATGATAAAGGCGAAAGCTAAACCATTAGGACAGAGATGGACTAAATAAATGGTGCTAGAACAAATCATCAGTAATGTGGAAAACATAAAATAAGATACACATCTTACATCATACATAAAAATAAACTCCAAACGTATCAGGAATCAAAATATAAAATAAGAAATCAGGGCGCAGTGGCCCACACCAGCACTTTGGGAGGACAAGGTGGGCGGATTACTTGAGCTCAGGAGTCCAAAATCAGCTGGGACAACATGGCGAAACCCCATCTCTACAAAAAGTACAAAAATTAGTCGGGTGTGGTGACATGCACCTGTAGTCCCAGCTACTTGGGAGGCTAAGGTGGCAGGGTCACTTGAGCCTAAGAGGTCAAGAATATATACAGTGAACCATGACTGCGTCACTGCACTCCAGCCTGGATGAGAGAGCAAGACTTTAAAAAAAAAAAAAGAGAGAGAGAGAGAGAGAGACAATACTGGTAATTCCTCTAAAACCTAGGTGTAGAAAAAGGTTTTCTATTATCCAAGATCTACACATAGTTAAAGAAAAAACACTGATAAATTTGACTACAGAAAAACAAAACTTTTATGCATGGTAAATACCTTAAACTAAGCCAAGACCATTAAAACATTGGAATAAAATTATTTGCAACATTTATCTCAGATAAAAGGCTATTATCACTAATTTTAAAAAACTCTTAAAAATTAATGGAAAATCATATCTCATAGTATAACACACCAAAAATATGAATTTTATTATATGTGAATTTTGAAAAAGATGTTCAATGTCATTCATAATCATAAAAACTGAAATTAGGTTGGGCATGGTGGCTCAGGCCTATAATCCCAGCACCTTAGGAAGCTGAGGCAGGTGGATCACTAGAGGTCAGTAGTTCAAGACCAGCCTGGCCAACATGGCAAGACCTCATCTCTACTAAAAATACAAAAAAAGTGGCTGGGTGTGGTGGTGCACACCTGTAGTCCCAGCTACTTGGGAGGCTAAATTGGGAGAGCTACTTGAACGTGGGAGATGGAGGTTGCAGTGAGCCGAGATCGTCCCACTGCACTGCAGCCTGGGAGACAGAGCGAGACTCTTCCTCAAAAATAATAAACAAATAAACAAACAAACAAACAAACAAACTGAAATTAAAACTATACTGAAATACCACTTCTCATCTATCTGATAAAAATTTAAAATTGTGACTATCTATGCTGTTAAGAAAGGCTATTAGGAAATAGGTACTCATGTATCATTAGTAAGAATGTTCCTTTTGCTGCCTGACAGCTGCCATCATGGATCACATGCACACTTCTGGGAAGGGCCTGTCCCAGTCGGCTTTGCCCTATCACCGCAGCGTCCCCACTTGGCTGAAGCTGACATCTGACAACATGAAGGAGCAGACTTAAAAACTGGCCAAGAAGGGTCTGACTCCTTCACAAATCAGTGGGATCCTGAGAGATTCACATGGTGCTGCATAAGTAAGCTTCTTGAGAGGAAGAGAAAGGATAAGGATGCTAATTTCCATCTGATTATGATAGAAAACCAGATTCACTGTTTGGCTCCATATTATAAGACCAAGTGAGTCCTCTCTCCCAACTGGAAATATGAATCATCTACAGCCTCTGCCCTGGTTACATAAATTTGTCTATGTACTTGAGCAATAAAATAATTGCTTAACTAAAAAAAAAAAAAAAGAATGCAACATTTCCTTTTAGAGAGGGATTTGGCAATATCTTATAAAATTACATATGCAGTCAACATCACTAATCATTAGGGAAATGCAAATCAAAAGTACAATGAGATACCACTCCATACCCATTAGGACGACTGTTATCAAAAACAAAGCAAGCAAGAAAATAAGAAAATAACATGTGTTGGCAAGGATACAGAGAAATTGGAACCTTTGTGCATTGCTTATAGAGATGTAAAATGGTGCTGCCATTATAGAGCACAGTACAGTGGTTCCTCAAAAATGTAAACACTGAATTATCATATGATCCACTTATTTCACTTCTGGGTATACATGCAAAAGAACGGAAAGCAGACACTTCTACTATAGATATCTGTATATCAATGTTCACAGCAACATTTTCACAATAGCCAAAAGGTAGAAACAACCTAAGTGTCCACAAATAAAAAAATGGATAAACGAAATGTGGTATGTATGTGTGTGCATATGTGTGTGTGTGTGCTGTGTGTGTATACATACATACAATGGAATATTATTTAGCCTTAAAAAGGAAAGAAATTTTGACACATGCTACAACATGGATGAACCTGAAGATATTACACTAAGTGAAATGAGCCAGACGTGAAATAATAAATATTATATGATTCTACTTATAAGAGGTACCTAGAATAGTCAAATTCATAGAGACAGGAATTAGACTAGTGGTTACCAGAGGCTGAGGGGAAAGAGAAACAGAGTTATTATTTAATGGGGTACACAGTTTTCAATGTGGGGTGATGAAAAAGTTCTACAGATTAATAATGATGATAGTTGTACACAATGTAAATGTATTAAATGTCTCTGAACTCTACACTTAAAAATGGTTCAAAAAGGCCAGGAGTGGTGGCTCACGCCTGTAGCCCTAGCAGTTTGGGAGGCTGAGGCAGGAGAATTGCTTGAGCTCAGAAGTTCAAGACCAGCGTGGGCAACATGGCAAAATCTCATCTCTACAAAAAATACAAAAATGAGCCAGGCGTGGTGCCACATGCCTACAATCCCAGCTACCCAGGAGGCTGAAGTGGAAATATCACTTGGGTTTGGGAGGTCGAGGCTGCAGTGAGCTGGGATGATGTCATTGTACTCCAGCTTGAGCAAGAGTAAGACCCTGTCTCCAAAAAATAAAAAAATAAAAAAAATACACACACACGGTTAAATTGGTAAATTTTATGTTATGCTTTACCATACACACAAAAAAATCATCACAATATATAAGGAACTCACACTATTCAATTGCAAAAAAAAGAAAAAAGAAAAACCTCTGATTACAAATGGGCAAAAGACCTGGATAGAAATATTTCCAGAAACATACAAATGGCCAAGAAGTTTATGAAAAGATCCTCCACATCACTAATCATCAGGAAAATGAAAATCAAAATCACAATGAGGTATCACCTCACATCTGTTAGCATGGTTATTATCAAAAAGATAAAAGGTAACAAGTGTTGGTGAGGATGTGGAGAAAAGGGAATCTTGGTATACTGCTGGTGAGAATATAAATTAGTATAGGCTGCTCTGCCTATGGAGTAGCCATTCTTTATTCCTTTACTTTCTTAATAAACTTACTTTCACTTTACTCTATGGACTTGCCCTGAATTCTTTCTTGCACGAGATCCAAGAACCCTCTCTTGGGGTCTGATCAGGGCCCCTTTCCAGTAACACCTTTCTGGCAAACCATGGAAGGGACAATACTGAGGAGACCCTCGCAACCCAAAAGAAATAGACTGCAGCACGACTGGCCAACTTTGGATATCACCTGTTGTTGGAACTCAGAGTTATAAGCGACCCTCACCCTGACACTTTCTGACTGAGCTCTTCTCTACCCTGAATACAAGAGACCCTAATAATTAGGCAGGAATATCATCGCCCCTATTCAGCATGAAGAAGTTTACAGAAGATGGATCTTTGTCCCTCTGCAACCCATAGGATTAAGGGTTCTTTAATAAAAGGGAAGGGGGAAATGTCAGAGGTGTTTGAACGAGAGCAACTTCATCTTAAGTAGGGGCTGGGTAAAATAAGGCTGAGACCTACTGGGCTGCATTCCCAGGAGGTTAGACATTCAAAGTCACAGGATAAGATAGGAGGTGAGCACAAGATACAGGTCATAAAAGCCGGGCGCGGTGGCTCAAGCCTGTAATCCCAGCACTTTGGGAGGCTGAGACGGGTGGATCACGAGGTCAGGAGATCGAGACCATCCTGGCTAACGGTGAAACCCCGTCTCTACTAAAAAATACAAAAAACTAGCCGAGCGACGAGGCGGGCGCCTGTAGTCCCAGCTACTCGGGAGGCTGAGACAGGAGAATGGCGTGAACCCGGGAGGCGGAGCTTGAAGTGAGCTGAGATCCGGCCACTGCACTCCAGCCTGGGCAGCAGAGCAAGACTCGGTCTCAAAAAAAAAAAAAAATAAGATACAGGTCATAAAGACCTTACTGATAAAACAGGCTGGGGTAAAGAAGCCAGCTAAGACCCACCAAAACCAAGATGGCGATGAGAGTGACCACTGGTAGTCCTTGCTGCTAATTATACGCTAATTATAATGCATCAACATGCTAAAAGACACACCCATCAGCACCATGACAGTTTACAAACGCCATAGCAATGTCATTTTACCCTATATGGTCTAAAACGGGGAGGCATGAATAACCCATAACCCACCCCTTATTTAGCATATGATCAAGAAATAACCACAAAAAGGGGCAACCAGTAGCCCTTGGGGCAGCTCTGCCTACGGAGTAACCATTCTTTAGTCCTTTCAAAAAAAAAAAAATGTAAGTAGTATAGCCATGAAGGAAAACAGGATAGAGGCTCCTTAAAAAATTAAAACTTCGCTGGGCACAGTGGCTCACGCCGGCAATCCCAGCACTTTGGAGGCCGAGGTGGGCAAAACACTCGAGATCAGGAGTTTGAGACCAGCCTGGCCAACATGGAGAAACCCTGTCTCTACTAAAAATACAAAATTAGTCAGGCGTGGTGGTGCATGCCTGTAATCCCAGCTACTCAGGAGGCTGAGGCAGGAAAATCACTTGAACCCAGGAGGCAGAAGTTGCAGTGAGCTGAGATCGCGCCATTGTACTCCAGCCTGGGTGACTAAGGTGAGACTCCAAATCAAAAAAAAAAAAAAATCAAAAATAGAACCATCCTATGATTCAGCAATTCCTCTTGTGGGTATATACCAAAGAAAATGAAATCAGTACCTTAAAGACATATCTGCACTCACATGCTCAGTGCAGCATTATTCACAATAACCAAGATAAGGAAATAACCCCATTGACAGATGAACGGATAAATTGTGATACCTACTTAAAATCACGCCAGGTATGGTGGCTCATGCAGGGCGCGATGGCTCATGTCTGTAATCCCAGCACTTTGGAAGGCCGAGGCAGGTGGATCGCCTGAGCTCAGGAGTTCAAGACCAGCCTGGCCAACATGGTGAAACCCTGTCTCTACTAAAAATACAAAAAAATTAACCGGGTGTGGTAGGGCATGCTTCTAGTCCCAGTTACTTGGGAGGGTGAGGCAGAAGAATCGCTTGAGCTCCAGGGGTGAAGGTTGCAGTGAGCCGAGATTGCGTCACTGCACTCCAACTTGGGCTACAGAGTGAGACTCCATCTCAAAAAAATAATAATAATAAAATAAAATCACATTACATCACAATTATTTTTAGCATTCTCTCTATATTTGTACAAAGAATATATACATAGTACAGACTATGTAGAATATTCTATATATTTATTCTACATATGCCATACTATATGTATTCTTTGTGTGTGTGTATATATTCATCCACACACACATAGCAAAGAAAGCAAAGTACAAAAGAGTACCTCTAATGTGCTACCTTTTGTGTGTGAAAGAAGAGTAAGAAATATACAAGTACCTATTCATTTGTGCAAAAAGAAACACAGGAAGAAAAATCAGAAACAAATCAGACTAGCTACCCAAAGGAGACGGATAAGACTGGGTGGGAAGGAGGTACTGGAAACAGAGCAGACAGGATGGGGAGAAGTAACACTTCTAAGTGTCTGTTTTTGTAAAATTCTGATGTTTATTTATTTATTTATTTATTTATTTGAGATGGAGTCTTGCTCTGTCGCCCAGGCTGGAGTACAGTGGCGTGATCTCCACTCACTGCAAGCTCTGCCTCCCGGGTTCACGCCATTCTCCTGCCTCAGCCTCCCGTGTAGCTGGGACTACAGGCGCCCGCCACCGTGCACGGCTGATTTTTTTGTGTGTTTTTGGTAGAGACGGGGTTTCACCATGTTAGCCAGAATGGTCTTGATCTCCGGACCTCGTGATCCGCCCGTCTCGGTCCCCCAAAGTGCTGGGATTACAGGCGTGAGCCACCGCGCCCGGCCATGTTTAGAACCATGTTTGTGTTTCGTCTAATGAAAATAAAATTTTAAAATCGGCAAGGATGGGGAAAATAAAACCCAAATGAATACAACCACAAACAAATGAATCTGTTATTTTAAATGAATATCATAACCACACTGAAGGAGGAGGAAGGAAGGGTAGAACTGACCCAAGTAACTTTCGAATATAGTATTTTGACTATACCCTCCAGCTAAATATGAAAAGAACTGTAAAAAAATTCTGAGCTCTAATTACAAGGTTTATTTTCCACAGACGTATGGATTTACAAATCTGAAACTACTATTATTAGAATACGACGTGTATTCTATGATGAGCAATTACATAAACATATTGTGGATAATGGGAGTCCAATTTCTTACTGTCAGAGAAGAAATACAAATACGGAAAGGGAGAAGGCAGAAATGAACCCTGTGATATTCGACTGTAATTAAAAGTGGATGAACTTATTTTTATGTAGATAGACAGATACAGAAATAGATATGTGCATAGACATATATACAAATATGTATTTCCCAGCACTGGACTCTGAGAGGGCCTAGAAGCAATGATACCGCACTAGCAATAAGCACACCTGGCACTGAGATCTTGGTTTCTAAATACCATTCACCACTAAACGGAACCAGCACTTTTGGTCAGTACTGCCATCTTCCAGTAATTCACCAAAATGAAAAACACAGGGAAAGAGAAAAAGTACCCAATACATGTTCTCTAGGCCTTTTAGAAAACGTGGAGTTGTTCCTTGGGCCACATGCATGCAAATCTATAAGAAAGGCAATATTGTAGACATCAAGGGATGGGTACTATTCAAAAAGGAATGCCCCACAAGCATGACCAGGGCAAAACTGGAAGAGTCTACAATGTTACCCATGTTGCTGGCATTGTTGTAAACAAATTAAGGGCAAAATTCTTGCCAAGATAATTAATATGCACATTGAGCACATGAAGCACTCTAAGACCCAAGATAGCTTCTGAAATGCATGAAAGAAGATGATCAGAAAAAGAAGGAAGCCAAAGAGAAAGGTACCTAGGTTCAGCTGAAGCACCAGCCTACTCCACCAGGGAAGCACACTTGGTGTGAGAACCAACGGGAAGGAGCCTGAGCTGCTGGAACCTATTCCCTATGAACTCACGGCATGATAGGTGTGAAAAAACAAAAGACTTCTGGACTGCAAAATTGTTTCTCTTTATTGAGTAGAGAAGTGTGGTGTCCTCTCCCCCCAAAAAAATATTTAAAGCACATTTTAATTGTGTCCTAACTCATTGTGTAATTTCTTTACTGTTCAGACTTAGCGTGTTTCTTGCTGAAAGATGTGAGGTGGCTTATTGTGCAACAAATTACTTAACTGGTTACAAAACAACCAGATATTATTTATGAAATACTTGTACTGGTTTGAAGGTAGTCCTTCTAAATAATCATAAAATAATTTACAAAAAATAAAAAAACAGGCCAAGCATGGTGGCACATGCCTGCAATCCCAGCACTTTGGGAGGCCAAGGCACGTAGATCACTCGAGCCCAGGAGTTCAAGATCAGCCTGGCCAACACAGTGAAACCCTGTCTCTACAAAAAACACAAAAATTAGCTGAATGTGGTGGCACGCTACACCAGAGACTGAGGTGGGAGGATTGCTCGACCTGGGGGGGGCCAAAACTTGCAGTGAGCCAAGAAGGCACCACTGCACTCCAGCTTGGGCAATAGAGCAGGACTGTCTCAAAAATTAATAATAAACAGATAAACAATAATGGAACCAGGGCTCCTTCAGAGAAATGGCTGATTCCAGAGTGCAGCCAGGGGGAAGTATAAGATGAGTCTGGAACACTTTGCTATGCCAGAAAGTAATGAAGTATTCAAAGAATAATGAGGACATATCCAAAGGTCACAGAAAGGGATGCCTACTAGCCATTTGCAATTATTTTAGCATCAAAATAAATAATGAGGCTGGGTACAGTAGCTCATGCCTGTAATCCCAGCACTTTGGGAGGCCAAGGTGGGCAGATCACCTGAGGTCAGGAGTTCAAGACCAAACTGGCCAATATGGCGAAACCCCGTCTCTACTAAAAATAAAAAAAAATCAGCTGGCTGAGGCCAGGCGTGGTGGCTCACACCTGTAATCCCAGCACTTTGGGAGGCTGAGGCAGGCAGATCACAAGGTCAAGAGATCCAGACCATCCTGGCTAATACGGTAAAACCTCGTCTCTACAAAAAACACAAAACATTAACCGGGCGTGGTGGCGGGTACCTGTAGTCTCAGCTACTCGGGAGGCTGAGTCAGGAGAATGGCATGAACCCAGGAGACAGAGCTTGCAGTGAGCCAAGATCACACCACTGTACTCCAGCCTGGGTGACACAGCGAGACTCTGTCTCAAAAAAAAAAAAAATTAACGGCTGTGGTGGCACACACCTGTAGCCCCAGCTATTTGGGAGGCTGAAACAGGAGAATCACTTGAACCCAGGCGGTGGAGGCTGTGGTGAGCCGAGATCGCACCACTGCACTCCAGCCTGGGTGACAGAGTGAGACTCTGTCTCAACAAAAAAATAAAATAAAGGCCGGGTACAGTGGCTTACGCTTGTAATCCCAGCACTTTGGGAGGCAAAAGCGGGTGGATCATGAGGTCAGGAGTTCAAGACCAGCCTGGCAAACACAATGAAACTCCGTCTCTATTAAAAATACAAAAATTAGCTGGGCGTGGTGGCAGGCGCCTATAATCCCAGCTACTCAGGAGGCCGAGGCAGGAGAATCAGTTAAATCTGGGAGGCAGAGGTTGCAGTGAGCCGAGATCATGTCAGTGCACTACAGCCTGAGCAACAGAGCTAGACTCTGTCTCAAAAAACAAATAAATAAAAATAAAAATGATAAATAAAAATGATAGCACTGGATTATAACCTATAGAATGAAATAAGAATCCATGGGTCCACACTGATATAAATAAATGAAGGGAAAACAAACAGGGGTAAAGGGCAAGTTCTTTCTTACAGTAGAAGGTGAACAAATATAGAAGAAATGATGGAATTGGAAAATCACCATTTGCAACCACCATAATAAAAACTGTTTTCAGCAAGGATCGTCAGTGGTGACAGAAGTATTTACTACATGAAAGTTTGATGAGGACCAGGATAGTCTCAAAATACCTCCTACAAGTTCTTATTAACCACAAAGTAAAAAACAGTAACTTTACAGTGAAGATTTACCTTAAAGCAAGTGATCAAAGTTAAATCACCACTGAGTAGGATATGACATCATGTTTGTGGTATTTTTGCCAAAAATTCACAATATGAATCTAACAGGAAACATCAGACAGACCCAAACTAAGGAACATTCTACAAAACGAATGGCCTGTTCTCCCAAACTGTCAATGTCCTGAAAGACAAGAATAACTGAAGGACTGTTCTCAACTAAAGGAGATTAAAGACAACTAAAGGCAATGCATCATCCTTGACTGGATCATGGACCAGGAAAAAAAACAAACAAAACATTTTTGTTCTATTTTGCTATGAGGACATTAGTCAAACAAGTGGCAAAATTTGAATAAGGGCTGTAGATTGAGTAAGGGCTACAGATTCAGTAACGCAGTACTATATCAATGTTAGTTTTTTAATTTTACTAAGTGTACCGTGCTTATGTAAAAGAATGCACTTGTTTTTAGGAACTTTACATTTAGAGGTTAGGGGCCTTATGGCTACAATTTACTCTCAAGGTTCAGAAAAACTTAATATGCCTATGTATGTACAGGCAGATAAAGAAGAAGATACAGTAAATGTGTTAAAATGTTAATATTTGAGAAATCTGGTTCAAAGGTACATGGGAATTCTTTGTACTATTTGTGCAACTTTTCTGTAAGTCTGAAAGTATTGCAAAACAAAAAGCTTTAAAACATGCTGTTGGATGAGGGGGTGGAGATTCCTTTTACACCTCTTCCAGGGACAGGTACATACCTGGCCTTGGGTGAGGAAGTTGGCCATCAGTGCCCCCTTCACAGCATTGTTCATATCACAGTCTGAGAAGATGATGAGTGGAGATTTGCCTCCAAGTTCCAAGGTAACAGGTTTGATTCCTTTAGCTGACATCTCCATGATCTTACAGAACAAGAACAAGGTATTCAGAACTTTAACACAAATTATATTGCATGCTAGGTCAACTAGACCCTGAACCTACAAAATCAGCTTAAACTGTGTGTGACCTGTAGCCTTATTCTTGTTAATATCCTTTGCCTTTTGTCTATTAAAATATTCTATTCCAGAAAACTGAAGAGAATCCACAGAGTTGCACTGACATTGGAAGAGGGAGCTCATTTAAAAAATATTGTCCCAGCCTGGGCAACATAGCAAGACCCTATCTCTACAGAAAAATAAGAAACTTAGCCAGGCACAGTGGCACATGACTGTAGTCTCTGCTTCTTAGGAGGCTGAAGCAGGAGGACTGCCTGAGCCCAGGAGTTCAAGGCTGCAGTGAGCTGTGACTACACCACTATAATCCACCCTGGGCAACAGGGTGAGACCCTGTCTCAAAAAAATAAAAATAAAAAATACTGTCAATTCACAGGACTGTCATAGCCAGAAATTATTCTGTGTTATTGTTACTGTGTTTCAGGCTGACAGAGTTCAGAACACAAATTCATGTCAAAATAATGAATCTGAAATAGCCTGAGTAAAAATCCTTCCTTCTATACAAGAAATTAAGTCACCAAACAATACAGGTGGCAGCCCAGGCCCCTGTCCACTCAGACACATCCTCTCCTTAGGCTGGAGCTGTTCATTTCCACCCCAACCTGGCCTAACACAAATCACCCCATGTGTACTCCCTTTCCCCCTTCACACTTTTATAGGAAACTTCACACCCCTGCCTAATAAAATCTCCTTCCCATTCCCAGTTCAGGCTAGGTAAAATCAAAAGAGAAGCCTCCAAAATATACTCTGGGTAGGACCAACTTTGCCATATCCAAATGCCATGTGTGTTGACCAATACTGGTTTCATCCTCACCTTCATGCCAGTGGGCACGCTTCCAGTGAAGGAGACTTTGGCCACATCGTGATGCTGACACAGAAACTGGCCTGTGGCAGCCCCTCCCTGCACCACATTGAAGAGCCCAGGAGGCACACCAGCCTCAGTGTAGATTTCAGCCAGTAGCAATGCAGAAACAGGTGTAAAGGGAGAAGGTTTAAAGACCATGGCATTACCTGCATCAACCCAAGACACAAACATAAAAAGACTTTCTAAGACCAGTGATCCCCTGAAAACAGGACTAGAGGACAATTCAAGAACGATTCCAATTGTTTTCTCTTCCCCAACCAAATCCTAGACCAAAAATGTTATTAATAACCATATTAGTTTGTTTTCATGCTGTTGATAAAGACATACCTGAAACTGGGAACAGAAAGAGGCTGAATTGGACTTACAGTTCCACATGGCTGGGGAGGCCTCAGAATCATGGTGGGAGGTGAAAGTCACTTCTTACATTGGTGGCAGGAGAAAAATGAAGCAGCAGCAAAAGTGGAAACCCCTGATAAACCCATCAGATCTCGTGAGACTTATTCACTATCACGAGAATAGCATGGGAAAGACCAGCCCCCATGATTCAATTACCTCCCCCTGGGTCCCTCCCACAACACATGGGAATTCTGGGAGATACAATTCAAGTTGAGATTTAGATGGGGACACAGCCAAACCATATCAATAAGTAAACAAATCTTGCCCTTTTCATCTTGGTTTCTCTCATTAAACAGATCTCAAACCGTACAGTTGCTCAGTCTCATATTTGCATATCTAGGCCTTTTCATATATATTATCTCATTTAACACTTTCAACAGCAGTATGAAGTAGGTATCATTAGCTCCATTCTATAAAAGTTGACATTGAAGACCGGAAAGTTTCACTTGATGAAAGTCCCCAAAGCTAATGACTTAATGCTGGGCCTATTTTTCCTCTTTCACGGCTGTCTCTCAAAGAGAAACAGGCTAAAACAAGAACATGCAATGGCAACAGGACAAAAACTGCATTTCAATATAACTTCCTAATAGTAATGCTTTTTAACATTATAGTTTTTCTCTAAGATATAATTAGTCTTCTTTCCTCAAAGATTCTTCTCCTTAAATACTGTAAGAAAACTATTTTATGTTAATCAACCAGAGCTCCTCTTTGATAAGGAGCTTATCAAAGCCTTGCTTATCATTTCTCTTAAGACCCAAATGAAGAAAGGAGTTTATCTTCTGCTTCGTAAATGAAGTCAAACTCCTAAGTGCTAACTCCTACATTAAAATTCTTGTCCAGAAAGGAAAAGAATTTATAAGTAGCACAAATCTAATTCAATTTAATAAGAAAAAGTTAAATTTCTTCCTTTTCATATACAAAATTAAATAAATAAAACCTGGGAATATCTAGACATGATTGTGTACAACCTAAACTATAAGCTCCTTGAGGGGCAAGACAGGGCAGGAACAAGCCATGTCCTCTGAGGCTTTGAATATCCCAAAGCAGGCCCCTTCCGATTTAAAGTGTGTGTTTATAGAGAGGTGAAGGGTAGAGAACAGGGAAAGAATGAATGAGAGAATGAACAAATGGCTCTCAAATGCAGGGATAATTCGTTCTTACCACAGGCTAACGCTGGAGCCGACTTCCAAGAGGCGATCTGAAAGGGGTAGTTCCACGCTCCTATGCCCACACATACCCCAAGTGGTTCTCTTCTGGTATAACCAAAGGATCCGCCTGGGAGCTGGATGTGTTCACCTACGGGGAAAACAGGAGTCAAGCAGGATGCAGGTCTGTGTTCCCCAAGATTTCACCAACATCTGTACCAGTCTGACTTGTATTCTAGTCAACACAGCCTCCCCACTGCTCCCAATACACCAGGCTCAACCTGTCTCCATTCTTCTATTTGTTCCAGTCACTCTTCCACTGGCTCCACATATTCTCCCCACATAGAGAATCCTGCCTATCCTTCAAACACATGATCATCCTATTTGATTTAACAACGCTCTAAGAATTTACTGAGCCTTTATTAGATAGTTTAGATGAAACAAAATGGAAATGAGAGGAACACTCAACAACAGGGGAAGCATGTGAGCTCTCTGCAACCTTCCTAGGCCCTACCAACCATCCAACATCAATTGTCGAAAACTTTATACACTGTCAAAAAAAAGTTTGCTAAATAGATAAAACTGGTAAATATGACAAACTGATTCTTGTGAAAACTGGTTTTTCAGCAATTTGGTCTAAAGCTCAGGCATCATGCTAGGTGCTTTACATGCACTATGTCATTTAATCCTTAACCCAAGAAGGTAGGAATTATTATCTCCAGTTTAGATTAGGAAACATAAAGTAATTCCCAGGCCACCCAGGTAGAAACTGACAAACCCAAGACTTTCACCCAGTTCTGTCTTAATTCCAAAATCTTTGCCCTTCACCACTAGGCCCTGCTCTTCTGCCTCACTATCAGCTGGTCACAGACACCAGGTGAGGACTTACCAGCCATGGATGCAGCCAAACCTGCATAATACTCCAGGCACTGCCAGGAAGTGTCAATGTCCAAGCGGGCCTCAAAGATGGACTTGCCATTGTTGATGCATTCCACAGTGGCAATTTCATCCTCCCGTTCCTTTGGGTAAAGCAGGAGACTAGATTTAAGACATATTCCAATATGTCTTGATGTAATTAATGCTTAAATAGAATACATTGCTCAATTTTTAAAACTAAAAATAGTTTTCACTTTAAATGAAAAGAAATGGCAGTGTTACATTTAGAAGAGAGATAAAAGCTTATAGCTGAACAGCAGCAGCCCTGTTCTTCCCTCGTGAATTAATTGACAAAGATTCAAGACCACAACTTTGTATCAAGATCAGTCAGTAAAACAAGGGCAAGACCGGGCAGGAATGAACCAATGCCCTCTGCGGCTCTGAAAGTCGCAGGGCAGGCCCATTCTGATTCGAAGTGTATATTTACTGAAGAGGTGAGGGGTAGAAAATGGAGAGAAAATGGATGGCTCATAAATGGAGGAACAATTCATTTTGGAAAATGAAAGTAATATGTATATGTACATAAATATCTATGTATGTTTGCTCATATATGGTAAGAGAAAACAGTTCTTAGGGAAATTATACAAAATATTCTAACACACAATTGCATTTAAGAGGTTGTAATATGCATCACCTTAATTCACCCAAAGAATTGCGGCATATTCTCTTCTAATACTTTCTAATACTTAGCATTCAATCAATAGTATTTTCAAATACTGTTTCTAGTTCTGGGCTCCACAACTTACTAAGGATAAAGATATTCAACAGATGGTCCACGGATGAGCTTAAAGGTTTAGGAAATTAGACCTAAAAAAGAACGCTAAATAATGCCTTTCTTTGGTCTAAAGATGATAAAAGAATTGAATATGTAAGAAATAGGCAGCTGCTATTATGGGTCTAATTTAAAATAAATAATAGGGTGAATATCGGAACATACATAAAAGATGAATCAAGCAACTGACAAGAAGGAACATTCTCTTTATAAAACTGATAAGCAGTAAGGCTGGCCAGAAGCAAAATGGAGTGCAACAGAAACTAACTCAACCATCTAACCACAGTACAAAGCTCAGAAAAGATGAGAGTAGGAATATGAAAACCAACATGAAATACAAGAAAGGACAGTTGGATAGTGAGATTTGGACATGCTGTATTTCTATAAAGACCAGAGGTATAAAGTGCTTTGACTCATTCATTCTACATTCATTACTAGGGAAAAGAGTATCAGTCCTGTCTATCCCTTTAACAGCTTACTTCTAAAAGGGCAAGTTAGTACATTTTAAATAAATATTGGAATTATTGAATAGACATGTTCCTTCAGAAAGGATAATGTGTTTATAATCAAACTTGGTCTAAATTAAACTCTCTTTTAAACCAACAATTTACCTTCTCCCTTCCTGATTCTATACTCAACAAAGCAATCTTTTGACAATTAACTTGTTTCCCAGTATGCTGACACTAGAAAGAGTTACCCTAGGAGGACAACACACATCAATTCTTACACCAAGCATAAATTATTCCCCACTCTTAAGTTTCTTGAGTGTAATTAACAAGAAAGCTTTCCAAAGGTATAATCAACCATAGTAGCTTAAATTTTGTTTCTTGAATTCAAGAGGAAACTAGGCCCTAGAGAGGCTAGTGCATTGATTGGTTGAATAAAGTGATGAATCAGTACAAAACATTTCAAATACAGGGAAGAGATATTACACTGGCAATAGTGAAACACAGTTCTGCTTACACTTCAGTGTAAGAATGAACAAAAAGGAAGTAGTATGTGATTCTATCGCTGCTAAGTCCTGGAACATTTACCAAGAGAATAGAAACTTACTCTTGAGATTTTTTTCTCTTTTAAAATAATGGATAGGCAAGCAGTTTTGGTGACGTTTTGGGGTTTCAACTCTCAGAGAAAATTCAGTTTACTAGATGGCCTTGGGAAATTTTTTCTGTGTTATTCTATTATTCTCCATCCTTACCAAAAAAAAAAAGTTATCTACTAAAGAGCAGTAGGAGATCTTCTGATATAATATGTAAGGATCATCAAAGATGTCTCTGACAAAAATTTCTGCCAGCTACTATTGCAAGAACAACCATAAGATAAAATTGTTCACCATAACAACATACTGCTACAAGTATTTCTTAGGAAATACGTGTGTTGTTCCCAACCCTGTTCCTCTTCTATATCACCCTGCTTTACAGTATGAACTTGACCAGGTGTCCACTGGAATAAAAGATTAGAAGCCAAGGGTAGGTCCCTCACTTCTCCCTTTCACTTCGAACCCCTCAGCAGGCCTTAATGTCTAGCTTTGAAGCCCAACAGACTAGCTCTTATACTTACTAGTTATATGACCTAACACAAGCTATTTAACCTTTCTGAGCATTTTCTCATTTCTCAAATAGGTAAAATAGCTATATACATCCCAAGATGCTTTTGATAATACAATTATGTACAAAAATCACCTTGCCCAGAACGAAAAAACTGGAGGAAGGGAGAGATAAACTACAGTACAGCCCGCTAAATGCTAAACACGTAAGCACAAGACGCAAGAAAAACAAAGGAATAGCAGCAAACTCAGCGTCACGGCACTGCAAAAGCATGAGGTGTGAGAGTATACGCATGGTAAAGGAAGAAGGACCAGTAGTGCAGGAGAGCTGGGTCTTACAGTGTGTGAAGAGAAAAGACAAGGCTGAAGAAACAGGGCCTGAGGGCCATGTTAAGGAGGGGGACCATGTCCAGTTTTACCCAGGGATGTACCATGATCAAATGTGCATCTGTAGGAGGAACACTCTGGTGGCGCTGTACAAGACAAACCAACCTGGGCCAGGACTGGAGGCAAGCACATAACCTACATATACACTCTCTTCTCTATTTAGATAGCTTTGTCATCATTTTAAGTAACATTCTCCTTCTCCTTTTAATCCAAATGATAGCTACTTCACAAGGGGTCTCCAACTGAAAAATGACTGGGTCTCACAGACAAGATCTGTACAATCTGGTAAAAGTACCAAAGGATCCAAAGTAAAAATGAGAAGATATGGGAAAAAATGTTCATTTCCACTAGAAATCAATGAGCTTCCAGCCAAAATGGAGTAACAGGGACCAGATTCACTCTCCCACTTTAAACAACTAAAAACACCAGACAAAATACATGAACCATTTTCAGACATCAGACATTAGGCAACTTAAGGCAGTGGTCCCTGGAGGAGGGAACCAATGAGATGAGCCCTACAATTGCTGCAGCCTTCTGCCTAGAGAAAGTTTTCAGGCCACAGAGCAGGGAGGAGGAAGCTAAGCGGCGCCCAGCAGGCACAGGAGTTGAGAAGACAGGTTGGGAGTTTAGGGAACATTGAGTGGCTACAGTTCTTCAAGGCTGAGTATGGAAGGGAAAAGAGCTGCACAGATGGAGAACCCCAGAAATCTGCAGATTCCCCTTTGAGTACCAGTGTGAGAAAACTACCCAAGACTGGGAAAGGGACTACCAAGAAGAAAAGGTTTAAAAAAAAAAGCCCCAGAACTCACACAGGGCCAGGTATAGTTCATGTTCTGACCAGCCACAGTGAGAAAACCTCCTTAACACCCAGATGACAGGGTTAAGCAGTCAGAAGGGTATTGAATAACAGGGCAAAATTTGCTGATCTAAAAGCAAGTCTTCCAAGGATCAAACTGATTCCAAGTAACTTCACTGTACCCCAGAACAAAGCTCAAGAATATTTTTTAAAGTACAAGACTGTCCAGCACCCAGCAATATAATATGCACTAGTGATTCACTAGAAATCATATGTCTAGTGATCAAAAACTACCAGGCGTGCAAAAAGCAGAAAACCACAACATTTAACCAGGAAGCGAAACTAACCAATAAAAACACATTCAGAAATAACACAACAGAACTAGTAGACAAGAACATTAAGTTATGACAGCTATACTCCGTATGTTCAAGAAGGCACAGAAAAACATAAGCATGTTAAGGAGAGCCATAGAACACATATATAAAAGACTTAAATCAATCTAGAGATGAAAAATACACTGGATGAGATTAACAGCAGATAAAACACTATACAAGACCAATGAACTTGAGTCACAACAATAGAAATTACCTGAAAACAAAACAGGCACACACAGGGGGTGGGAGGGAAGGCTCAGGAGGAGGAAAAAACCCATAAACACACCAAAAAACTGGAAAAGGAACTGAGCATCAGTGACGTGGGATAGCTTCAGGCAGCCCAATATATTTGTAATTGGAGGCCCTGAAGGAGAAGAGATGGAAGAGGGGGCAGAAAAAAAAAAATCTAAAGAAATGATGGCCAAATTTTTTTTCCAAATGAAACATATTTACAGATCCAAGAAGCTTAATAAACCTCAGGGAAAATACATAAGAAGAAAATTGTACCAAAAGACATCATAATCAAATTGCTTAAAACCAGTGATAAGAAGAAGAATTTTAAAACAGCCAGGGGTAGGAGGAGTACATTACAAAGATACAAAAATAAAAACGACAGTAAATTTCTCTTCTGAAACAATACAAATCAGAAGACAGTGGAGCAACATCTTTAAAGTACTGAAAGAAAAAACTACCTACAATTCATTCAAAAATTAATGCAAAAAAAAAAAGACTCTTTTAGACATACAGAATCTGAAAGAGTACCAACAGACCTGCACTATAAGAAATGCTAGGCTGGCGGGGCGCAGTGGCTCACACCTGTAATCCCAGCACTTTGGGAAGCCAAGGTGGGCGGATCACTGGAGGTCAGCAGTTCGAGACCAGCCTGGCCAACACGGTGAAACCCCGTCTCTACTAAAAATACAAAAATTAGCCAGGCATGGTGGCACGCATCTGTAATCCCAGCTACTCAGGAGGCTGAGGCAGGAGAATCACTTGAACCCGGGAGGCAGAGGTTGCAACGAGCTGAGATCATGCCACTGCACTCCAGCCTGGGTGACAGAGAGAGACTCCGTCTCAAAAAAAAAAAAGAGAGAGAGGGCACAGTGGCGCACACCTATAGTCCCAGCACTTTGGGAAGCTGAGGCAGGAGGATGACTTGTGCCCAGGAGATCAAGACCATCCCAGGCAACATGAATAAACCCACTCTCTACAAAAAATATAAAAATTAGCCAAGTGTGGTGACATCTGTCTGTAGTCCCAGCTCCTCAGGCCACTGAGGTGGGAGGATCGTTTGAGCCCAGACGGTCAAGGCTACAGTGAGCTATGATTCCACCACTGTGCTTCAGCTGATGAGACAGAGCGAGACCTTGTCTCAAAAAAACCAAACAAAACAGAAAAGAAATGCTGAAGAAATTCCTTCTAGCAGAAGAAAAAATGATAGCAGACAGGTATCTGGGCCTACACAAAGGACTGATGAGCATCAGAAATGGTAACTATGTGGACAAATGTAAAATATTTTACCTTATTCTTAAAATATTTTTAAAAATAATTGTTTACAGCAATAATTTTTTTAAAATTCCAGCCTGGGAAACATGGCGTAACCCTATGTCTACAAAAAATAGAAACGAAAATTTGCCAGGTATGGTGGTGCACACCTACAGGAGGCTGAGGCAAGAGAATCCCCTGAGCCCAGGAAGTTGAGGCTGCAGTGAGCCATGATTGTGCCACTGCACTCCAGCCTGGGTGATAGAGCGAGACCCTGTCAAAAAAGAAAAGAGCAAAGAACTGTAGATCTTGATTAACTAGAAAAATCACTTAAAAGAAAACTGAGGGCTAATATGATTGTAGGTGCGGTCACAGAGTGGGATCTATTCAGTTATGGAACAAACTGGGGTGAAGGCAGGTCCAGAGCATGATCATCAGACAAGAGCTTTAAAGAAAGGTATGTTTTTGATTAATAAAACACCACACAGGTACCAAAAGAAATGCAAAGGGGAGGGTAAAGTAAAAAGAAATGAAAATGAGTATCAGACAACAGATTTCAGAGCAAAAAATATTATTAGATATTACCCAGGATCAATAAAAGTCATTTCTTAACAATAAAGGAGCCAATTCTTAACAGTCCTACAATACTGCTCATTCACAGGAAAAAAAAATGGACAAATGAAAATAATAAATTATCTGCTTTGAGTTATCTTTGGTTTATTGAATTAAAAATAATTTTTTAATAACAGGAAAATACTTCATTGGGAGAAAATTCTATATGAATATTTTGGTATTTCTTCATGGTCAGGGCTTTCCGAGCAAAGGACACTGACAAGTTGATTGAACAGCAAAGGCTTTGAAAGGCAGAGACAGTATCTCCCTAAAGATAGAGAAATCTGGAGAATTTTCGAATTGTAAACCTCTTTACTTCCTGTTCCTGGAAACATCTGCTTATACTCCAGGATAAAAAACTTAGCGATACCCTCCCTCTCAACCCTAGAGATTTGCTTAATAAGTAATCTCAATCTCTCTCACTCTCTCCCCAGAGAAGAGGACGGGCAGATGTGCCAGTAGCCTCTATTTAA
>NW_012113808.1:6175202-6178302 GCF_000951035.1 Colobus angolensis palliatus
CGAATACGAACAGCTCCGAACTGCAGCTCCCAGCGGGACTGATGCAGAAGACGGGTGATTTCTGCATTTCCAACTGAGGTATCAGGTTCATCTCATTGGGACTGGTTGGACAGTGGGTGCAGCCCATGGAGGGTAGCCAAAGCAGGGCAGGGCATCGCCTCATCTGGGAAGCACAAGGGGTCAGGGAATTCCCTTTCCTAACCAAGGGAAGCTGTGACAGATGGTACCTGGAAAATCGGGACACTCCTGCCCTAATACTGCGCTTTTCCAACAGTCTTAGCAAACAGCACACCAGGAGATTATATCCGACACCTGGCTTGGCGGGTCCCACGCCCACGGAGCCTTGCTCATTGCTAGCACACCAGTCCAAGATGGAACTGCGAGGTGGTGGCGAAGCTGGGGGGAGGGGCGTCTGCCATTGCTGAGGCTTGACTAGGTAAACAAAGCATCCTGGAAATTGGAACTCGCGACTCAAGGAGGCCTGCCTGCCTCTGCAGACTGCACCTCTGGGGGCAGGGCATACCTGAACAAAAGGCAGCATAAACTTCTGCAGACTTAAAAGTCCCTGTCTGACAGCTTCGAAGAGAGTACTGGTTCTCCCACCATGGAGTCTGAGATCTGAGAATGGACAGATTGCCTCCTCAAGTGGGTCCCTGGCCCCCAAGTAGCCAAACTGGGAGACACCTCCCAGTAAGGGCCGACTGACACCTTGTATAGGCGGGTGCCCTTCTAGGACGAAGCTTCCAGAGGAAGGATCAGGAAGCAATATGTGCTGTTCTGCAATATTTGCTGTTCTGCAATATTTGCTGTTCTGCAGCCTCCACTGGTGACACCCAGTCAAACAGGGTCTGGAGTGGACCTCCAGCAAACTCCAAACAGACCTGCAGCTGAGGGTCCCGACTATTAGAAGGAAAACAAACAAACAGAAAGGAATAGCATCAACATCAACAAAAAGGTGATGTTGGAATAAGGGCAATGTAGTGCCCTTATTGGTGATCAACAACATCACCAAAACCCGATCTGTAGGTCACCATCATCAAAAACCAAAGGTAGATAAAAACACAAAGATGTGGAGAAACAAGAACAGAAAAGCCGAAAATTCTAAAAATCTGAGTGCCTCTTCTCTAAAGGATTGCAGCTCCTCGCCAGCAACAGAACAAAGCTGGACAGAGAATGACTTTGACAAGTGACAGAAGTAGGCTTCAGAAGATTAGTAATAAATTTCTCTGAGCTAAAGGAAGATGTTCGAACCCATTGCAAAGAAGCTAAAAACCTTGAAAAAAGATTAGACAAATGGCTCACTAGAATCAACAGTGTAGAGAAGACCTTAAATGACCTGATGGAGCTCAAAACCGTGGCATGAGAACTATGTGATGCATGCACAAGCTTCAGTAGCCGATTTGACCAATTGGAAGAAAGGGTATCAGTGACTGAAGAGCAAATGAATGAAATGAAGCAAGAAGAGAAGTTTAGATAAAAAAGAGTAAAAAGAAACGAACAAAGTCTCCAAGAAACACGGGACTACGTGAAAAGACCAAATCTGTGTTTGATTGGTGTACCTGAAAGTTATGGGGAGAATGGAATCAAGTCAGAAAACACTCTTCAGGATATTATCCAGGAGAACTTCCCCAACCTAGAACGGCAGGCCAACATTCAAATTCAGGAAATACAGAGAACACCACAAAGATACTCCTTGAGAAGAGCAGCCCCAAGACACGTAATTGTCAGATTCACCAAGGTTGAAATGAAGGAAAAAATGTTAAGGGCAGCCAGAGAGAAAGGTTGGGTTACCCACAAAGGGAAACCCATCAGATTAACAGCAGATCTCTCAGCAGAAACTCTACAAGCCAGAAGAGAGTGGGGGCCAATATTCAACATTCTTAAAAAAAAGAATTTTCACCCACAATTTCATATCCAGTCAAACTAAGCTTCTTAACTGAAGGATAAATAAAATTGTTTACAGACAAGCAAATGCTGAGAGATTTTGTCGCCACCAGGCCTACCTTAGAAGAGCTCCTGAAGTAAGCACTAAACATGGAAAGGAACAACCGGTATCAGTCACTGCAAAAACATGCCAAATGGTAAAGACCATCAATGCTAGGAAGAAACTGCATCAACTAACAAGCAAAATGACCAGCTAACATCATAATGACAGGATCACATTCACACATAACAATATTAATCTTAAATGTAAATGGGGTAAATGCCCCAATTAAAAGACACAGACTGGCAAACTGGATAAAGAGTCAAGACCCATCAGTGTGCTATATTCAGGAGACCCAACTCACGTGTACAGACACACATAGCCTCAAAATAAAAGGGATGGAGGAAGAACTACCAAGCAAATGGAAAACAACAACAACAAAAAAATCAAGGGTTGCAATCCTAGTCTCTGATAAAACAGACTTTAAACCAACAAAGATCAAAACAGACAAAGAAGGCCATTACATAATGGTAAAGGGATCAATGAAACAAGAAGAGCTAACTATCCTAAATGTATATGTACCCAATACAGGAGCACCCAGATTCATAAAGCAAGTCCTTAGAGACCTACAAAGAGACCTAGACTCCCACACAATAATAATGGGAGACTTTAACACCCCACTGTCAACATTAGATCAACGAGACTGAATGTTAACAAGGATATTCAGGACTTGAACTCAGCTCTGCACCAAGCGGACCTAATAGACATCTATAGAACTCTCCACCCCGAATCAACAGAATATACTTTCTTCTCAGCACTACATTGCCCTTATTCCAAAATTGACCACATAGTTGGAAGTAAAGCACTCCTCAGCAAATATAAAAGAACAGAAATTGTAACAAACTGTCTCTTAGACCACAGTACAATCAAATTAGAACTCAGGATTAAGAAACTCACTCAAAACCACACAACGACATGGAAACTGAACAACCTGCTCCTGAATGACTACTGTATAAACAACGAAATGAAGGCAGAAATAAAGATGTTCTTTGAAACCAACGAAAACAAAGTCACAACATACCAAAAACTCTGGGACACATTTAAAGCAGTGTGTAGAGGGAAACTTATAGCACTAAATGCCCACAAGAGAAAGCAGGAAAGATCTAAAATCGACAC
>NW_012113808.1:6184317-6184746 GCF_000951035.1 Colobus angolensis palliatus
CAACCCAAATGTCCATCAGTGACAGACTAGATTAACAAAATGTGGCACATATACACCACGGAATACTATGCAGTCATAAAAATGGATGAGTTCATGTCCTTTGTAGGGACATTGATGAAGCTGGAAATCATCATTCTGAGCAAACTATCACAAGGACAGAAAACCAAACAATGCATGTTTTCACCCATAGGTGGGAACTGAAGAGTGAGAACACATGGACACAGAGTAGGGAACATCACACACTGGGGCCTGTTGTGGGGTTTGGGGATGGGGGAGGGATAGCATTAGGAAAAACACCTAATAAAAATGATGAGTTTATGGGTGCAGCACACAAACATGGCACATGTATACATATGTAACAAACCTACATGTTGCACACATGTCCTTTAGAACTTAAATAAAAAACCACATGCACACGTATGTTTATTG
>NW_012113808.1:6184796-6186170 GCF_000951035.1 Colobus angolensis palliatus
TGTTGGGGTGTGGGGGGCTGGAGGAGGGATAGCATTAGGAGAAATACCTAATGTAAATGATGAGTTGATGGATGCAGCAAAGCAACATGGCACCTATATACCTATTTATCAAACCTGCACGTTGTGTACATGTACCCTAGAACTTAAAGTATTAATAAAAAAAAAAAAAAAGAGAGGATTACAGGATTATCACTTGTTCCTTGCAGCTCTGGACTCCCAGGAAGAAGAGGCCTGGTCAGATTCTGGGAGACAAAAGAAACCTTTTGTTTCCACTGGGTTTCAAATAGAGACCTTCCATGTGTTAGGCCAGCGTAGTAACTACTACACCACAGAAACCCTTTGCATTGCAGGCTTTTTATATTTTGAGATGAGCATTTAACACTTGTTTTTACAATTATTTTTTAGTTGACAAAAATTGTATGTATTTATGATTTTTTTAAAAAAAGTTTAACTTTCTTTTTTCAAAGGGAACATCTACAAATCTTCCCAATTAAAGTAACAATACTTAAAACCCTATCTGAAAACAAATCTGAAAAAGAAAGGTAGACTTGAGAGTCATCAAAACAAAGAATAAAAAAGAAACAAGTAAACAACATGGTTTAAAAAGAAAAGGAAGGCTGGGTACAGTGGCTCATGCCTGTAATCCCAGAACTTTGTGAGGCCAACATGGGTGGATCACTTGAGGTCAGGAGTTCAAGACCAGCCTGGCCAACATGGTGAAATCCATCTCTACTAAAAATACAAAAATTAGCCGGGCGTGGTGGCACGTACCTGTAGTCCCAGCTACTTGGGAGGCTGAGGCAGGAGAGCTGCTTGAGCCCAGGAGGCAAAGGTTGCAGTGAGCTGAGATCACTCCACTGCACTCTAGCCTGGGTGACAGAGCAAGACTCCGTCTCAAAAAATAAAAAGAAAAAAGAAAAGGAAGATGAGCTATAAAGAGTACATTACAATTCAACACAAAGCTTTACAAACATGAAAACCTGCCAAAGGAGATGTCCAAGAGCCAAGATCCAGATGGGAAGCATCGAACAAAAACTTGTTTTATATACTAAGGTGAGCATGTGGAAAAGTTTTTCCATTTTATAAAAACGTTATGGCCTAATGTTGCATCAAAGTCGAACTGCAAACAGCACAAAGAACCCTCAGAGCAATGTCTGAGCTTTCTGGAAGGGAATAAATTGAAACATACCCTTATTATCCTGGCAGCCTCCAAAAGGATTCGGCAACGCTCCATGCCAGATTTTTGGCTCCATATTTTAAAAGCAGCTTTTGCATTTTGAACAGCCAAATTTACTTCCTTTTCTCCTGAACATGTGAAAGTCGCTATCACTCGGCCTATAAAGAGGGGAAACATCAGTTTTATCTCAAATTGTT
>NW_012113808.1:6187165-6203338 GCF_000951035.1 Colobus angolensis palliatus
TCCTGACCTCATGATCCGCCCGCCTCGGCCTCCCAAAGTGCCGGAATTACAGGCGTGAGCTACCGTCCCTTCTTGTTTTTAAGTATGGTTTGATTTAGTGACCATCTCTATACTAGCAGGGGGTTTTTTGTTTGTTTGTTTTTTCGTTTTTAAGACAGAGACTCGCTCTTGTCGCCCAGGCTGGAGTGCAATGGCGCGATCTTGGCTCACTGCAACTTTCCCCTCCTGGGTTCCAGCAATTCTCCTGCCTCAGCCTTCCGAGTAGCTGGGATTACAGGCACGTATGAATCACCTACTTCTGCCTCCCAAAGTGCGGGGATTACAGGTGTAAGCCACCACGCCCGGCCTAGCAGTTCTTAACTATATTTTGCGGTCACTGACACGTTTTAGGAGTCTGATAAAAGTTGCAGACTTCTCTCCAGAAAAATGTACTTAAACATATAACAGAATTACAGGAATGTCATGTCCCCTGCCCTAAACTCATCATGGATTTAGTGTTAACAACCCCTGCCCTCTACTATTTTACAGTTGAGTTTACTAACATTAACTTCCTATTAAGTTCTGCAACACTCCTAAACATTATCTCAGAACCTCAGAGGTCTCGTAAAATGAAAGTCAAAAGTAATCGGTCTACTGGGTTATAAATTCTGACTGTAAATCCCTCGTCTATATTCTATGTAGGTTATATCATACTACTGATAGATATAGTACTACTTGATAAATATAGTTAATAAGCAGTAATATCAGGATAAGGCATTCCTAAAGAACATTTTTTTCCTCAAAAAATCCAGTATTTCCTTTTCTTATTCCACCTTTATTCCCTCTCCCTTTTCTGGTGCAAATTATGAAACAATCAGTTTTTCTAGACCCATATCCCAAGGACTGTACTGCCTCTACCAACAAGCATTCTTTAAGCTTGTCAACTCAGCAAATCCTCTTCACAAGAACTCCTGGGACTCTTTCCAGGGAGATTTCACAAATCTGCAATTTCTGTTACAAACTTGAACAGCCAGCTGGTAAAGGCAGTGGCTGAGGGTCACACACATTGTAGGCAATTAAAACAACAAAGAGCAATTTTTCTTTCTCCTGTATCAAGATTAGGTCGGGGTAGAGAAGCTGTTTCCTCCTATATAAAGAAGAGATGTGATAACACCTTCTGGTTCTACCGAGTCACTGCTCTGTGGTTTAGTGTGGATGGTCAAATACTAAATTCTCCAGTCCCCTGCAAATCAGTTTTATTGCTCTGGCTACATTTTACACAAAATATTTACATTTTTCTCCCCACATATATTCCATAAAACCCAGCAAAATAAACACAACACAAAACCAAAATAAAAAGCCTCTTCTTCCTTATTTCTGTGACCTTCAGAGTTCCCAGAGTAAACGCAGTGCCTAGCACAGTGCTTAGCACACATTATCCACTGGATTAAAAAAGTTTTATTTCAGCAAGAGGAATAAATTGTGGAGAGCTCATGTAGACCATGGTGACTATGGTTACCAATACTGCATCGTATACTTGAAATTTGCTAAAAGAATAGATCTTAAATATTTCACTATACAAAAAAAGCTGTAACTATGCAGAAGCAATGGAAAATTAGACTGACTGTGGTAATCATTTTGTAAGGTATACATACATTACACCATGTTTTACACTTAAGTATATACAATTTTTATTTGTTAATTATACTTCCATAAAGCTGGGGAAGAAAGTACTGAATAAAGGTGGGGTTTTTTCCTTTCCCGATTCTGATTAACGTGCAGAAATATTTTAATATTAGAATGTGGTGACAAAGTCCTCATTCGTAGTCATTAGAAACTATCTGTGAGCGCTCCTTCATTCCCAGCACAAATACTTATCTTCCCCACAACCCCGCCCCGTTCTTTCAGAATTCCTCTCCTATCACATTTGAAGACAATAATACATCAGTCCTAGTTTTAAAAGGGGAACAGCTGGCTGGGTGCGGTGGCTCACGCCTGTAATCCCAGCACTTTGGGAGGCCGAGGTGGGAGGATCACCTACGCTCAGGAGTTGGAGACCAGCCTGAGTAACATGCTGAAAACCCGTCTCTACTAAAAATAGAAAAATTAGCCGGACGTGGTTGGGAGCCTATAATCCCAGCTACCAGGGAGGCTGAGGCGGGAGAAGCACTTGAGCCCGGAAGGTCGAGGGCGCAGTGAGCTGGGATCGTGCCCCTGCACTTCAGCCTGGGCAACAGAGTGAAACCCGGTCTCAAAAAAAAAAAAAAGGAAGTTAACAGAGGCACGACTTCCCACACCAGGACTTTGCGAACTCGGTTCTGGCCCCGGTAAAACTCCTCACGATCCTACCATCAGCTTTTCCTCCCTTCCCATCCCTGCCCAGAGGCACTCGCGTTGCCCCAGAATCGCTAGCTGCCTACACACACAACCTCAGACTCTCCACTGTCACAGTCTGTGCTCAAGTTAACCCTGCAGAACACAGGAAACGGGGGCTGGCCGGGAAATCCGCGCACCCGGCCCCGCGGCGCCCCAGCCTCCCCGGCTCCGTGCAGTTACCGGTTGCCGGCTCGAAAGCTTTCTCGGTGCCACAGGCATCAGCCGGCTCCAGGCGGGCCCCGCCGCGGTAATTGAGCGGCTGTGACACGACGAAGGTGCCAGTAGTGCTCATGGCGGCGACAGGCTGAAGACTGCGAACAGGCGGAGAGAGCGCGGCCAGGCCTGCTCGGAGAAACATGAGGGGCAGGCGCGGCTCCGGGGCAGAGACTGAGAGGCCGCGGAGGGGCGGGGCCACGGGGATAGGTTCTAGGAGATTTTTGAGGCAGTCACTCGATTCCTCCGCGGTCCAGGTTAGGCCCTCGCCTCGTCAGGAGGATGGAGCAAGACAGCAGATTCCGCCCCCCCACCTTGCCATACTCCACACAGTCTCCAGGTGGGAAGAGAACTTCCTTCTTCGTGATCAATATTTGTGTAGCAGTTTGCAAGCGTTTTCGGGTTCATCATTGCATGTAAGCATCCTAGGATCCCATTTTTAATCCTATCGCCTGAAGAAGGCAGAGGATTGGCATGCCAAGGGTTTTTGGTGGTTACTTCACTGTTAAACCACCGTTTCTTTATCTGTATAATGCTTTTTAAAGGGTTACAGTAAAAAGCAAGGGGACTGTGAACGAGATAGATGATATTGTGATCTGAAACTGCTTTTTAAATTCTTAGAGAGGCTGGGTGCTGTGGCTCTCACCAAGGCTGGAGTCCGGGTCGCTTGAGCCTGGGAGTTTGAGGGCAACATAAGAGAGACCCCGTGTCTACAAAAAAATTAAAATAATACAAATTGGGCCAGGCGCGGTGGCTCACGCCTGTAATCCCAGCACTTAGGGAGGCCAAGGTGGACAGATCACCTGCGGTCAGGAGTGTCATGCGTGTGTGTCTGTGTGAAGAGACCATTAAACAGGCTTTGTGTGAGCAATAAAGCTTTTTAATTACCTGGGTGCAGGCGGGCTGGGTCCAAAAAGAGAGTCAGCAAAGGGAGATAAGGGTGGGGCCGTTTTATAGGATTCGGGTAGGTAAAGGAAAATTACAGTCAAAGGGGGTTGTTCTCTGGCTGGCAGGAGTGGGAGTCACAAGTCGCTCAGTGGGGGAGCTTTGTGAGCCAGGATGAGCCAGGAAAAGGACTTTCACAAGGTAATGTCATCATTTAAGGCAAGGACCGGCCATTTTCACTTCTTTTGTGGTGGACTGTCATCAGTTAAGGCGGGGCAGGGCATTTTCACTTCTTTTGTGATTCTTCAGTTACTTCTGGCTATCTGGGCGTGTATGTGCAAGTCACAGGGGATGTGATGGCTTGGCTTGGGCTCAGAGGCCTGACATTCCTGCCTTCTTATATTAATAAGAAAAATAAAACAAAATAGTGAAGTGTTGGGGTGGTGAAAATTTTCGGGGGGTGGTATGGAGAGAGAATGGGTGATGTTTCTTAGGGTTACTTCAAGCAGGATTAGGGGTGGCGTGGGAACCTAGAGTGGGAGAGATTAAGCTGAAGGGAGAGCTTGTGGTAAGAGGCAATATTGTGGGGTTGTTAGAAGAAGCACTTGTCGTATAGAATGATTGGTGATGGCCTGGATATGGTTTTGTATGAATTGAAAAACTAAACAGAAGACACAAGGTCTGAATAAGAGAAGGAGCGAAAACAGGTATTAAAGGACTAAGAATTGGGAGGACCTAGGACATTTAATTAGAGAGTGCCTAAGGAGGCTCAGAATAGCCTTGCCAGCAAAGATTATTTACTTTAAGAGGGAATTTAGAGTGGCGGTTTGGGATAGCACCAGGAGATATCAGCTGTGATGGCTTGGAGAAAGTGTAAACTAGCAGTGTAAACACGAGCAGGGCATTTATGAGTACTTGAGAACGGTGAATAGGAGTATGACTAGACAGAAGATAGTAGGGATGACAAGTTTTTTGGGGTGCAGTCCAAGTTGGTCTGGTGTCTGGAATGAGATGGGACCTAATAAAAAGGAGTGTCCACCTAGGAACTCAAATGGGCTGGAACCTGTAGCATTCTGAGGACAGGCCTGAATTCTGAGAAGGGAAAGTGGTAAAAGTATTGTCTAGTCCTTTTTATGTTGGTGACTGAGCTTGGTGAGGTGTGTTTTTAAAAGACCATTAGTCCATTCTGTCTTTCCTGAAGATTGAGGATGGTTAAGGATATAAAGTTTCTCTGAATACTAAGAGCCTGAGAAACTGCTTGTGTGATTTGACTATTAAAGGCTGGTCCGTTATCAGACTGTATAGAGAGGTGTGAAGGCCAAACTGAGGAATTATGTCTGACAGAAGGGAAGAAATGACTGCGGTGGCCTTCTCAGGCCCTGTGGGAAAGGCCTCTACCTATCCAGTGAAAGTGTCTACCCAGACTAAGAGATATTGTAGTTTTCTGACTCAGGGCATGTGAGTAAAGTCAACTTGCCAGTCCTGGGCAGAGGCAAATCCACCAGCTTGATGTGTAGGAAAGGGAGGGGGCCTGAACAGTCCCTGAGGGGTAGTAGAATAGCAGATGGAACACTGAGAAGTGATTTTCTTGAGAATAGATTTCTAGGAGGGAAAGGAAATGAGCGGTTCTAAGAGATAGGCTAGCGGCTTGTAACTTATATGGAAGAGGTTATGAAATGACGACAGAATAGAATGGGCCTGTGAGTCTGGAAGGAGATCTTTTCCTTGGTCTAAGAACCATTTGCCTTGTGTGGGAAGAGATTGATAGGTGGAAGTTTCAGCGGGGGAGTAGGTGAGAGTGACTGATGTGAAGGAGGAAAACTGCTGTGGGGATAGAAGTTGGAACACTGGCTGCTTTTCTAGCCACCTTATCAGCGTAAGCGTTGCCTAGAGCAATGGTGGGGGGAAGAAAATAGATTTTGGAAGTTATGAGAACTGTAGAGAGTGAGTTGAGCATAGTTTGGGATTCTTAGGGCCTCTAAAAGTATTAAAGCAGTGGCAGGCACTGCACTCAGGCATGAGGGCTAGGCTATAACAGTAAGATCAAGTTGTTTGGACATAAAGTCTATAGGACGCGGTCCTGGCTCTTGTGTAAGAATTCTGTCTGCACTAACCATGCCTAGGAAGGAAAGGAGTTGTTGTTTTGTAGAAGGGATTCGGGTTTGGGAGATTAGCCAGACATGATCAGCAGGTAGAGTAAGTGTGTATTTATGAGAATTATGCCGGGATAGGTAACAGATGAGGAAGAAATTTGGGCTTGACTGAAGTAATGGGGGCTGTCCGTGAAGCCTTGCAGCAGTACAGCCCAGGTAATTTGCTGAGCCTGATGGGTGTCAGGGCCAGTCCAAGTGAAAGCAAAGAGAGGCTGGGATGAAGGGTGTAAAGGAATAGTAAAGAAAGTTATGTATGAGTTCCAGAACAGAACAATGGGTTGTGGAGGGAGGTATTGAGGATAGGAGAGGATATGGGTTGGGCACTACAGGGTGGACAGGCAAAACAATTTCGTTGATAAGACGCAGATCTTGAACTCACCTGTAAGCCTTGTCTGATTTTATGACAGGGAAAACGGGGGAATTGTAAGGGGAGTTTACAGGCTTTAAAAGGCCATGCTGTAGCAGGCGAGTGATAACAGGCTTTAATCCTTTTAAAGCGTGCTGTGGGATGGGATATTGGCGTGGAGTCGGGTAAGGGTGATTAGGTTTTAATGAGATGGTAAGGGGCACATGATCAGTCGCTAAGGAGGGAGTCGAGGTATCCTATACTTGTGGGTTAAGGTGGGGGGATACAAGGGGATGATGGGAAGGAGGCTTTGAACTGGGGGAAAAGGTGGCAGTGAGGTATGGCTGTAGCCTAGGAATAGTCAGGGAAGCAGATAATTTAGTTAAAATGTCTTGACCCAATAAGGGAGCTGGGCAGGTGGGGATAACTAAAAAGGAGTGTATAAAAGAACGTTATCCAAATTGGCACCAGAGTGGGGGAGTTTTAAGAGGTTTAGAAGCCTGGCCATCAATACTTACAACAATTATGGAGGCAAGGGAAACAGGCCCTTGAAAAGAAGGTAATGTGGAGTGGGTAGCCTCCGTATTGATTAAGAAGGGAACGGACTTACTCTCCACTGTTAAGAGTTACCCGAAGCGTCTGTGATGGTCCAGGAAGCTTCCGAGGAGGTGGGGCAGCGTCAATCTTCAGCCACTAAGCCAAGAAGGTCTGAAAAGGAGTCAATCAGAGAGCCTTGGGCCAGAGCTCCAGAGGCTCTGGGAGTGGCTGTCAGGCAAGTTGGACAGTCCAATTTCCAGTGGGGTCCTGCACAGATGGGACACGGCTTAGGAGGAATCCCAGGCTGCGGGCATTCCTTGGCCCAGTGGCCAGATTTCCGGCACTTGTAGCAAGCTCCTGGGGGAGGAGGTTCTGGAGGAACCTCTGGCAGCTATGGTTCAGGCGTTTGGAGTTGTGTGCTGGAGATGTGGCTGGGGTTTGTCTCACAGTGGAGGCAAGGAATTGCAACTCAGAAACAAGTTGCTACTTGGCTGCCTCTACTCTATTATTGTACACCTTGAAAGCGAGGTTCATTAAGTCCTCTTGTGGGGTTTGAGGGCTGGAATTTAATTTTTGGGGTTTTATTTAATATCAGGAGCAGATTGGGTAATAAAATAAAATGCATATTGAGAATAAGTTGGCCTTCTGACCTTTCAGGGTCTAGGGCTGAAAAGCGTCTCAGGGTTGCTGCTAAACGGGCCATGAATTAGGCTGGGTTTTTTATAGTTGATGAAAAAGAGCCTAAACGCTAAATGACTTGGGAGAGGTGGGATAAAGAAAAAGGAACATTAACCTTGACTATGCCTTTAGTTCTAGCTACTTTTTTAAGAGGAAATTGCTGGGTAGGTGGGGGAGGGCTAGTCGTGGAACGAAACTGTAAGCCAGACGGGGTGTGAGGAGGGGAGGTGATAAAAGGATTACAGGGTGGGGAGCGGAGGCTGAGGAAAAATTGGGACTTAGTTCGGCTTGGCGAGGAGGGGAGAGGTCAGATGGGTCTGTAGAAAAGGAAGACTGGAAAGACTCAGCGACGCTTGGGGTTGGGACTGAGGGGACAGGCGGGAGGGAAAGAAGGAAGATGTGGGACGAGTTGCATTGGGAACAGAGACTAGGGAAGGACTTATGTGTAAAAGAATGCCTGGATGTCAGGCACCTCAGACCGTTTGCCCATTTTATGACAATAATTATTTAGATCTTGTAGGACGGAAAAATTGAAAGTGCCGTTTTCTGGCTATTTGTAGCTACTGTCGAGTTTGTATTGGGGTTAAGCAGCATTGTAGAAGAAAATAAGGCATTTAGGTTTTAGGTCAGGTGTGAGTTGAAGAGGTTTTAAGTTCTTGAGAACACAGGCTAAGGAGAAGAATGAGGAATGGAGGGTGGAAGGTTGCCCATAGTGAAGGAGGCAAGCCCAGAGAAAAGAGTAGAGACATGGAGAGAAGGAGTTCAGGGGTTCTTGCCCTCCAGAAAAGCGGGAAAAGAGGTCGGGGCACGGAAATAAGGGGTTGGGGTGCAGAGATAAGAGGTCAGGCGTGGAAATAAGGGGTTGGGGCACAAAAATAAGAGGTTGGGGCACAAAAATAAGAGGTCAGGGCATGGAAATAAAGGGTTGGGGCACAAAAATAAGAGGTCAGGGCGCGGAAATAAGGGGTCAGGGCACAAAATAAGAGGTTGAGGTTCTTGCCCTTCCCCCAGAAAAGCAGAGAAGGGGTAGAGACAGGGAGAGAAGGGGTTGGGGTTCTTGCCCCTTCCCCAGAAAAGCAGAGAAGGGGTAGGGACAGGAAGAGAAGAGGTCAGGGTTCTTGCCCCTCCCCCAGAAAAGCGGGACTTGCCGCTAACGGTGAAGGACCAAGGCAGGCATCCCTGCAGCATGGCCAAACACCTCTAAAACGTGGGTGAGTAATCAGAGAGGCGTCCCTGCAGTGATTAAACACCAAGGGAAGGCTGCCTTCCCGAGTCCGTGACCAGCGCCGGAGTTTTGGGTCCACGGATAAAACGTGTCTCCTTTGTCTCTACCAGAAAATGAAAGGAACTGAAATTAAGAGAAGAGAGAGATTGAAGGGTGGTGCCAAGATTGAAAGGAGAAAGACGTTGAGGGATAGTGAGAGAGGTTGGAGAAGAGAGTAAAAAGGGGCTGCTTACCCAATTTAAAATTGGTGAGATGTTCCTTGGGCTGGTTGGTCTGAGGACCAGAGGTCGTAGGTTTATCTTTCTCACGGAGCAAGGAGCAGGAGGACAGGGGATTGATCTCCCAAGGGAGGTCCCCCGATCCAAGTCACAGCACCAAAATGTTATGCGCATCCGTGTGAAGAGACCACTGAACAGGCTTTGTGTGAGCAATAAAGCTTTTTAATTACCTGGGTGCAGGCGGGCTGAGTCCTAAAAGAGAGTCAGCAAAGGGAGATAAGGGTGGGGCCGTTTTATTGGATTTGGGTAGGTAAAGGAAAATTACAGTCAAAGGGGGGTTGTTCACTGGCGGGCAAGAGTGGGAGTCACAGGGTGCTCAGTGGGGGAGCTTTGTGAGCCAGGATGAGCCAGGAAAAGGACTTTCACAAGGTAATGTCATCACTTAAGGCAAGGACCGGCCATTTTCACTTCTTTTGTGATTCTTCAGTTACTTCAGGCCATCTGGGCATATATGTCCAAGTCACAGGGGATGTGATGGCTTGGCTTGGGCTCAGAGGCCTGACAAGGAGTTCGAGACCTACCTGGCCAACACGGTGAAACCCCGTCTCTACTAAAAATACAAAAATTAGCTGGGTGTGGTGGCGGGCGCCTGTAATCCCAGCTACTTGGGAGGCTGAGGCAGGAAAATCGCTTGAACCTGGGAGACAGCGGTTGCAGTGAGCCGAAACCATGCCATTGCACTCCAGTCTGGGTGACAAGAGTGAAACTCAAAACAAAACAAAACAAAAAACAAAAATTATCCAGGTGTGTGGTACATGCCTATGGTCCCAGGTACTTGGGAGGCTAAGGTGGGAGGATCCCCTGAGTCCGGGGGTCCAAACTTCAGTGAGCCATAATCGTGCCACTGCACTCAGGCCTGGGCAACAGAGTGAGACCCTGTCTGAAAATAAATTCTGAAGGAGCAATGTAAATGCTAATAATGACAAATATTGATAGAAACAGAAGCCTAACATGCAGAATACGAAGAGCAAAGGCCATAGGAAAAGGTGTCAGGAAACAGAATGCCTTCTGTAAGACAAAGCAGCCACCCGGAGGCACTCACAGGTCTGTCAGCTGAGGGATCTTGCACAAAGGTTCATTCTTCTCACCAAACTTCCAAGCACCTCCAGTAGAGACTTTGACAAACAGAAAGTAATTGGCAATTTGGACATTTCTTTTAGGATTGTTTCTCTTCTAGGGGCTGCTGTCTTTCTCAATGTTTTTTCCTTTACCGGCCAGCACACCAGCACAATATTAGGGAGTGTGGTTTTCTGGTTTAGCGTATATATAAAGTATTCTGATCAAATTTTCTGGCACTCTATACCAGTTTGTTAACTTTTTCAGTGCTACTGAGATGTATAGGTCTTGGTCCTCAGATGGAAACAGCAGTTACCAAATTCAGAATACCTGAAGCCACACTCACATATTATTTTATTATTGTCCATTGCAAACAGAATTGAAACGTATCAGGAGTTGGTGATGACCAGCACTATAGATTTCCAAGATCAATGAATGTTCATTTAGGTACAGAAACTATACGTCTCAAAATTTATGGGACAATTTCTATTTAAAAGATTCTGTCCCCAACCAATGCATTTTGACTTGTCACATCATAATTCCTGATGTTTGTTTTGGAAATGTGGTCGTGATGTCTATTGAATTAATTCCTAGATTATAAGACTGGCAAACCTCTATCCAGGCACAGGACTCAAACCTATAATCTCAATACTTTGGGAGACTGAGGCAGGAGGATCGCTTGAGGCCAGGAGTTCAAGACCAGCTTGGGCAACATAGTGAGACCCTGTCTCTAGAAAATATTTTAAAAATTAGCTGCATGGTGGCAGAAGCATGTAGTCCTGACTATTCGAGAGACTGAGGTGGATTGCTTGAGGCCAGGAGTTCAAGATCGCAGTGAGCTATCACGGCACCACGGCTCCAGCCTGGACAAAAGAGTAAGACCCTTCCCCAAAGAAAACAGATCTCCAAAATATCTAGCTGTTAAATATCTAGCTGTTCCTCTTACCTATCTGTGCTTTTATTATTAAATTATTGGTTTTAACTTTTAGGTTCAGGGGTACATGTGAAGATTTGTTATGTAGGTAAATTTGTGTCATGGGGGTTTGTTGTATAGATTATTTCATCACCCAGATATTAAGCCTAGTACCCATTAGTTATTTTTTCTGATCCTCTGCCTCCTTCCACCCTTATTATTAGATTATTAATGTATTATTTTTCATTAGCAAAATCCAGTATGTAGAAAGAGTTTTATAGGTTACAGAGCTCTTTCACATTTAATTTCTCACATGATGCTCATAATACCCTACAAAAGAAAAGGAAACTAACACAGATTGAGCTAGGAGGTAGTATGTGGCACTTTGTCAGATATCTCAGTGACAATCATGCAAGATAGGTTTTATCATCCCCATGTATAGATGAGGAAACTAATAGAAGTCATAGAGCTTCCCCATAGAGGAGTTAAGGCTGGAGTCCAGCTCTGTGCAAGTCCAAAGTAAATTTCTTCTTACTACGCCAGGTTGAGATGTTGACCCTATGAAGGTTGCTATCAAAATTCACTCTTATGTTGAAGAATATTTATCAGAAACCCAGAAATCTGGTCCTAGGGAGAAGATTTAAAGGACATGTAAATTTCTTAGGATGTTTGTCAGCACTACCCAGTAAGCAGCCCAGAAACCACAGAGGATGCTGGCCCGTTTACAAGTTCAGGGTGAAATTCAAAGGCACAAAGATGCCACAAGGAGCAGAAGGAATGCCAAAAGAGAAGCACCCCTTAGATGGGTATGTGTTGGAGGGCAGATTTGGGGGTAGAAAGAGATAGAAAAGGAGTGGAATCATTGCTAAAGGGGTAGAAGATCCAAGGAGGAAACTGCCTACCTCACAACTTGCTTAAAGCCAAACTTGGGTGCCCCTAAAGCCCCCTCCATTTCCACATTTCCTTCCCCAGACAACCAGTGGAGGAAAAGAAAAGCATCTGGATCCCCTTCGACCATCTCCAGGTCTCCCAAAGGAAGAAGTCCTTGGGAACCCATACTGTGTGATCCAGGGTCCTTCACTGGCCTCTCCTTCAGGTCATCCAGTTGCCAGTGTGTTGCTTTGGCTTAGTTTCACCATTAGCAGTACTCTTCTTGGACACAACCTCCAGAGTAAAAGACAATGCCGGACGTGGCGGCTCACACCTGTAATCCCAGCATTTTGGGAGGCGGAGGTGAGTGGATTGCCTGAACACAGGAGTTCCAGACCAGCCTGCGCAACATGGTGAGACCCCAGTCTCTACTAAAACTACAAAAAACTACAAAAAAAAAAGCTAAGTGTGGTGGCACACACCTCTAGTCCCAGCTACTGGGGGGTTGAAGCATGAGGATCGCTTGAACCTGGGGGCAGAGGCTGCAGTGAGCAGAGATTACGACAATGCACTCCAGCCCGGGTGAGAGAGCAAGACTCCATCTCCAAAAACAAAAAAAAAGGAAGAAAGAAAGAGAGAGAGAAGGAAATAGGGAAGGAAGGAAGGAAGGAAGGAAGGAAGGAAGGAAGGAAGGAAAGGAAGGAAGGAAGGAAGGAAGGGCAGGCAAGAAAGAGAGAAGATCTTTAGGGAGTACCAGCTCTTAGTCTGTCCTCTAGAACTATTAATACATCAAACACACACACACACCACATTTATTTTTCTTTCCTGAACAATAGTATGTTTACTAATCTAATAACTCCTTCAGTGGGGAGCCAGAAAACCATCCACACAAAAAGAAAGGAAAAAATTATTCAGAATCCTGTTCCTGCCCATTTTAACAGGGCCTTTCACTTGACAATAATTTACAGATTGTATTTTATTTGAAGCCTGAGTGTCCTCACATTCTTCATATACAGAATATAATTTTCTCACTGAAGACCTAACAGGTTTCCTAATCTAAGCAGCCTGACACTAGGATTAGGTCCTTAATGAATATTTGTTGAATGAACACATGAGTCGGGTGTTACAAACCAGGACTTTGAAATTGCCGTGCTGATGAGGATGTCCCCTAATGCTAGTTAGGCATCTCTGCTTGGATAATCTAGTCTTTTTCATTTTTAACAACTTTTAAGGCTATAGTAGTCATATTTTCAAAAATAGGCTTAATTTATAAACCCGAGGTAATACGAAACAGAGTATGTGAAAGTGGTCTAAAAATTAGAAAGCACTATACAGTTGCTATTATAATAACAACGTTCATAGTTTGTAGTGCCTTCCTGTTTTTCTCAAATGAAATGCAGGGTCATTGACTTTGGAATTTGTTCTTGGAGTTGATAATCAGCTAGAGACTAAAGGGTACTGACCTTACAGAAAAATTTAGAATCTGTCTGTTATCTAAGACAGAAGCATTATATAGAAATTATTCCAACTTTTCCAAATGTATAAGATATAAAAATGAGAGATTCAGAAGGTTTTTTTTTAAAAAAAAAGGATATGATTTTTGTGTTCTAGGAAAGGGTCTCACTCTGTCATCCAGGCTGGAGTGCAGTGGTGTGATCACTGCTAACTGCAACCTCAAGCTCCTGGGATCAATCAATCCTCCCGCTTCAGCCTTCTGAGTAGTTGGGAAGACAGGTATGTACCAGGATGCCTAATTTTTCTTATTTTCTTTTTTTTAAAGACAGGGTCTCACCATCTTGCCCAGGCTGGTCTCTAACTTCTGAGCTTAAGCAATCCTCCTGCTTCAGCCTCCCAAAGTGTTGAGATTACAGGTGTGAGCCATTGCCTGTATATACTGATATGTATATCAGTGGTTGTGTCAGTGTTTTTTCTGGGCACACACCTATAGTCCCAGCTACTCAGGAGGCTGAGGTGAGAGGATCTAAGGGGGAAGCATTGCTTGAGCCTAGGAATTTGAGACCAGCCTGGGCAACACAGTGAGACCCCAATTCTAAAAATACCCAAAACTTTAAAAACTCAAACACAGAGGCCAGGTCCAGTGGCTTACACCTGTAATCCCAGTACTTTGGGAGGCCAAGGTGGGAGGATCATGTGAAGCCAGGAGTTTGAAACCAGCCTGGGCAAATAACAAAACCCTGTATCTACACGAAATAAACAATAAAAAAGTACCCAGGTGTGGTGGTGCGTAACTGTGGTCCCAGCTACTTGGGAGGCTGACGTGGGAGGATGGCTTGAGCCTGGGAGGTCGAGGCTGCAGTAAGTCATGATCACACCACTGTACTCCAGCTCGGATGACAGAGCAAGACACTGGCTCAAAAAAACAAACAAACAAACAAAAACCCAAGCCATTCTGGCATACCATTTAAGTTAAAGACATTTGAAAAATAACAGGGATGCTAAAGTGAGAGTATCACTTGAGCTCAGGAGCTTCAGGCTACAGTGAGCCATGATCGTGCCACTGCACTCCGGCCTGAGCAACAGAGTGAGACCCTGACTCAAAAAAAGAAAAAGAGAAAAACAGCAGGTGCAAAAAGATCACTCTAACCTTTGTGCTGTTTCTTTTCCTTTCTTTTATTATTTTTTTTGAGACAGGGTCTTACTCTTTTGCCCAGGCTGGAGTGCAGTGGCACTATCACAGCTCACAGCAACCTCAACCTTCTGGACTCAAGCAATTCTCCCACCTCAGCCTCCCAAGTAGCTGGGACTACAGGCATGTGCCACCACATCCAGCTAATATGTGTGTTTTTTGTAGAGACAGGATCTTGCCATGTTGCCTAGGCTGGTCTTGAACACCTGGGCTCAAGTCATCTGCCCACATCGGCCTCCCATAGTGCTGGGATTACAGGCATGAGCCCAGCGTTTTGCTGTTTCTTAAAAGCAAAAAATGAAATTCCCATGTGAAAGAAGCAACATCCTTATTTTTAAGGACAAGAAGTCAAGATAAAGAGAATTCTGTACAGACCTTATTAAAATAACTCTTACCGTTTAAGTCCTTCCACGTAATTTAGTTGCTTCATCATAACTTACCACTCTTTGTCCAATTCAGTATTTAAGGAACTGACTCGAACTGTTTATTTTCTTGTGTGCCACCTAAAACTTGCATTAAATATATTTGTGCCAGGCGCGGTGGCTCATACCTGTAATCCCAGAACTTTGGGAGACCCAGGCAGGCAGATCACCTCAGGTCGGGAGTTCAAGACCAGCCTGGTCAACATGGTGAAATCCTGTCTCTACTAAAAATACAAAAATTAGTCGGGCATGGCAGTGTGCACCTGTGATCCCAGCTACTTTGGAGGCTAAGGCAGGAGAATCACTTGAACCCAGGGGGCAGAGGTTGCAGTGAGCCAAGATGGAGCCACTGCACTCCAGCCTGGGTGACAGAGTAAGACTCTGTACAAAAAGGAAAAAGAAAAAAGAAAAGAAACAGCACACACACACACACACACACACACATACTCACAATTCGGATGCTTTCTCCTGTTAATCTGTTTTATGTCATTTTAATTATCTAGCCCAATCAGGAGTCTAAAAGAACAGAAGTGGAGTTTTGCTCTACCTACAAGCTGAATTTGCCCATATGGCTTGTTTTCTTAGGACAGAATCCTAGACATGGAATTGCTAGGTCTAAAGATATAATTGTTTTTAAACTTTTTGATACCAATTTGCAAGCAGCCTTAAAAAAAAAAAAAAGGCCGGGCGCGGTGGCTCAAGCCTGTAATCCCAGCACTTTGGGAGGCCGAGATGGGCGGATCACCTGAGGTCGGGAGTTGGAGACCAGCCTGGCCAATATGGTGAAACCCCATCTCTACTAAAAATACAATAAATTAGCTGAGCATGGTGGTGGGCACCTGTAATCCCAGCTACTTGGAGGCTGAAGCAGTAGAATCGCTTGAACCCAGGAGGCAGAGTTTGCAGTGAGCTGAGGTCGCGCCACTGCCCTCCAGCCTAGGTACGACAGAGCGAGACTCCATTTCTTAAAAAAAAAAAAAAAAAGAAAAAAGAAAAAAAAAAGTCTTGTCCAACAGAGCAGGCAGCCTTTGGCTAGAGGTATTGAGGTATAGTTTACAAGTAATAAAATGCACTCATATTAAGGGAACAGTGCAATAAATTTTGACAAAGGTATGTAATTACTTCGTTCATGATATGCAGGGAGTTTTTTTATTATATGACTGTAAATATTAATCACCATTAAGCCAAGTAGTCTATTTTAATTATATTTCCTTTTTTGCACAAATTTTTATATTTTTCCAGTTCACATTTGCTTCTAATTTTCTTATGAATACTTGACTAAGTCCTTCCACACCCTCCAACAGCTCTGTAAAACAAAGTCAATATATAATTTCTACATGGTCAAACCTATTAGATAATTTATGTGACTTTTTGTTTTGTTTTCCTTGGAGATATCTGTACTGGAGTTTTCCGACCTCCTCATCTACTCTGGATTGCTTGTTCTCTCCACCTGCTCCCCCACAGTTGCCCTGGGACTTCTCTTTGCTGTCATCCTAAGCATTCCCTTTGTTCTCTGCCCTGCCAATACCCTGTTTCTGGTCTTCCATGTCTTCCTCTTTCTTGGTATACTCCTTTTTTTTTTTTTTTTTTTTTTT
>NW_012113808.1:6204443-6206335 GCF_000951035.1 Colobus angolensis palliatus
ATCCTTTGCCCACTTTTTGATGGGGTTGTTTGTTTTTTTCTTATAAATTTGTTTGAGTTCTTTGTAGGTTCTGGATATTAGCCCTTTGTCATATGAGTAGATTGCAAAAATTTTCTCCCATTCTGTGAGACATCTTCTAGTAGTAGCTTCCTGAGAAAGGGCACAAGGAAGGTAAATCATGTGAGACTGCCCAAATGAAAAATATTCATTCTCTCACATATGATTGATGATCTAGGTGTGCATAGATAATTATAGTATTCAAGTTGAAAACAACATTCTTTTAGAATTTTGAATGTAGTGTTCCATTATCTTCTAGTTTACAGTTGCTATTGAGAAATCTAATGTGTAGGCCGTTTTTCATCTGCCTTTCCAGTGTTTTTTGAGAACCCATTCTGCACCAGGCATTGAATTAGATGTTAGGAGTATACAAATCTGAATACTCCTGAATACAAACCCGAATGGTAAGAACTTAATAAGTAGTTGTTGTATTATGTAGCCAGTTTCCTGTTTTTTTTTTTTAACCTTGAGTCACAGAAAAACACAATAGAGAAATCAGAAGTTTAATGAAAGTGCTTTGGACAATTTCTAACATAAATTATAATTCAGAACTTTTTAAAAATCCCAACCTATCCAATCTCTAAATGTCCCACATCCAATCCATTATCAAGTGTTAACATTTTTACCTTTAAAATAGATCTTGATTCAGCTAAGCTATGAGGATGCAAAGACATACAGAGTGATATAATGGACTTTGGGGACTCAAGGGGAAGGTTGGGAGAAGGGTGAGGGATAAAAGACTACACATTGGGTACAGTGTACACTGCTTGGGTGATGGGTGCACTAAAATCTCAGAATTCACCGCTATAGAACTCATCCATGTAACCAAAACCCACGTGTACCTCAAAAGATACTGAAATTTAAAAAAAGAAAAGAAGAAAGACCTTATCTTTTTACCTTAAATAGGAAGAAATCGCAACAGAGAAATCCATGCTTTATTATAAAGAACAGAACAGAGACTGCTCACCATGATTAGTCAGAAAGTAGGTTCTCTTTTTATCTCTGAATTAATTAGTTTTCAGATCAGCTGCATTATCAAAGGCAAAAATAGCAACGGCATATACAGGAAATAAATTTATTTTCTATTATATAACAGTCCAGTCCAGGGATAATACGGTGGCCCCCAAAGTGTTAGGGACCGAGGCACCCTCTGTGTTCTTGTTTTGACATCCTCACATGTTAACTTCTCCATGTTCCTTGAAAGGCTGTTCTCTTTCGTCTTCTGGCAGAAGAGCTTCTGACATAGCAAGACGTGGTGATTAGTTTTCATATCAATAATCAACATCCAAAGTGATTCTGATGCAAGCGTCCTTGGACCACATTCAAAACAATTAAGCACTGTTTCCCATGTTATGACTCTCAGAACACTAATTTTGCAAGATGCTCCATATAAAAACGATTCTGTTGATAAATAAGTTTGGAAAACAGTACTTAACATATCCCCATTTTGGAAATCACAATGATTATTAGGATATTTTGAACGCAAATAAGTGCTGCAGTAAAGAGATCTGCTCAATGTTATACAACCGGATGTTTCTCAATCTTATTTGAACTCAGCATTGTTTTTTCAGGTGACTTATTAAACTCTGTAGGAAATGCTGTTTAAGAATCCGATTGGGGGCCAGGCGCGGTGGCTCAAGCCAGTAATCCCAGCACTTTGGGAGGCCAAGACGGGCAGATCACAAAGGTCAGGAGATCGAGACCATCCTGGCTAACATGGTAAAACCCTGTCTCTACTAAAAAAAATACAAAAAAAAACTAGCCAGGTGTGGTGGCGGGCGCCTGTAGTCCCAGCTACTCAGGAGGCTGAGGCAGGAGAATGGCGTAAACCCGGG
>NW_012113808.1:6206450-6212290 GCF_000951035.1 Colobus angolensis palliatus
TCTCAAAAAAAAAAAAAAAAAAAGAATCAGATTGGGAACCCTTTCGGCTTTCGGCTTGGAGGAGGCCAAGGTGCAACTTTCTTTGGTCGTCCCGAATCTAGGTTCATCCGACACCAGCCGCCTCCACCATGCCGCCGAAGTTCGACCCCAAGGAGAACAAAATCGTATACGTGAGGTGCACCGGAGGTGAAGTCAGTGTCACTTCTGCGCTGGCCCCCAAGATCGGCCCCCCCGAAAAAGGTTGGTGATGACATTGCCAAGGCAACGGGTGACTGGAAGGGCCTGAGGATTGAGTGAAACTGACCATTCAGAACAGACAGACCCAGATTGAGGTGGTGCCTTCTGCCTCTGCCCTGATCATCAAAGCCCTCCAGAAACCACCAAGAGACAGAAAACAGAAAAACATGAAACACAGTGGGAATATCACTTTTGATGAGATCGTCAACATTGCTCGACAGAGCGCGGCACCGATCCTTAGCCAGAGAACTCGCTGGAACCATTAAAAGGATCCTGGGGACTGCCCAGTCTGTGGGCTGTAATGTTGATGGCCGGCACCCTCATGACATCATAGATGACATCAACAGTGGTGCTGTGGAATGCCCAGCCAGTTAAGCACAAAGGAAAATATTTCAATAAAGGATCATTTGACCAAAAAAAAAAGAATCAGATTGGATAAAATTGGGAAGAAATCATTAAAGTTAGCAAGTAAGGGATCTTTAGTATCTTTAAATAGAGCAATTTCAGTTGAAGGGTGAGAAGAAGGCAGACGATAATAAATTATGAAATGAACCAGAGGTGCAGTGCATGCATGGAATGTACAACTATATTTTCCGAAAGGATAGTGAAAGAAAGAAAGGTGCAACACAATTTCAGGAAGAAAAAAGTAGCCAGGAAGAGGGAGAACTTGCAAATCCAAGAGAAATAAGAAATAACTGTGTCATCAAGTGGAATGGAGACTGCAGAGGGAGATGAAGAGAGACGGCTGAGAGAAGCAGCAGGAGACTTGTTCTGGGGACCCAGAAACCCACGGTACCCTACTGAAAATCAAATCCCTTGGAAATGCACAGAGACACGACAGCGATAGCAACAAAAAAAGGGATAAATACACTCAACATGAGGAACTCACCTCTCCCTCTGCCTCTCTCCCCATCTCTCTCTCTCTCTCTCTCTCTGTCTGCCCTAGTCTTCTAGTCTCCAAACTCCCAGTACCCTGTGCCCCTTCCTGGGATACCATGTTGTTCTTCATCCTCTTGCTAAAGGTGATTTGGATCCTGGCTGCAGATGAGGGTCAACACTGGACATATGAGTGCCCACATGGTCAGGACCACTGGCCAGCCTCTTACCCTGAAGTGTGGAAACAGTACACCGTCCCCCTTCGATATCCAGAGAGTGTGACAATTGACCCTTAGATGACTGCTCTGCAGCCCCATGGATATGACTGGCCTGGCACTGAGCCTTTAGACCTGCACAAGAGTAGCTACACAGGCCGGGCGCGGTGGCTCAAGCCTGTAATCCCAGCACTTTGGGAGGCCGAGACGGGCGGATCACGAGGTCAGGAGATCGAGACCATCCTGGCGAACACGGTGAAACCCCGTCTCTACTAAAAAATACAAAAAAAATCTAGCTGGGCGAGGTGGCGGGCGCCTGTAGTCCCAGCTACTCCGGAGGCTGAGGCAGAAGAATGGCGTAAACCCGGGAGGCGGAGCTTGCAGTGAGCTGAGATCCGGCCACTGCACTCCAGCCTGGGCGACAGAGCGAGACTCCGTCTCAAAAAAAAAAAAAAAAAGAGTAGCTACACAATGCAACTGTCTCTGCCCTCCACCCTGTATCTAAGTGGACTTTCCAGAAAATATGTAGCTACCCAGCTCCACCTGCACTGGGGTCAGGATGATCCCCAGGGGGCTCAGAACACCAGATCAACAGTGAAGCCACAGTTACCGAGCTCCACATCATACATTATGGCTGTGATTCCTGTGATAGCTTGAGTGAAGCCACTCAGAGGCCTCAGGGCCTGACTGTCCTGGGCATCCTAATTGAGGTGAGTGAGACTAAGAATATAGCTTATGCCAGCCTGGCCAACATGCTGAAACCCCATCTCTATTAAAAATACAAAAATTAGCCAGGTGTGGTAGTGCACGCCTGTAATCCCAGCTTACCTGGGAGGCTGAGGTAGGAGGAGAATCGCTTGAACCCAGGAGGCAGAGGTTGCAGTGAGCTGAGATTGCACCATGTACTCCAGCCTGAGAAACAGAGTGAGATTCAAAAAACAAAAAACAAACAAACAAAAAGGATATAACTTATGAACACATTCTGGATCACTTGCATGAAATCAAGCATAAAGATCAGAAGACCTCAGTGAGAGAGCTGCTCCCCTGACAGCTAGGGCAGTTCTTCCTTTACAATAGCTCACTCACAACTTCCCCTTGCTAGTAGTGTGCCCTGGACAGTTTTCAGTCTAAGGGCCCAGATTTCAATGGAACAGCTGGAAAAGCTTCAGGAGACATTGTTCTCCACAGAAGAGGGGCCCTCCAAGTCCTGGTACAGAACTACTGAGCCCCTCAGCCTCTCCACCAGCAATGACTTTTACTTTTTTCATCCAGGTGGGATCCTTGTATCCTACAGGTGAAATGCTGAGCCTCGGTGTAGGAATCTTGGTTGGCTCTCTGTGACTTCTGCTGGCCGTTTTCTTCATGGCTATAAGGATCCAGAAGAAGAGGCTGGAAAATCAGAAGAGTGTGGTCATCACCTCAGCATGAGCCACCACTGAGGCATAAACTCCCTCTCAGATACCTTGGCTATGGATGCCTTCCCCTTGTGCCTCCAGAGGTGCTTTCCCCTCATGTCTCACCACCCCCCAGGGAACCTCTAAAATGGGGTGCAGGGATTGGCCAGGATTACTGTAGGAGTAGTAGGCACTCCTTCCTCTGGACATCCCCTATAGAGAAGTATGGACCCAGGCTCTCATTCAAGGAAGAACAGCAGAGCCTTCAGCCCCTCAAAACATGTAGAAGGAGATCAGGGGATCCCTGTGTTGTTAGTGCAGAGAATAAACTGTTTAGTTTTAGGGGAAGTTTGGGATGTACCCCAAAGTCCTCCACCCCCTCACCTTTATGTCCCTTTCCCTAGATATATTGCAGGATCTACCCTTAGGAGAAAGAGTTGCTGTTGGGGTTGTATATTTTTGCTCAACATATTTGGAAACTAAAGTTTCTGGAGAAAAAAAAAGAGAGAGATAAGAAATAACTGATGAAAAGTCCCAAAGGCAGCAAGAAGGAGGTGGGGTCAAGAGGACAAGTAAAAATGTAAAGAGAAGAAATACTGTTTTCGTTTACTCAAAAAAGAGAAAAGGTGAAAATATGAGTACAGATATATGTTTGGAAGTGAAGAAGCAGGGCTGGAAGAGAGCTGGTTTTCTCTGTGAAGTAGGAAGGAAAATCACCTGCTGAAAGTAAGGAGAAAAGAAAAAGGAAGATAAAGTTTTGGAACAGCACTTCTGGGAAATAACAAACTTTGCTAAGAATTAGTAAAAAGTTGTTGAGCAATACTCAATGCTGAGTTGAATACTGAGTAAATTTTTTTCCATCCTCTCTCAGTGATCCAGGAGGAGAACAAGCAGGTGCTTGGATTCATCTAAGGTTGAGGATTAATGGGGTAATGGGGCAGATAAAGAGGAACAAAGGACCTGAAGGCCCTTGTGACACTGAATAATAACTTAGTTTTCAATAAAAGAAAAAAAGGCCGGCACAGTGACTCACACATGTAATCCCAGCACTTTGGGAGGGGTGACTCGCCTGAGGTCAAGAGTTCGAGACCAGTGTGACCAACATGGTGAAACCCTGTCTCTACTAAAAATAAAAAAATTAACCAGGCGTGGTGGTGGGTGCCTGTAATCCCAGCTACTTGGGAGGCTGAGGCAGGAGAATCGCTTGAACCTGGGAGGTAGAGGTTGCAGTGAGCCGAGATTGTGCCACTGCACTCCAGCCTGGGCAACAAGAGTGAAACGCTGTCTCAAAAAGAAAGAAAAAGAGAAGAATGGGGAAAAGTTAAGGTTGGAAGCATCTAAGATATGTGTGTTCAAAGAGATTTCTCTGTTCAATATTTCAAAGCTTTAGGTGGTGATTACATTAATTCCTGGGAATGAATTGTTAGAGTGAAGTGGAGGGGAGGTCTGCCACAGTAAAGGATGTCTAGGAGTTGCAAAGCTAGTTTAACAAGGTATATGATGAGCAATGGCTACCTTTAAATCTTGGCTCTGTCCGTTAACAACAAATGAATTTGAACAAGTTGCTAAACCGCTAAAACTTCTCAGTGTCTGTTTTCTTATTTTTTTTTTTTTTAAAGGAGCAAATTATAACTAACTGGTAGGAGCAATGTAAGAAGACAGCATATATAGACTGGGCATGGTGGCTCACGCCTGTAATCGCAGCACTTTGGGAGGCTGAGGCAGATGGATCACTTGAGGTCAGAAGTTTGAGACCAGCCTGGCCAACATGGTGAAACCCTGGCTCTAGTAAAAATACAAAAATTAGCTGGGGGTGGTGGCGGGTGCCTGTAATCCCAGCTACCCCAGAGGCTGGGGCAGGAGAATTGATTGAACCTGGAAGGCAGAGATTACAGTAAGCCAAGACTGCCTCACTGTACTCCAGCCTGGGTGACAGAGCAAGACTCCATCTCAAAAAAAAAAAAAAAAAAAAAAGACAACATAGATAAAATATCTGGCACAAGGCTCAATAAGTAGGAGCTGCTATTACTGGACTGGTCGACTATAAGGATGATATAGACACCTGGAATTATGGCAGAAAAGAGAACAGAAAGGAGCTGGGCATGGTGACAAGCACCAGTAATCCCAGCTGCTCAGGGGGCTAAGGCAGGAGGATCACTTGAGCCCAGGAGTTTGATGCCAGCCTTGGCAACATAATGAGGCCCTGTCTCAAAAAAAAAAATAATTTTTTTAAAAAGAAAAAAGAATATAAAGGAAAAGACTAAGCTGTGTGTTTAAGTCCTCAACAAATCTGAGGGTCTACCTTGTAAGTTGCTAAAGGGAAGTATGGAGATTTGGGAGAACCCAGGCGATGTTAAGTCCCTGGCGGTGCCTTCTGGGAAGTACTCTCTTCTCTATCCTCCAGATTCTCATCTTAAGTGGGTATTGAAACTTCTGCTTCCAACCATGATGAAATAACTGGAACCACACTTTCCTTCCTGCCTTAAACAACTAGAAAACCGGACAAAATATAGGAAACAATGATTTATAAACATTGGACAACAGGTAGCATAGGTGGTCGTCTCTGAGAGAAGGGAAACAAAGTAAGCTCTTCAAGTTTCCCAGCTCTCTACCTAAAAACAGGAAAAACAAATAGAACACAGGTATTTCAGAGTTTAGGAAGATCAAAGCAGCTAGAATTTGTGGGGCAGTGCCAGAAAGAAGGGAACTATTGGCCGGGCACGGCGGTTCACGCCTGTAATCCCAGCACTTTGGGAGGCCGAGTCGGGCGGATCACAAGGTCAGGAGATAGAGACCATCTTGGCTAACATGGTGAAACCCCGTCTCTATTAAAAATACAAAAAATTAGCCAGGCGGGGTGGGGGGCACCTATAGTCCCAGCTACTCGGGAGGCTGAGGCAGGAGAATGGCGTGAACCCGGGAGGCGGAGCTTGAAGTGACCCGAGATGACGCCACTGCACCCCAGCCTGGGCAACAGAGCAAGACGTCTCAAAAAAAAAGAAGGGAACTATTAAAAAGAGAATTTTGGGCCGGGCGCGGTGGCTCAAGCCTGTAATCCCAGCACTTTGGGAGGCCGAGACGGGTGGATCACGAGGTCAGGAGATCGAGACTATGCTGG
>NW_012113808.1:6212535-6214091 GCF_000951035.1 Colobus angolensis palliatus
AAAAAAAAAAAAAGACAATTTTGGATGTTTGAAGAGATTCCTCCCTCTATTCTCCCTCTATTTCCCCCAGCTTTATTGAAGTATAACTGACAAGTAAAAACTGTATATATGTAAGGTGTACATTGTGATGTTTTGATATACATATATATATTGTAAAATGATTACCATGATCAAGCTAATTAACATATCAATTACCTCACATGGTTACCATTTTCTTATGTGTGTGGTAAGAACATTTAAGATCTGCTCTCCTAGCAAATGTCAAATATGCAATACCGTATTATTAACTATGGGAACCATACTATACAATTAGAGCTCCAGGATTTATTCATCCTGCATAACTGGAACTTTGTTCTTTATGACCAACATCTCCCCATTTCCCTCCCTCTCAGCTCCTGGAAACATCATTCTCCTTGTAGAATAGGCTGAGTACTGATCTGCAGTGTTCAGCAATGAGGAAACTACCCAGGGCCAGGGGAAAAACCACCAGAAAGGAGTAGGCAGGAAAATCCCTTGACCCCATATAGGACTGGGAATAGTCTGGGTTCCCAGCAGCCAGTGTGGAAAGATCTTATAATATAGGGCATTGGGTAGGGTCCTCAGAAGGCTATTGCCTCAATGATGGGGTCAAATTAGCGCTAGGCTAGTGGCTGCTCTGGGCCGCCATAACAAAGCTTAAAAGCAAGCCTCTTGCGCCTCTGCACTCCAGCCTGGGCGACAGAGCGAGTCTCTGTCTCAAGAAAAATAAATAAATAAAATAAATAAAAGCAAGTCTCAGAAGAATCAAACCAATTCCAAATAACTTATCTTGTCCCAGAACAAAACTCTTGAAATATTCAAAGTAATACAACAAAGTCTATCACCTAGTAAAGTAAAATCCACAATGTCCAGGAGCCAATAAAAAATTATCAGGCATGCAAAGAAGCAGGAAAAGATAAGCCATGATCAGGAGGAAAACCAGTCAAAAGAAACAGACCCAGAAAACACACAGATGATGGAATTATTAGACAAAGATGTTAAAACAGTTATTATACATATACTTCTTATGCTTAAAAGGTAAAGTATAAACATGATGAATAGGAAAATGGAAGATACATAAAAGATCCATATCGAGATGGGTCTAGAGATGAAAAATTTAGTATCTGAAATTAAAAATAAACTGAATGATATGAATAGGTAGATACTACAGAAGAAAATATTAGTGAATTTTTTAGTGAAAATTAGTGAAAAATTACATAGCAGTAATTTTATAGAAACTACAGATGAAACACAGATAAAAAAAGACTGAGAAAAAGTGAATTAGTGGGCTGTGGGGTAATATCTAGTGACTGAACATATATGTAATTAGAGTCTCAGAAGATACAACAGTTGGGAGGTAGAAAGAAAAAATGCTGGAAGAAATAATGATCAAAATTTTTTCCACGTTCGGCCAGGCATGGTGGCTCATGACTATAATTCTAACACTTTGTGAGGCTGAGGCAAGAAGATCGCTTGAACCCAGGAGTTTGTTACCAGCCTGGGTAACATTAGTGAGACCTCCTGTCTCTAAAAGTAAA
>NW_012113808.1:6215336-6233090 GCF_000951035.1 Colobus angolensis palliatus
AAAAAAAAAAAAAAAAGCTTACAAGACATTTAATCTGTTTGCTTCTTCTATTCAGTACCATGTGCCAATCAATAGCCATAGCCAGGATTCCTTTCTAGAGAGAGTACTTAAGCCTATTTTATTTATTTCTTTTCTTTCGTGCCCCAAACCCTCTTTTTTCAATTTAGTGTCAGTTGTCTTGAAACTATCTGAAACAACTGGGCATGATTCAAAGAAGATCTTTGTCTGACTGAAATGTCTCAATGACAGTCTTCTGAGCTACAAGTCTTGTCTCGGCTATTATGGTACTGAAGCAGTTGGCTTTTAGAAATCTTTAAGTTCCCAAGCTTCTGGACTCTATTCCCTTCCTTCACTTGCAAACCAGTAGATTCTACTCTGAGCTCATCTCTTTTTTGAACATACCTAGCCAAAAACAGCCAGCAGCAGCCAATTCACAGTTACATTCTGGCTCATTCCATCTACCTTCCCTAGAAGTACCAGTACCATAAGAATTGTGTCTGCTTGTCAAGTTACCACAGCAACAGTTTTACCAAATATTTTGCCATGGCATAGGAAGAGGCTCCGTCTTTCAGTCAATGATACCAGTTCCTAACCTCCTGCTGTGCATCTGCTAAGCCAATCCCTATGTTTTAGGTGTTGGATTTCTACATTAGGGTAAGTTAAGCTAGTTTATTAAACAGATTCAAAATGTAATAGTTTACACACAATAGAAATTGTTTTGCAATTTACCTAACAGTTCAGAGACAACTAAGTAAAATGTTCAAAATCTGTAGGAGCAGGGTTGGGGAAGAAGGGACTCAGCTCCACATGGTTACTGAAAGACTCAGGCTGCCATCTTCAACACATGGTTTCCAAGGACGCTCCCAGCATGACCCTCCCAGTCATCCAGAGAAGAAAAATAGCAAGAAGTTTTCATTGGTAAGGCGTGAAATGGTTCACATCACTTCTCTTCCCATTCCAGCAGAGATAACTTAGTTGAATGCCACAAAGAACTGCAAGGGAAACTAACTATGAGAGTGAAGAATGGATTTGGCAAGACAGAGGGCCATCTCCATCATTAATACAGGCACTGTATCAGTCAGAGTTCTCCAGAGAAAAAGAAACAATAGGATAAAAAGACAGGGAGAGAGATTTTAAGGATCTGGCTCGTGTGATTGTGGGGGCTGGCGAGTCTGAAATTAGTAGGGCTGGCTAGCAGGCTGGAGATTCAGGATAAGAGTTGAAGTTGCAGTCTTGAGTCAAATTCCACAGGGCAGCGATTTGGAAACTAAGTTAAGGTTGCTACATTGCAATCTTGAGGATTCCTTCTGCTTTAGGAGACCTCAGTCTTTGCTTGTGAGGCCTTCAGTTGATTTGATGAGGCCCATACATGTTACAAAATGTAATATGTGTTACTCAAAGTCTGCTGATTGTAAATGTTTATCACATCTAAAAAATAACAGCACAGCAACATCAGGGCTGGTGTTTGACCAAATAACTGGGTCCTATAGCCTAGCTAAGTTGACACAAAGTTGACCATCATGTGACCATCACAGATAACCAAATATTGACAATGGTTACCTTTTAGAATTCAAAGTAAGGGAGGGTGCTTGAGGACAGCATAGGGAAGAGAGGCACAGATTTTTGCTTTTCATTTTATACCTTCACAGATATTTGTATTTGTACCAAATGTGTATATTAAAATTGTTATTTTTAATAAGAAAGACAGAATTTTGTGGATTGAATATGTGAGACTGAAAAGAAAAAAGGCTTTTTTTTTTTTTGAGACAGAGTGTCACTCTCTTGCTCAGGGTAGTGTGCAGTGGTGCAATCTCGGCTCACTGCAACCTCTGCCTCCTGGGTTCAAGCGATTCTCCTGTCTCAGCCTCCCAAGTAGCTGGGATTACAGGCACACGCCACCACACCCAGCTCATTTTTGTATTTTTAGTAGAGATAGTGTTTCGCCATGTTGGCCAGGCTAGTCTCGAACTCCTGACCTCAGGTGATCCACCCGCCTTGGCCTCTCAAAGTGCTGAGATTACAGGCATGAGCCACCGCACCCGGCCAAAAAAAGGCTTTTTGAAAAAGAGGATGAGGCAATGGGTAGCTAGGAGCACATTGACCCTGCCTCTTGGTCCTCAGACAGAGGAGCAGAGAAACAGCAGCGTCTGCTCAGCAGGGCTCTGAATTATCATGGATTATCAGATATATTTGTGTAATTACATTGACATTTCCCTCATAATAAATTTAGGTTTTTAGTTCAAGTCGTGGGAGTATTCTATGATAAAATGGAAAATCTAGCAAAGTCTCAGCAAAGAATGGGGGCTCAGCAAAGAACAGGCAGAGAACACATTGAAAATTAAACACAGAGCAAAGGTGAGCCATGAAGGAGGAAGGCTTCAGCTGACTGGAGACATGCTGGTCCCGGCAGAAGAGGGACAAGGGGGTCAAAAGGCATGCCAGAGAGACCCTCCCAGATGTACCTGCTCTCTTTCTCTACTATTTTTAAGATTTCTCACCTTGTCGAGGGGGAAACAAAGCCTTTTATTGTTTTTTGTTGTTTTGTTTTTACATGGAAGTATATTGAGAGGCTTGAGGAGTGGCAGAAGGAGAGTCTAGGAATAAAAAGATGTAATAATGCTTGCTGTGCATTTACCAGGTCTGTGTCGTCATGCTCAACCACAGGGAGCCTCCTGTTGGCCCCATTAGGGCACCCATTCTTATTTATTTATTTTTGAGATGGGTTTTCATTGTCTCCCAGGCTGGAGTGCAGTGGCACGGTCTCAGCTCACTGCAGCCTCGACCTCCCTGGGCTCAGGTGATCCACGTCAGCCTCCTGAGTAGGTGGAACTATAGGCACCTACCACCATACCTGGCTAATTTTTGTATTTTTTATAGAGACGAGGTTTCACCATATTGCCCAGGCTGGTCTCAAACTCCTGGGCTCAAGCAGTCTGCCCACCTCAGTCTCCCAAAGTTCTAGGGGTGTGAGCTACCACACTCAGCCCAGGGGACCCATTCTGAAGTTTCCTCAGTGTGTGATCTGCTCTACCTGTCTCCCTTCCCCTGAACAGTGGATACAAAACACTTCATTTCCCTAAAAAGCAGGCAGGGCCAATTTTCGTCACTAGGTGGCATGCGCATATAAGCAGTGAGCTGAGTTGCAGCAAAGAGGAAGGAAGACTAGAAAAAGCAAACCCATTCAACAACCAAGAAGGAACTTCAAGAATGAGATAAACATATTTAAATTGCCTTTTTGAAATCTTTATCACCAACTTGCTTTTTTTGGTGCCCCACAACTTCAGGCTGGGTACTTGGTAGTGATAGAACTATCCCTGAACCAGGTGGCAGCAAAAAGCAAAATATGGACTAAGAGAAGCCAGCAAGCCAAAGGAACTAGGCTTAATCACCCTTTCGGGCAGCCCACTTCTATCTTGAATGGCCTCTCTAAATCATTGTGCATATTTTTCAATATTTTTGTATTATCCAAAAGTCATTCCCCCCAGTTTTTTTCTTTTTGAGACAGAGTTTTGCTCTGTTGCCCAGGCTGGAGTGCAGTGAGGTGATCCCGGCTCACTGCAACCTCTACCTCCCAGGTTCAAGCGATTCTATTGCCTCAGCCTCTCAGGTAGCTGGGATTATAGGTGCGCACCGCCACACCCGGCTAACTTTTGTATTTTTAGTATTGACGGGGTTTCACCATGTTAGCCAGCCTGGTCTCAAACTCCTGACCTCACATAACCTCGGTCTCCCAAAGTTCTAGGATTACAGGTGTGAGCTACCACACTCAGCCCAGGGGACCCATTCTGAAGTTTCCTCAGTGTGTGATCTACTCTATCTGTCTCCCTTCCCCTGCACAGTGGATACAAAACACTTCATTTCCCTAAAAAGCAGGCAGGGCCATTTCCCTAAACACTTCATTTCCCTAAAAAGCAGAGACGAGGTTTCATCATATTGCCCAGGCTGGTCTCAAACTCCTGGGCTCAAGCAGTCTGCCCACCTCGGCCTCCCAAACCGCTGGGATTACAGGCATGAGCCACTGCGCCTTACCCATTTTTCCCTTTTCCCAGGTTTGTACAGCCCCTAATTTGTCCGAGTGTTTATCCCACGTAACTAGAGTAAATCATGACTGGACGAAGGTCATATTCCCTCACAGTTATTATTTTGAACACTTACTTTTTGTAATTAGTTATTCGTTTGAGATTTATTTCTCTCCACCAGATTGGAACTCCATGAAGGTGTGATTATGCATATTTTTGGTGACCACAGTATCCCCTGGCATACTGTAGGCACCTAACATTGACCAAAAGCCTCCTAGCCTTTGCAAAGGCTTGCCTTTATCTAATCTACGTCCATCCTGCCACCAGAGTGATCTTAAAAGGTAAATCTAGTTATACCACTTTCTGCTTGTAGTCAATGGCTTCTCAGAGATTTCAAACTAAACCCTTTTACTTATCCTGAACTGGCCTCACTACTTGCCACCTCCCCACGTGTCCCCCATGCTCCACCCATCCTAAATTACTGTTTCCTGCCTCTTTACTTTTGTGTACATTATTCGTTCTGTCTCAAAGGCTTCTCCTTCAGCTTTTTTTTTTCCACCCACCTTCAATAAAGCCTTCAAAACTTGGTTTTTGTCACCTCTTTCAGAAACCCTTCCTGGACCTGAGTTAGATATCCTCTTCTATGCTCCTATAACACAGTGTTCATCTCTACTTACCATACTTTATTGGTTCATTCAAAAGCCATCCCATCTATACTCTAAGATGCCTGAAAGCAAGGGTTTTATATTGCAAACTTTTGCTGACACAGTACCCAAAGTCTTCACCAAATATAATCAATGGTTTCCTTCTGTGTACCTACCTCATCATAAATATTAATGTTTATTTCCCTTCCTCCTAGAGGATACAGATTATGTGTTATTATTAATCCCTTCACCTACCCTGGTCCTGTTGAGTTGCTCTGACATAGCGGAGAAGAATCACAATGGGGAGGTGATATTCACATCGATAGGGTGTTTAAGGATTGCAGCATATCAGTTATAGAGATTATGATCCCTGTACCTGTAGTCCTGTCATTTTTTAGTAGACATAAGAAGAGTACTTCGTGTTATTTGAAGTCTTCTGAATGTTTTAATTTTTATTGTGCATTAATAAATCCTATCTAGTGAGATAAGCAGGAAATGGGTTTTATTTATTTTTTATTAGAGAAGGTTTAAAATTAAATGGTATACCTTAAATTATCCAGTGAACATGAAGCACAGCCAAGACTAGAAGAAAATGAAATGTGTTCATCCACAAGTCTAGTGCTTTATCAGCAAGATTTTACTTGATAAAGTTAAAGCTTTCAGACAAATGAAAATAATCTTAAGAAAAATCATCTAACTCCAATCTAGAGTCATTATAAATTAATGATTACAGGGGAAAAGAGAAAAACAAATTGTCAAATGGTTTCTTAGTGTATATAGAAAGGATATGAATCTAAATTTTTTGAACACTAATCAACTGTTTTTAGTAATGTTTCCTTATAATTTGCAAAGAATCTTTACATATATTATTCTCATTTCATTTTTGTAACAGTTTTATGAGTATGCAGGCCATTGCAGGAATTATTGTCCTCTTTTGTGGAAACCGATGCTCACAGTAGCTACCAGTTGTAAGATTTCTGAGCAGATTTCTACTCAACTCACCTTTGTGTCCACAACGCCCATAGCACAGGGTCTTGCACAGAGGTCTTGCTTTAAATGTGCTTGGTGAATGGGTGAATAAATGTATGCAATTATATCATGATACAAATGTCAGGTTCTTGCACTTTCTGGTCTTCCAGAAAGTATATTTGAGAAAATAAGTCACACTCTTTGCTAATGCCTTTCTGGAAAATTGGTTGTTCTTGATTATTTTCACCAAGTTATTCATTACTACAATGTAGTCAAAATCTTAGATAAGTACACCACATCTAATTTAAAGTGGTCTTTAGTGCTTCAAACTTGACTTCACCCAAATTTCCTTATTCTTCAAGTTCCAAAGAGAACTTTTATTTTATTTTCTTCCAATCAGTTGCTGCCTGCTGCAACCCATTAGTGAGCGGTAAAATTAGTGGATTATGACCAAATTTTTCGAAGAATGAAATAAAATATCAAAGTGCATATAAGAGGTAAGTATTGTTTCATGGGACTTCTATATCTGGAATGCAATAATAAAAATGTATTTCTTACTGTGGGGTTGTGGTCAAAAAAGTTTGAAGACCACTGCACTAAAGTATTGCCCCATTTTGCTTAAAAATGTAAAATTTTCTCTGGAATGAACAATTTGTCACCAGATCAAGCTTTCAGACTTTTTCTACTTTCTTGATATGTATGACCTGTTTAAGATCCAATTGACCGTTCAGCAAATGGCTGAAATAGCTATAAACCCAAAAATCACTTTTGTATTTAAAAAAACATTATATGTAAGGATTCCTGAGAAGCCAGATGAATTTTGGAGCCAAATATGTTTCTGGGTTTTAAAATGTGCTTAGCCTCCATCTGCAGAAGGCCATTTGAAACTTGAAATATCATCTCTTAGTAGGCTTAAGTAGACTTACTTAAGTTTATCCTCTTCCCGATTCATCTGGTGACAGTGGAATAATTTTTAAATTTCTTCTAAGATTCAAAAAGTCTTGTTAAAATATACTATTTAGACAATGAGAGTAATGTGGGAAAGCTTTGTCAAAAAATGGAATAGAGACAGTGATAATCATCTAAATGATACTCTGAAGACCCCGACTTGTCTTATGTAAAGATATTTTGAAGATCTTTTGCATGTAGGGTAACAGGTCCAGATAGGATTCAAGTTAAGCACTTTTACATTGTAGCCCCAGTGGAGGCAGCCCTACTGGGTGCTGCAGTAGAAAGAGTGTGGACCCTGAAAACTAAGGATCTGGGTTCTTCCTGGTTCTGTTACTTACTGGTGTATGATCTTGGATAAATCATGATTTGTCACCATAAAGTGGAAATAATAAAAAAAGATATCCTATCTCCCTCATAGGATTCCTGTGTTTGAAGAGCAAATGCCTTCAGTATGCCAGGCATAGTATCAGTTGCTTTACAGAATCCATCAAGAACACTATGAGGTAAAAACCTATTCATCTGACATGATTAGAACCAGTAATTTGTAGGTTAATCTAAAAAGTTAATTACAGTTATGAAAAAATACATATATACATACTTTAGACATGTTTATTTTAACTTAAAACATACAAATATATACTTGTTCACTTTTGATGTAGGGCCAAGGCCTTTTCCTTGAGTATGAATCTACTGATTGAAATACTGTTTTTTTGTCTGCATAAACCAAAACAAAACCCATCACGTCTGATTTCCAGATTTGGTTTCTTTAAAGTGGAGCATAAATTAAAACACTAAGAAATAGGCCAGGCGCAGTGGCTCAAGCCTGTAATCCCGGCACTTTGGGAGGCCGAGACGGGTGGATCACGAGGTCAGGAGATCGAGACCATCCTGGCTAACACGGTGAAACCCCGTCTCTACTAAAAATACAAAAAACTAGCCGGGCAAGGTGGCGGGCGCCTGTAGTCCCAGCTACGCGGGAGGCTGAGGCAGGAGAATGGCGTAAACCTCGAAGGCGGAGCTTGCAGTGAGCTGAGATCCGGCCACTGCACTCCAGCCCCGGCAACAGACCGAGACTCCGTCTCAAAAAAAAAAAAAAAAAAAAAAACTAAGAAATAATGCTGAATCTTTCTAAATTTTTTGTTACTTTTATTAGTCTTTGTATTTCTCCAACAGCAATTATTTTTAGCAACATTTTTTATTGTTATTCCAAGTCATTCAGCTTAATTTTCACAGAAGTAATCCTTTTGTATTCATATTTCATAACTTAACATATTTAGTCCATGTATTTAATTACAATAAGTAGGATAAATTATGTTACACAATTGACAGCTTATTTTTTGTATTTTTAGTAGAGATGGGGTTTCCCTGTGTTGGCCAGGCTGGTCTCACTATGTTGGCCAAGCATGGTTGAGAGCGTTCAGTGTGATGTGGATGCTGGTCATCAAGCTTTTCACGGGGAACTGGGAGGATCCATCTGAAGACTCAGATAAGTGGAAATCAGATAAGGGAGCTTTGACTGAGTTATTAACTCCATTTTCCAGATGAGGCTATTGAAGCTTAGAAAGTTAATTGTCCATTTTTAAATGAGTGACTCATATATGAAAGGCTCTAACAGAAATACAGGGAGGAGAAATCTAACTCAACCATGTAAAAGGTGATGCTAGGTAGAAAAAGTAGGAGAAGAAAATCAGCCAAATAAGAGAAAGTACATTCCAGTCTGAGAAAACAAAGGTAGTAAAGTCGAAAAAGAACATGAAAGGCTGAGCACTGTGGCTCACGCCTGTAATCCTAGCACTTTGGGAGGCTGAGGTGGGAGGATCACTTGAGCCCAAGAGTTCAAGACCATCCTGGGCAACATTGTGAGACCTCATCTCTATTTTAATAAAAATAAAAAGAACATGAAAAATGCAGAATTTAAGAAATCTGCTTAGCTAGAGGACAAGATATAATGGGGCAGGCAGGCACGGTGGCTTACACCTGTAATCCCAGCACTTTGGGAGGCGAAGGCAGGCAGATCATGAGGTCAGGAGATCGAGACCATCCTGACCATCATGGTGAAACCCCATTTCTACTAAAAATACAAAAATTAGCTGGGCATGGTGGCGGGCGCCTGTAGTCCCAGCTACTCAGGAGGCTGAGGCAGGCGAATCACTTCAACCTGGGAGGCGGAGGTTGCAGTGACCCTAGATCACCTCACTGCACTCCAGCCTGGGTGACAGGGTGAGACTCCGTCTCAAAAAAAAAAAGAAAAATCATTCCCACAGCAAGATGGAGGGTGAATTGGAGTCAGGAAAACTAGAATAAAGGAGACTACCTGGTAGGCAATTGCAGAAAAATTAAGGGGACAGTGATAAGGATCTGAGTCAGTGTTGGTGACATCCCCACATGGTATTCTCTTCCCAGTAGGTCTCCTCCCTTTAGCCAACAAGTGTGAAGTGTTAAGGGGGCAATGTCACTGCAGAGCATGTCCCTGCCAGCCCCACTATTAGCTAAAAATTAAATTGTTTCTGGTAACAATTTTACCTGCCCATCTTTTCACAAATTATGGGGCTTATGACTGGGGTTGAACCCATAAGAAAACTGTTAATCTCTGCTTTATAGCTTAAATATGTTTTTTTGTGCAAAGCCTAGAAACGCATCAAAATGCTATATAAAGTAAAAGAGAAATCTCTAAAAGTTGGAAATAAAACAAATGTAAATGTATATTCTGCTGGCAATAACCTTAAAGAAATCATTCCAGATAACTTGAAATCTCAGTATTTGGACTGTGAACTCATAGTGTGATATACCTTACACAATCCTCCCTGTCCTCTACCCCACAAAAACAAAACTTAACCTATTTTCATTAACTATATTGTTGGTAATGTTTATGTTAATATTCTGAGACTTCTGAGTGTACATTCTTAGCTTATACTAATGAATAATTGTGTAATATTCTAATTATATCAGCCGAGTGCTGCAAATTGGAATTCTCAGTATAGTTTGATAAAGGAGACACAGACCAAAGAAATTAAGTAAAAATTCTGTAGCCCTGAGTATCAGTATAACTTCATGCTGTATTTTATATTAAAACAACAACAAATAATATCGATGTTAGTCCACAGAAAGGCTTAGAAACCTAAAAACCCAGTCTCAACATTCCTAGTGCTCTGATCGCAATCGCCAAATGCCATTTTCCAGTAAAGAGGAAACAAGCCTCTTTGGAGAAATTGTTTTCAAGTCATGCAGGAAATACACAAGATGAGCCTTAGAACATCTTGTTATATCACTTAGCAAGGATGCTACCAATGACAACGAGGGTCTGCAAATAGACTCAGGAGCCAAATGAAAGAGGCTCTCACTGGCCAAAAATGGGCCAATTTGAGCATTCATAAGAGAAATAGCTTCAGTGGACTGAAGTACATCAAATATATCTAAATGCATGAATAGATAATGACATACACATTAATTATTCACTATTGGAGGATATTAATAAACAGCTCATTATTTTGAAGACCAAGGAGTTAAGCATTTATTCTTAATTTTCTCCCAAAAAGTAGATGAGGGGAAGTTTCTATCTAGAGGCATTTTAGATCATAAATGAAGGAATACTAGAATTAGAATACCATCATTTTTAATACCTCATTAATTAATAGATCAAAAACTGCTCACATTACAAAGACAACCAATAGTATGAAAAAACCAGCATGCAATCACCAAAATCCAAACTAAGAAAAACTCTACAAGGTGAACAACACTTCTTCAACAAATATATTGCAAGAGGGCAGAGAGATGCTGATAAACCAATAGGTGAGTGAACCCAAACCTGCAGCTTCAGCATCACCTGGGAATTTGTTATAGAGATGCAAATTCCCAGACTCCACAGCAGACTTACAGATCACCAACTCTGGAGTGGAGCCCAGCGAGGGTCAAGGCTCTAGTGATTCTGATACACTCTAGTTTGAGGACCACAACAATAGAAGAAATTTAGGATGCGTATCAGCCAGCTGCAATATTCAGTACCTTATTTGGTTCCTTATTCCAAAAAACTGCCAAAACTTTTTACATCAATAGACAACATATAATATTAAGAAATTGTCCATTTTCTTAGGTGTAAAAATGGTATTAAGATTATACATATTTTTTAAAGCCCTAAAATATTTACAGATGATAAGATTTGCTTCCAAATAATACAGAAAGGGCAAAAGCAGGTGGGGTTACAGATGACACAAATTAGCTAGGAGCCAATAATTGTCAAAGGTGGAGGATGGGTTACCTAGGTGTTCTTTAGTCATTCATTCTCTCCCTCTCTCTCTCTCTCTATATATATATATGTATGTATATATAATAGTATATTTTTGAGATTTTTTTTATTCTAAAATGTTTTTAAAACTCGAACTAGAATAAATTAAAACAAAAGATTGTGACTTAAGCAGAATTAATCCAAAAGAAGAGAAAGTATATAGTACTTTTACTTAAAGGGCAGTATTCAGATACATAAAATAAGTATAGTCTGAAAAAAACCTACTCCATACTAGTTGTGGCAAAATGCTTTTGTTTAAGAAGTAAGGGAGATCTAGATGCTCTATCAATTGTCTGATGTCATTTTAAGTAACTGGCCCCATTGGAGAGAATGACTTACCTGGGAAGAAAGAGGTCCAGTCTGGTCAAGGGCATATGAATACCTACACATATTTGTTTTCCAGTTTCCAAACTAGCTTAGCTTTTAGAATGTAACCTGTTAATAAACTCAGGTTTACCATCATTTTTTAAACTTTACCACTTTAGCATATTATGATTGCAACCTGAGTAGACTAATGCAGATATTAGTAACCGCTGTTTTTTTCCCTAGACAGGAGACAATCCATCTCTTACACAGGGAAAATAACCAAATTATGTGTTATGAGAGATGTTCAGAGGCCTGTCTTGAAATGTCATCTCCAGTGATCTGGTGATGCTGTGGACCTAGAGTGTCATCCAAATAACTAGTCTTGAAATTTCTTCAGGACAAGAAACTTTTAAAAAACTAATTGTGAGGCTGCAGTAGCCCTTAATAACTCCTTGAATTTAATTGTTGTGATGGGTTTATTTCCTCTGTAATGTATCTTTGTTATTGTGCTTTTAAGAATAGAGTGAATATACATAAGCAGAATAGTTTAGAAAAAAATTTTAAAGAATTTTTTAATGATATAGGGTGAATAGATGTAATCTCTCCTTTTTAACTTCTCCCTCTTATTTATTCTTTAGCATGGAAACATAATTTGTATACGAAAACCTGGTCCATAAGAAATCTGACTAGAAAGCACCAACTTCAAAGCCTCAGGGTATGAGTGATAGAGTGTGCTATACATTCTCACTTTAAAAAGATGATGGCAGAATTTTGAGGATGGTTTCATGTTTTATTTTAGATATTTCATATTTGTCATTGTTATCATAAGCATAATTTTCTTCATTATCATTCAAATTATTATTTTGCTTAGAGTGGTCAATGATATGGAGAAAAGACCATTAAAAGTCATCACCATCCATTATCAGACATCATTCTGATAAAAGTAGTCTCAAAATAGGGACTTCTGTTCCCTTTCATCTGCTTTGAGCTCCTGCTGTGTTCCTACCCATGTTGACTACTTTGTAAAAAGGAGGAAAAAAAAGACAAAGTCCAACTTTAGAGAGCTCTAGTTGAGGAGATGTGGTGATGAGAAGAGAAGCACCACATACCTACGAGGAGGCTGTAATATAGAGCTTGACAGCCTGGACTATTCGGCTTTACACTGGTTGAATTCAAATCCTGACTGCCACTCAATAGCTCTGTGATGCGGAGCAAGTTACTAACCTCCCCTGCCCCAGTTTCCTCATCTGTTAAATGAAAGTAAGAACAGTAATTACCTTGTAGAGTTGTCTTGGGATAATCCTTAAATTAGATAATCCACAAAACACTCAAATTTATCCATATATACATGCATATATTTTATTTCTCTGTTGACCACTGTTTCTTGTATCCCATACAAGAAAGGATGATCATGGTACAAACATCCTTCTCCCTTATGAAGGGGCATGGCAGAAACTGAAGGCTATTGTGACTAAAAGGAAGCTCTGCAAGATTAATAACATATAACTATAACCTTGCCTCCAAGGGGGATCTAAGAGTGCCCCCACAAGAATCTGAGAGACTGTAAGAGGATATGAAGAGAACAGCTGAGGACCCTTATTTTTATTTATTTATATTTAATTTTTTTTTTCAGACATCAGTGTTACTTGCCAAGATCGTCATTTTTAAACTCCCACGAGTTATTACGTTCCTTTCCACTCTTGCTTTCCAATTCCTACACCAGCACAAGTCTGTATTTTGAGTATATGAGTCAAGTATGGCAAAAACTACAGTACCTTAAAAACTTTTATTTTAGTCCTTCCTGACCCATGCTAAAACTTACATCTAGAAATATGGCAAAACAAAATGACACAGATCTCTCCGTGTACATAAAATAGCTAAAAATTTGGCCTCTTTATTGATCTTATATCATATATTTGGCTTGAAATAAAACAACAACAAAACAAACAGTTACAATTAAGGGTTATACAAACTAAATTTTTCTTCTAAATCTCTAAATACTCTTAGAGAGCAATTTGCAGGGCATACACAGGGCCTTGAGAGTCGGTCCCACAGAAAATACTTATGTAAATGAAACAAGGAGGATGCTATTTGCTTTTCATTACATAAACATCACCTGAACGTAACTAATCAATCCACTTATTTGATAAAAATCATCTAGGACCAAAAGCACTATCAAGTTTGCTGGGTGCCATTTTCACTCTAATCATACCCAAAAGGCCTAGAAATAATTCAAAACTAGAAAGAGGCCCAAGTAGTAAGGCTACCTATGGCTCTTGCTAAAAAACATTTGCCAGTCTGATGTGCGTGTGTCTAGAAAGAATGATAGAAAATAAAGAGTTCTGCTTGAGTTCAGGAGAACTTCCCAGAAGGAGGTGGTGGGCCAAGAAATCCACCTGCCTGCTTGGTGGCAGCTCGTGAAGGGGCAAGGCCGAGAATCTTCTGAATGTTCTGTGAAGAAAACAGAGTAAGGATAGGGTTTTAATATCAAATATACAGAAGATGTATTTTATGTAGCTCTCAGGCAAAGGAAACTCATATAGATTAAAGGTATCATTATGACCTGCAATAGGATGATTATCACTATGTTATTTTAAAAAAGGCCTACAATGTAATGAAAATCATAGAACAGTAAAAGCCTTCCTTACCTGATGAGACCTTGGTCTACTAATGAAAGTGGTTGATTTTTTTCAAGCAGACAATGATAAAAGGAGATAATCTTTTTAACAAGAAGCATAGGAAGAATATTCATTAGCTATTTCTTATGGGCATTTTCTTTGAGTATGGGTCTGCTGGCTGGATTTGTCATTACTGCACTGTCTGTAATTTTCAGTTTCGGCCAGGTGTGGTGGCTCACGCCTGTAATACCAGCACTTTGGGAGGCCAAGGCGGGTAGATCACTTGAGGCCAGGAGTTCAAGACCAGCTTGGACAGGATGGTAAAACCCCATCTCTACTAAAAATACAAAAAAATTAGCTGGGCGTTGTGGCGTACGCCTGTAGTCCCAGCTACTCGGGATGGTGAGGCATGAGAGTCCCTTGAACCCAGGAGGCAGAGGCTGCATGAGCCAAGATTGCACCACTATACTCCAGCCTGGGCAACAGAGTGAGATTCTGTCTAAAAAATCAGTTTCAGTTTCTTTACAGTGTTGAAAGTACTAAGAAACCTGCAAAGCACTCTGAGTTCAGAATTCTCTTAAATTTTCAGCAGCCCCCACCTTTTTACATTGTTTCATCCACATCTAATGCAATTTTTTAAGAAACTCACTTTTATTCAGTTTTTAAAAATGTATTTCGTTCTCATAATAATGCTTTTTTTTTTTTTTTGAGGTGGAGTCTCACTCTGTCATCCAGGCTAGAGTGCAGTGGCACGATCTCGGCTCACAGTAACCTCTGCCTCCTGGGTCAAGTGATTCTCCCTGCCTCAGCCTCCTGAGTAGCTGGGATTATAGGTGCCTGCCACCATGCCCAGCTAAGTTTTGTATTTTGTTTTTTAGTAGAGATGGGGTTTCACCACATTGGCCAGGCTGGTCTTGAACTCTTGACCTCAGGTGATCTGCCTGCCTCAGCCTCCTAAAGTGCTGGGATTACAGGCGTGAGCCACCATGCCTGGCCAAAACCCCTCCCCGCCCCCGCTGCTTTTTTTTTTAAGATGGAGTCTGGCTCTTGTCGCCTAGGCTGGGGTGCAATGGCATGATCTCAGCTCACTGCAACCTCCGCCTCCCGGGTTCAAGCAATTCTCCTGCCCCAGCCTCCCAAGTAGCTGGGATTACAGGCATGCACCACCACGCCCAGCTGATTTTTGTATTTTTAGTAAAGACGGGGTTTCACCATATCAGCCATGTTGATAAGGCTGGTCTCAAACTCCTGACCTCAAGTGATCCGCCCGCCTCAGCCTCCCAAAGTGCTGGGATTATGGGCATGAGCCACTGCGTCCAGCCAATGTAGCATTTTATAAGAGGAAAAAAACCTTAGAGATCCTGAGTATTCTCGCCCAATTCCTTCATTTTATATCTGAAGAAACTAAAACTCAGAAAGGTATGATGGATGGGTTATCCAGAATTACAAAGCTAAATTAAGAGCACAGTTAGAATTTAAACCTATTGTGTTTTGACCCTTAATCTAATGGACTCTCTTACACAGTAGTTTCTAGGTTAAAGTTTTGCTCTTCAGAACAAACTCCATTCTGTGGTAGGCAGGTTTACATGCACTAAACTATTCATCCAGTAGTTACTGAGTACCTACTGGATATAAGATACTATGAGAATATCCATACCCAGGCTTCTCTGCAAGCATACACACCCTCAATCCTTCATCATGAAGAATGATGACTATTATGGGTAAGAGTGTGTATTGAGGTAACACTGTTAGAATACAACAGAATGTTTAAATATGGAGGACATAACTTTAAGGACTCATCTAAATTATATTTACCATAAAATATTTCAATACATACATTCCACAATACTATAGCTCATGCTTTAAGAAGACATCTGAAACAGGTGAAGAAAAAAATCAATCGTTAGTACATTAGGATACTTCTCCTTAGTAAAGATGGAAAATGATGTGACTTTGTATTTCTTTTTCTGAGACATGGTCTTGCTCTGTCACCCAGGCTGCAGTGCAGTGGTGTGGTCACAGCTCATTGCAACCTCCACTTCCCGGGCTCAAGCATTCTTCCCACCTCAGCCTTCTGAGGAGCTGAGACTACAGGCATGCCACTATGCCCAGCTAATTTTTGTATTTTTAGTAGAGTCGGGGTTTTGCCATGTTGGCCACGCTGTTTCACCATATCAGCCAGGCTGGTCTCAAACTCCTGACCTCAAGTGATCCGCCCACCTCAGCCTCCCAAAGTGCTGGGATTATCAGGGTGGGCCACCATGCCCAGCCTACTTTGCATTATCTTTTTTTTTTTTTTTTTTGAGGCAGAGTCTCACTCTGTCGCCAGGCTGGAGTGCAGTGGTGTGATCTTGGCTCACTGCAACCTCCGCCTCCCAGGTTCAAGCAATCCTCCTGCCTCAGCCTCCCAAGTAGCAGGGACTACAGGCACGCACCACCATGCCCTGCTAATTTTTTGTGTTTTTAGTAGAGATGCAGTTTCACCATGTTGGCCAGGATAGCCTCAATCTCCTGACTTTGTGATCCACCCGTCTCAGCCTCCCAAAGTGCTGGGATTACAGGTGTGAGCCACCATACCCGGCCTGCATTACTTTCATAATAAAAATAGCTTCTTAAAGCTCAACTTCAAAAATACCATTACACAAAGCAGTAAAAAGACCAAATGATGTCACTAATTTGCAATTTCTTTAGTTAATTAGTAAGTATTTCCTGAGCACCTACAATGTATTTAGCACTAAACTAGGCATTAAGGGAAATTGCTTTAAAGATAAAATTTGAAATAGTAAGACATACAGAATTAGCTGCTGATAAACATATTTGTCTAGTTAACAAATACAGTAATATAGCCTAGAAAAAATACACAAGGGATTCTTGCTCAGTTATTCTGAAGGGTCAAATAGATGAGTCCTTATAACTTTAGAAATTAAAAACCAATGTAAAAATGTTGGATGCCCTTTATAGGTTTACTGTGATTTAAAGATGATTGAAAAAATAAAAAATAAATAATATTTTGAAGAAACGAGAAACTGAATTGGTAGTCTGTTGAATTTCATTTACTAACTCAAAATATTTAAATGACTACTGAGGGTAAGCCACTGCTCTAGATGGGAATATCTCAAATAGCAACAGCAGCAACAAAAAAGTGTTAAAAATGAGACACTTCAGCAGCCACAAAGTACATGGAAATTCAGGCAACTCTATACTTCCCTTTCCTTGTGGCTCTTGCCACAGACCCATTTTGGGAACACTAAATTAAATGTATTGGTGTTACATTACGCAAGTATTTGTATTTTAACACAAACGCTCTGCATTTACTGCATGCAATTTTATCCTTTAGTGAAATTCTAAACTAATCTGTTTAAATTCCTATAGTCTCACAGGTTAAACCTAGGTCTTCTATTTTTCTCAGATAGATTTCCCCTGCTTTCCCATCAGTAAAATCTTTGTAGGAACTAAGTGATGGTCTCAAGATGCAAGAGCCACAGGTAAAAGGACCAGAGGTCACTAACATCTCTATAGTAGTAACATCCTACATTTCTACACACTTTAAAGTTTGCAAACAGTTCTAAGGACTAGATATTAGTCCTTAGTTATACCTGCTGTTGAGATGAGAAAGTTGATGCAGGGAGAGGTTATAAGTCAGAAAGTGAACTGATACAACTCAAAGTGCAGTTTTCCTTTATTAAGCCACCTCTCTGTAACAGACTGTTACCTTAGGAATAAGAAAGCCACATAAAGAAGTTTAAAAAAAAAAAAAAAGGAATAAAAAATCGTGTAACAGGTCTATTTTTTAAAAATCACAATTATGTTGTTAAATGAGCAAATGCTTTCTCTCTCTCTCTCTATATATATATACACACACACACATATATACACACACACACACATATATATAAACCCATGCACATATAAATATCACCATGCACATATAAAATATAGTTGCTATGCAAAAAACCCATAGGACA
>NW_012113808.1:6233700-6235435 GCF_000951035.1 Colobus angolensis palliatus
ACCTCTCTGTAACAGACTGTTACCTTAGGAATAAGAAAGTCACATAAAGAAGTTTAAAAAAAAAAAAAGGAATAAAAAATCGTGTAACAGGTCTATTTTTTAAAAATCACAATTATGTTGTTAAATGAGCAAATGCTTTCTCTCTCTATATATATATATACACACACACACATATATACACACACACACACATATATATAAACCCATGCACATATAAATATACCCATGCACATATAAAATATAGTTGCTATGCAAAAAACCCATAGAACATACAATGCAAAGAATGGACCCTAATATAAACTATGGATTTGAGGGTAATAATGATACGTCAGTGTAGATTAATCAATTATAACAAACATACCACTCTGGTGGAGAACGTTGATAGAGGGGTGTGCTATGCATATGTGGGGGCAAGGCATATATATGAAATCTCTGTACCTTCCACTCAATTTTGCTGTGAACCTAAAACTGTTCTAAAAATAAGGTCTATAAAAAGGAATATAAAGTATTTAAGAATATATAGTAAGATAGTAGTTGTATTAATAATAGTTGTATACTTTTTCTCATACCTTGCCTTCCCCATCTTTTTGAAATACTGCTAAGTGAAATACTTTTAAAATAAAGAAAAATATTCTTGTGAGTGCTATTTTAAAGTGAAGGTCATGGTATGAAGCGAAAAAAAAGAATAACAACAATAATAATGGTTAACAGTTACTGAGTACTTATACTCTGCAAGGCATTGTTCTAAGCACTTTATATGTATGTTCTCATTTAAATCCTCACAGCTTAATGAAGTGGACATTATTATCCTTGCATGCAGATAAGAAAAATAAGATACCAACTGTCAGGCTGTAATTCAATAAATACTCACTGAATATCACACTGTACAACAGGCACTTTTGTAAATATTATCTCACTATATCTTTCAACAATCTCATCCATTAAACCTAACCTGACTGCTTTCCTATAATCTCTCAGTTTTTCTTTCTTTCTTGAGGTCAAGTTTTCAGGCCTTGTTAATTAGCAAGATTTAGTTTAGAAATATGCATTTAGGCCAGGACTGGTGGCTCACGCCTGTAATCCCAGCACTTTGGGAGGCCGAGGCGGGTGGATCATCTGAGGTCAGGAGTTCGAGACCAGCCTGGCCAACATGGTGAAACCTATCTCTACATGCACCTGTAATCCTAGCTGCTTGGGAGGCTGAGGCAGGAGACTCATTTGAAACCTAGGAGGCAGAGGTTGTAGGAGATTGGGCCGCTGCACTCCAACCTGGGTGACAGAGCAAGACTCCATCTCAAAACAAACAAACAAACAAACAAAAGAAATATGCATTTAGCTAAAAGTTAGGAGTTTTAATATATAATAAAGATGCTATGAAAGAAAATACAAATGCAAAATATAGTAAGATGCAATCAAGTTTTAGAAAAATGTAAAACAATTATTTTGAATTCCTGTCCAGTCCTGTGTAACAGGGTAACAAATGAAGAGTGTATACCTAGAAGAGAAAAACAAAGGAAAAACATCTTCCTGTAATTGTGTCTTCTATTGGCAGGAAAACCAGAAAAATACCATCACAGGATTTGTGTTCTTTCCTCTTTACAAAGATTAAGACCAGTGATCAAGAAAAGGAAGTTGTTGGTTGTTAACTGGATATTTTGGGACGACTCAGGTCAATGGCGATAAACACATTCTGTGAAATGTTATTCCTTAGTCATTTAGCTAAAATAACACACCT
>NW_012113808.1:6237365-6243005 GCF_000951035.1 Colobus angolensis palliatus
CCTGGCTCTGCTTAATTTTTAAACTACGTGAAAGGCAGCCTATAAGAGCCCAGTTAAGACTAAAATAACTGACCTGAGACATCAGCTGCCATCTACCACAAAGGAGAGTTTGGAGTTTGAGTGCTGCTATGGTTTGAATGTTCGTGTCCCTTACAAATTCATATGTTGAATCCAAACTACCAAGGTGTTAGAAGGTGGAGCCTTTGGGAGGTGATTAGGTCATGAGGGTTCTGCCCTCTTCAATGGGATTAATGTCCTCTTTAAAAAAAGGTACCAGAGAGCTGCCCTGTGCCTTCCACCATGTGAGGATGCAGACAAAAGGCACTCTCCATGAAGCAGGCAGGAAACAGGCCCTCACCAGACACTGAATTTGCCTTGATTTTGGACTTCCCAGCCTCTGGAAGAGTAAGAAATAAATTTCTATTGTTTGTGGTATTTTGTTACAGTAGCCCTAATGGACTAAGACAATGCCAGGTTAACTGCCTGCCTAAACAAAAGTATCAACACTTCTTCCAAAGAATAAAAGAATCCAGAATCTCTTCAACCCATCATTTACATTATCCAGGATATGATCCAAAATTACTAGATATATCAAGAAACTGGAAAATATACCATTACTTAAGAGAACAGGTCAGGCGTGGGGGCTCACACCTGTAATCCCAACACTTTGGGAGGCCGAGGCAGGTGGATCACCTGAGGTCAGGTATTTGAGATCAGCCAGCCTGACCAACATGGTAAAACCCGGTCTCCATTAAAAATACAAAATTAGCCTGGCATGGTGGCGGGCACCTGCAATCTCAGCTACTCAGGAGGCTGAGACAGGAGAATCACTTGAACTGGGAGGTCGAGGTTGCAGTGAGCTGAGATCGTGCCACTGCACTCCAGCCTGGGTGACAAGAGCAAGACTCCATCTCAAAAAAAAAAGAAAAGAGAACAGGCAATGGAGTCCAAATTCCAAATGCTGGAATTAGCACAGAAGGTTTTTTTATTTTGTTTTTCAGACAGGGTCTCGTTCTGCCGCCCAGGCATGAATGCAAAGGCGTGATCATAGCTAACCTCAAACCTGACCTCCAGGGCTCAAGCAATCCTCCCACTTAAGCATCTACAGACCAGCAACTAGGACTATAGGTACATGCCACTGTGCCTGGCTAATTTTTGTATTTTTTGTAGAGACAAGATTTTGCCCTGTTATCACTTGGGCTCAAGTGAGCCTCCTGCCTCAGCTTCCTAAATGCTGAACAGGCATGAGCCACCACACCCAGCGTAGCAGACAAGGTTTTTAAAGCAGCTAAATAATTATGTACATAAAATATGGCTCATAATATATTAACAAACAAGAAATCTCAGGAAGAATGCCAAATAAAGCAAAAATTCTGAAACTGAAAAATACAATACCTAAAATTCAAAAATCATTGGGTGGGCTTAGGGTTAACACAGATTAGAGGAGTCTGTGAACTTGAAGACAGATCAACAGAAATTATCCCATCTGAAGAACAGAAAAAAACAAGAGTAAAAAAAATTCAATGTAGCTTCAGTGTTCTGTTGGACAATACCAAAAAAGACTAATACATAAGCAACTGGTGTTCCAGAAGGAGAGAGAGAGACTGAGGCAGAAAATAGTTAAAGAAATAATGATTGAAATTTCCCTACATTTAATGAAAACTGTAACCCCTAGCATGAAAAACTTTTAAAAAATACCCTAGGCACATCATAGTCAAATTTCTGAGAACCAATCTCAAAGAGAAAATCTGAAAGTAGCTAGAGAAAAGTGACATTACTTACGAGGACACAAAGATATGAAGAACTTTTCAGAAACAATGGAGGCCAGAAAATAGAAGAAAGGCATTTAAAATGCTTAAAGGTTAAAACAAACAAAAAAGCCAACCCAGAATTCTATGTCCAGTGAAAATATCCTTCAAGAATGAAGATAAAATAAAGGTATTTTCAGATAAATGAAGAGTAAGAGAATTTGTCACCAGCAGACTTGTACTATTAGAAGCACAAGAAAGAAAAATGAAATTGCTTCATGCTATACCGTGAGGTAAAGATTCGGGCAATCCTTCTCAGTGACAAGCTTCACTTCCTGTTACATCTCACCAACAGCTCTAGATTCAGTAGTCCCTAGATCCATTACAAACGTTCATGCCTCCATGTTTCCTATGCCAAGAACACTTAAGAATGGAAAGCTGCCAGGCGCTTAGCACTTTGGGAGGCCCAGGTGGGTGGATCACCTGAGGTCAGGAGTTCAGACCAGCCTGGCCAACATGGCGAAACCCTGTCTCTATTAAAAATGCAAAAATTAGCCAGGTGTGATGGTCGGAGCCTGTAATCCCAGCTAATCAGGAGGCTGAGGCAGGAGAATCACTTGAACCCGGGAGGCAGAGGTTTCAGTGAGCCGAGATCGAGCCATTGCACTCCAGCCTGGGTGACAGAGCGACATTCTGTCTCACAACAACAACAAAAATAAACTCAGAATTGCTCTTTGTTGCTTAAAGTGAAATATATACATTGTGGTTTATTTTATTTTATTTATTTATTTATTTATTTTGAGACAGAGTCTTGCTCTGTCGCCCAGGCTGGAGTGCAGTGGCACGATCTCGGCTCCCTGCAAGCCCTGCCTCCAGGTTCACACCATTCTCCTGCCTCAGTCTCCCAAGTACCTGGGACTACAGGTGCCCACCACTATGCCTGGCTAAATTTTTTTTGTATTTTTTTAGTAGAGACAGGGTTTCACAGTATTAGCCAGGATGGTCTCAATCTCCTGACCTCATGATCCACCCACCTCGGCCTCCCAAAGTGCTGGGATTACAGGTGTGAGCCACCGCGCCTGGCGCATTACATCGTGTTTTATTAAGATATCAACCCAAGCCACAATTTTAAAATTTGAGACTTAACAAATTAAAGAGCAATATTCCACAGAGATCAAAGGATCTGTGCTAAACCAAGAGAGATCTGTATTGTCATTACCTTAGCTTTCCCTAGAATAAACTCCTGCTATGGTTTGAATGTGTCCCCGAAAAGTTCATGTGGTGGAAGTTTAATCCCTCTGCCCTCATGAATAGATTAATGTCATTATCACAGGAGTAGGCTCCTTATCACGAGTGGCTTTGCTATAAAAGTGAGCTCTCTCTGGTTCTCGCTCTTGCCCTCTCACCATGTGATGTCCTCCACCACGTTATGATGCAGCAGGAAGGCCCTCAGCAGATGCCAGCACCATGCTCTTGAACTTCCTGCAGAACTGTGAGCTAAATTGTCTTTATAAATTAGCCAGGCTGTGGTATACTGTTACAGCAATAGAAAATGAGCTAAGGCAGCTCTATTACAGAGACCATTTCAAAAATTTAAGTATATACCTCAGCTAAGCAAGAGTACAACTTATTGGTGAACATAATCATTTAGCTATTCAACAAACACTTCAAACTCAGCATGTCTTCTAACCAACATACTCTTCTTTCTTCTATTCCCAACCTCTTAGTGCAACTAGTCCCCATTTGGTCACCAAATCAGAAACCTGAAAGTCATCTTAGTTCTTCCTTTCTCCTTCATATTAAATCAGTAAGTTCAGCTGGTTTCCCCTTCTATTTATTTCTCAATCTTGTCCCATCCTTTTCATCCCTCTCTTCACTGTTATAGTTTATAACATAATGATTTTTTGCTAGACTATTATAATAGACTTTGGTATTTCTATATTTTAGTCATGCTCCTCTTATAGCTAACCTTCACAATGCAGTAAGTGCCAGAAAATATGTGCCAGAAAAGGAAGCCTTGAAACTTGATTGCGTTTAAAAGGAAGAAGAGGGAGGCATTCAGAAATAAGGAAAAACAGAAGCAAAAAGTACATCTGAGTGAGTGTAACATGAAAACTATTAAGCAAGCCAGAATGGGCAAAGTGCTGTATTTGTGGGGATATGATGGGATATGAATTGGGAAAAAATATTAAGCAACACAATGACAAAGATCTTGGGGAGCCATGAACTGTAATTCAATTTCCCATTGATTCTCACATGCCAGGGTGATAATGGTTTGAATCTGTGTCCCCACCCAAATCTCATGTCAAACTGTGTGGTTTAGCAGCATCCCCCTTGGTACTGTTCTTGTGATAGTGAGTGAGTTCTCACGAGATCTGGTTGTTTAAAAGTGTGTAGTATCTCCCTCCTCTCTCTCTTGTTCCTACTCTGGCCATGTGACATGCCTGCTCCCCTTCTGCATTCCGCCATGATTCTAAGTTTCCTGAGACCTCCCCAGAAGTTGAGCAGATGCTAGCATCATGCTTCCTGTACCAGCCTGCAGAGCCATAAGCCAATTAAACCTCTTGTCTTTATAAATTACCCAGTCTCAGGTATTTCTTTATAGCTATGCAAGAACAAACTAATACACAGGGCAACAAAAACTCTTCTGCCACAGACAGTATTCAGAAGGAGGGGAGAAAAAGAGAATCACTTGTGTAACAAATACTGAAAATGTTATGTTCCTATTTACTGCATGTGCAAACCTTTCCACTACAAAGCCTGCCAAATGGCAGTACGTTCAGAAATTGGATAATGCCTTAAAATAAAGAATTATTCAGCCAGAGACCTTAATTATATATATATATTTTTTTGAGACAGGGTCTCACTCTGCTGCCCAGGCTCAAGTCCAGTGATGTAATCAAGTTTCACTACAAGCTCAAATTCCCAGGCTTTTGTGACCTTCCCACTTTGGGTAGCTGGGACTACAGGCACATGCCACCATACCCAGCTAATTGTTAAATTTTTTGTAGAGATGGAGTCTCACAATGTTGCCTAGGCTGGTCTCAAATTCCTGAGCTCAAGTGATCCTCACACCTCAGCCTACCAAAGTGCTGGAATTACAGGCATGAGCCACAGCACCCCGCCACCCTTTCACTTTCATAGTTCCATCTCAAAAGCCACTTCATTCTCTAAACCTTTCTGCCTGAACCTTTCCCCACTAATCGAATGTTATAGCTCTCTTACAGGCCTTCATACCCTTTTACTTCCTTAGTTCTCACTCTTTTTCACTATGAATGTCAAATTACCAAGTTGGCCAAATGTAAATTCTATAACCTAAACTTTATCTCTACTGCGAATAACCTAAAATTACTACATTGTTAAACTTACTTGTGCTCCTGAGCTGCTAAACGGTGCTGGTATATAATGAAGAAATGATACTGAGAAGACCAAACGCACTCTCTACTTTTGTAGCTTTAGGCAGTTGTAATAAAGAAGGAGCCTGAGAGCTCTAAGAATGGGATGTGGAATCCATGTTTGGTTTTATCACTGCTTCTCATCCCTAAGGATCAGTCATCTAGACCTACAGCCATTTAAAATGGCTTTTGGAAGATACACTGAAATTCTAAAATGAGCAACTGAAAGAACTCAGTAACAATGGGTAAACATTTCTAGTATTATAAAAGTAAAAGCTAATTGGTATGACAGCAAGGAAAAATATACATATTAAATGGTAGATGTGATCACTCACCTGTCGAATCGACATAGTACAGAGAATATACAGGAAAATGAAGGAACAGTCTGTGGTGTCATCTCCCAGCAGATTTCGATGAGACAGTCCTTGGATATAAGAAAGAGGGGTAAAAGGAAGCTTTGCCACCACTCTACCATCAAATCTAAAAGAAAAAAAAAA
>NW_012113808.1:6247510-6249384 GCF_000951035.1 Colobus angolensis palliatus
AAAAAGGAAGGTGCAAAGAGAGAGATGATTTACAATAGGTGGATTATTTCTTTAAGTGCACTTACTCTGTGACTCCAGAGGGTAGGACCACTGCTCACGAGTACAGATATAGGGAGGCATATTTTGGCCCAGTAAAAGGAATTATTTTCAAACTCTAAAAACTACTCAATAAAAGTACTAGTTATCTCAGAAACCACTAAGCTCCTCATTGTTGGAAATAAAGGATGACAAATTATCTGCTAGAGACATTACTGATGAGCCTTCTGTATTGGGAGAGAAGTTATGTGTTAAATGACTGTTAAGGTCTCTTTCAGGCAGGGCGCGGTGGCTCACACCTGTAATTCCAGCACTTTGGGAGGCTGAGGCAGGCAGATCACCTGAAGTCAGAAGTTCGAGACCAGCTGACCAACATGGAGAAACCCTGTCTGTACCAAAAATACAAAATTAGCCAGGCATGGTGGTGCATGCCTGTAATCCCAGCTACTCGGGAGGCTGAAGCAGGAGAATCACTTGAACCCAGGAGGCGGAGGTTGTGGTGAGCCGAGATAGCACCATTGCACTCCAGGCTGGGCAACAAGAGCCTAACTCTGTCTCAAAAAAAAATAAAAAAATAAACTCTTTCAATTCTAAAATCCTGTTATTTCAACTTTATGTAAATGATTCAGGAAGAGATGCCAGAAAGAACAATGAGAAATAAGTAGCTACATCTAGTCCTTTTTCTGGCAATCTGGGAGTTCAAGTCCTTCCCTTCTTAATCTAACCTTAGATTTTTTTCCTTAAAGCATCTGCCAGCTGTTAACAAATTTTAAGAGTGTAAGGTTATTTTTGTTTGTTTCAAACAGGGTCTCACTCTGTTTGAAGCTGGAAAGCAGTGGTGCAATCATGGCTTACTGCAGCCTTGACCTCCTGGGCTCAAAGAATTCTCCTGCCTCAGCCTCCCAAGAGGGTGAGATTACAGGGGTATATCACCATGCCCGGCTACTTTTTTTTTTTTCTGTAGAGCCGTGGTCTTCCTAGGTTGCCCGGGCTGGTCTCAAACTCCTGGCTTCAAGTGATCTTCCTGCCTCAGCCTCCCAAATTGCTGGGATTATAGGAATGAGCCACCACTCCTGGCTTACACAATCTTTTAGTATCCCTTATAGTCTTCGCCAGGCGTGGTGGCTCATGTCTCATAAACCCAGCACTTTGAGAGGCCGAGGTGGGAGGATCACTTAAAGCCATGAGTTCGAGACCAGTCTGGGCAACATGGCGAAACCCTATCTCTACCAAAAAAAAAAAATTAGCAAGATGTCGTGGTGCATGTCTGTAGTCCCAGCTACTGAGGAGGCTGAGGTGGGAGGATCACTTGAGCCCAGCTGGTTGAGGCTGCAGTGAATAGTGATCACACCACTGCACTCCAGCCTGGATGACAGAGCAAGATCTGGTCTCAAAAAGAGATGATCAAAGTTAAACTTGGAGAAATTATGTTAAAGACTGAATAACTTTTGTTCAATATAATCAAAACATGTATTAGACTTTTAATTTCATATGCCAGTTTATAAAAATAGATATACAGCCTTTAACTTCTAGGTGCTGACAGTCTAAGACACAATATTTTAAAAAAATGTACAGGTACAAAGACCAGAACAAAAACATGAATACAGCACTAATATTGGTAAAATATATTACGTGAACCTCCACTAGTTTGGGAAAACAAAACAAGCAAATAAAAAGCTATTGTTTGCCAGTGTTCTGAACAAGAAAGTTGATGAAAATAATATACATAAAAACGAAAAAATAAGGCTGGGAGCGGTGGCTCATGCCTGTAATCCCAGCACCTTTGGAGGCTGAGGCGGGTGGATCATGAGGCCAGGAATTCGAGACCAGCCTGGCCA
>NW_012113808.1:6250258-6252620 GCF_000951035.1 Colobus angolensis palliatus
AAAAAAAAAAAAAAAAAAAAAGATAACTTAATTACATACAGTAGTACCAAACTAGAAAATATAAAATATTACTTATTTGGAAAGAAACTACAGAAAATATATAAAATAGACTTGGCAGAAATACCATCTTTCTGGATAGGAATACTAAAAATTATAAAGGTTATTTAATAACTCAAAATTAATGTACAAATTTAATAAAATTTCAGTCAAAACTCAGAAGGGATTATTTTAGAAGAAGCTGACACTTGATTGATTCTAAAATTCATTTGAAAGAATAAGTGCCCCAGGAACAGTGAACAACACAGTTAAAAGAGAGTAGGTAGTAGGCAATGATAAGAAAACAGTTTGAAAATCAGGCTGGGGCCAAAGCATGGAATGTCATGACAGCCAGGGTAAGGAGTCTCACTAAAATCAGTAATCAGAGTTGCATGGTGATAAGTGTGGACTTTAAAGTCTAAGAGACAGGGTTAAACCCCAGCTCAACATTTACTAGCTTGGAGACCTTGAGCAAGTTAAGTAACTTAAGAGTCTCATGTCCTCATCTGTAAAATAAAGATTAGAATTCTTATCTTAGAAGACTGTTAAAAATAAAAGGGAAGGCAGGGTGCGGTGGCTCACACCTGTAATCCCAGCACTTTGGGAGGCTGAGGCAGGCGGATCACCTGAGGTCAGGAATTCAAGACCAGCCTTGCCACCATGGTGAAACCCCATCTCTACTAAAAATACAAAAATTAGCAGGGTGTGGGGGCAGGTCCCTGTAATCTCAGCTACTCAGGAGGCTGAGGCAGGAGAATTGCTTGAACCCGGGAGGTGGAGGTTACAGTGAGCCGAGATCACGCCACTGCATTTCCGCCAGGGTGATGCAGGGAGACTCCATTTAAAAAAAAAAAAAAAAAAAGTAAAAGAGTAACACATATAAAGAGTTTAGTACAGTCCCCAACATAGGTTACTATTTAATTAGTAGCAGATAATGTTACTAGGCAATGAGGAACAGGCTTCTGAAGATGGCTGACTTAACAATGTTGGATAGAGAGGAGACACCTGAGGAGTGCAAGCAGGCTATTGTGATACCAAGCAAAAAGTAATAGCAGAGGAGAAAAAAGGAAATGATCATTGAAACTAGGATGGGAGCTGGTGCTAGGATGAATGAGAAGAAAGGAGAGAGGGATGAATGGATGACTACACAGAAAAAAGGGACTGTTAACTGAGAGGAAGAGAAGGTTGAAAGGGTCAGATTTAATCCAGTACATATCATTCAATTTGGGACACGACAGATATGGAGTAATGTCTAGTGAAAATAAGAGGGAGAGGAAGGGAAACAAAAAAGGTTTGAATTATCGGTGATTAGAATTGAGTACCACTAAGACATATGGATGAGAGTGTTGCTTTCACAGGGAACACGACTGGTTCCAAGTAAGTTTCAAAGCCCATGGTTGACATTAGGGTTCATTCTTGGTGTTGTATATTCTATGGTTTTGGACAAATATATAATAACATGTTATCCACCATTATAGTATCATAAAGAATAATCTCATTGCCCTAAAGAATCCTCTGTGCTCTGCCAAGTCATCCTTCCCTTCCTCCTAACTCCTGGCAACCACTGATCTTTTTACTCTCTCCATAGTTTTGCCTTTTTCATACAGCAGGAATCATACAGTGTACAGCCTTTTCAGAAGAGCTTATTCACTTAAAAATATGCATTTAAGGTTTCTCCATGTCTTTTTATGGCTTACTAGCTCATTTCTTTTTAGCACTGAATAATATTTCATTGTTTAGTTGTACCACAGTTTGTTTATCCTTTCACCTACCGAAAGACATCTTCATTCCTTCCAACTTCTGGCAATTATGAATAAATAAACATCTGTGTACAGGTTTTTGTGTGGATCTAAGTTTTCAGTTTATTTGGGTTCACTTTCACTTTTTATTCTACATGTGTTTAAATTTTTTAGAAGTAAGTTTTTATATATTACTCATATAAGAAAATCATTTTGTAAAACTCCATATATGATTTTTCCCCCATATATGATTCTGACGCACACTCCTGGTTAAGGTCCACTGCCTAAGTTTTGGGAAACTACTGATACATAATAAACAAGTCATTTCAAATCATCAGGGAAAAGATGATTTATTCAACTATGTGATATTGACAATGGTTAAAAACTTAGTAAAGTTGGAAACCAAATACCAAAATAAATTATAGATGAAACAAGTATTTAAATATAACAAGTAGGCTAGGTGCAGTGGCTCATGCCTGTAACCCCAACACTCTGGGAGGACAGAGGTGGGGATCACTGGGGCCCGGGAGTTCAAGGCGCAGTGGGCAATGACTGCACCACTGCACTCCGGCCTGGGTAATGGAGTG
>NW_012113808.1:6254065-6255016 GCF_000951035.1 Colobus angolensis palliatus
AGATCTTTAGTGTCCAGAATGTAACAAATATAAGAAGAGTATTTGAATATTTGGAATTCTACCAATGAAGCTTACAGTTGACTATAAAACATTGCAGCATTTGGTTTGCCTGGTAATTCATGGTGATATGTATCTGAGAAATGAGAGAAAGTATGACAGAGTGCAAGAGTACTGGGTTTAGAATTATAAGATAAAAATCATGTGATGTCCAGATATCTTAGACAAGGTATTTATTCTTCCAAAGGTACCTTCCAGCTCTGAAGGTCTGTGATATCAATAATGGTTAGTTAAGTGTAAATTTTATATTAAAAACACTTTGGACAACTTTCCTAATCCCTCATCTAGATAAAAATGACCATTCCCTTCTTTCTCCCTTACTGTACCTCACACTTATTTCTATTGTAATACTCATCAATGTACTCATTTGTTTATCTGTCTTTTCTTCCTATAAATTTTTGATTCTACTAAGGGCAAGGATCACATATTGGTTTTTTTGTTTTGGAGATGAAGTCTCGTTCTGTCACCCAGGCTGGAGTGCAGTGGTGTGATCTCAACTCATTGCAACCTCCGCCTCCGCCCCCCCGGTTCAAGCAATTCTCCTGCCTCAGCCTCCCGAGTAGCTGAGACTACAGGTTCACACCAACACACCCAGCTATTTTTCGAATTTTTTGTTTTTGTAGAAATGGGGTTTGACGATATTGGTCAGGCTGGTCTCGAACTCCTGACCTCAGGTGATCCACCTGCCTAGGCCTCCCAAAGTACTGGGATTACAGGTGTTAGCCACCGCACCCAGCCATTATATTCTAATACCTAGCACAGTGCCTGGCACAAAGTACACGCTTAACAGGTTAGAAGGAAAAGACAAGCTTGGGGAGGAGACGCAGGGGGAGGGAGAGTCAGACAGAAAGGAAGCTGGAGAAAAAGAGTAAGAGGAAGGGAAGGAAAGGGGGA
>NW_012113808.1:6262171-6262687 GCF_000951035.1 Colobus angolensis palliatus
GAGCTCAGGAGTTCAAGACCAGCCTGGGCAACATAGCAAGACCCCATCTCTACAAAAAAATACAAAAATAAACCAGGCATGGTGGCACACGCCTGTAATCCAAGCTACTTGGGAGGCTGAGGTAGGAGGAGCACGAAAGCCCAGGGAGGTTGCAGTCAGTCGAGATAGAGCCACTGTACTTCAACTTTGGTAACAGAGCAAGACTGTCTCAAAAAAAAGACTGGGCAGGGTGCAGTGGCTCATGCCTATAATCCCAACACTCTGGGTGGCTGGGGCAGGAGGATCCATCACTTGAGCCCAGGAATTCAAGATCAGTGTGGGCAAGATGGCAAGACCTCACCTCTACAAAAAAAACATTAAAAATTAGCCGGGCATGGTGTACTCCTGTAGTCCCAGCTACTTGGGAGGCTGAGACAGGAGGATCCCTAGAGCCCAAGAATTCACAGTGGCAGTGAGCTCTGATCATGGTACTACATTCCAGCCTGGGTGACAAAGCAAGATCCTGTCTCTAAAAAA
>NW_012113808.1:6262737-6263959 GCF_000951035.1 Colobus angolensis palliatus
CAGGAGAATCACTTGAACCCGGGAGGCAGAGGTTGCAGTGAGCTGAGGTCATGCCACTGCACTCCAGCCTGGGCGACAGAGCGAGACTCTGTCCTGAACAACAACCAAAAAAGGTAATAAATTACTATCATCTTTGGGTATTTTCTGTCAAACGCAGTTCCACAATTACTCTGGTCTGCTATATGCTGGTTTAGACAACAGTAATTTACCTTATCATTAAACAAGATTATAGTTATTAAGACTCTATTTTAAGAGGCAAAAGATCTTTATATGACTACCTTCATTTTGAAGCAGCACGTTAGTAAGCAACTGAAAAAAAAAGGGAACATATCACCTTCTCTACAGAAAACCCATAATGCCTAAGCCTTATGTCTTATACATAAAATACCCTCAATATTAAGAGGGTAAAAAAGTTACTGTGTAATTATATTTTATAAAAATTAAATTCTGGCTGGGCATGGTCGCTCACGCCTGTAATCCCAGCACTTTGGGAGACCGAGGCAGGTGAATCACCTGAGGTTAGGAGTTTGAGACCAGCCTGACCAACATGGTGAAACCCCGTCTCTATTAACGTCTCTACTAAAAATACAAAAATTATCCAGGCATGGTGGCGCACGCCTGTAGTACCAGCTACTCGGGAGGCTGAGATAGGAGAATCGCTTGAATGCAGGAGACAGAGGTTGCAGTGAGCCAAGATTGTGCCACTGCACTCCAGCCTGGGTGACAAAGCAAGACTCCGTCTCAAAAAAAACAACCCCAAAAAACAAAAATTCCCTTGATTTTGATGATTGTTTTGAAGTTATATAAGAAAATGTCCTTAGGAAATATATAGAGAAGTAGTTATAGGAAACAGGGCATACAGCCTACAACATACTCTCAAATGATTAAGAAAAATACATAATGTATGGATGAACACACATGTAATAGAGAAAGAAAAGGGAGAAACAGAAAAGAAGAAGTGAAGCAAAACATTAACAATTGTGAATGTAGGTAATGGATATACTATCCTTGCAACTTTTCTTTAAGTTTGAAATTACGTTGAAATAAAATATTACCCGAAAAGTTCATGCTAACCTATGTACAAATATAGAGTAATAGTTATTAGTCAAAAGCATATAAAAGGACACTCACATGGAATTGAACATTCCCATTAGGGCAGTAAAACAAAAGCCAATCGCAAACATGGATTTCATTCGAACCTGTAATGAGACAAACAAATTGT
>NW_012113808.1:6268609-6269921 GCF_000951035.1 Colobus angolensis palliatus
CAAAGATTCAGCATTAACATAAGCAAGAAAAAGAAAATAAACTACTTCATTTGAAAACATAAAAGGGAACTAAGAACTGTGTGAAGAGGACAAATTATGACCTCTGAGACAGTCTAAAAAAGCTACTTATAGTATTAAAATGAAGTTTAAGAGCAGGAGCATATTTTCACTTCCATTTGGTCCAGGAACACCCATGATATTATTTATAGCCTTCACAAGTGATAAATTTCTGAAAAGGTGAGTGCAATGCACTTGATGTAAATCAGTCTTTTGCTAAAAAAATTATGTGGTTAACCAGGAAGTTATATTTAGGTCTCTTACCATTGATAGATCTCTGTTGTTATTCTTCAGTTTCTCTTCTTGTCTCTCTGCAATGAATTAATGAGATGGTTAATACATACAATGCTGAGCACAAAGCAGCTGTTAAATAAACTGTCACTAGTTGGTGATTACAAAAGTACTCTATCTCAATATCATCTAATAAGATGATGAAAACACCTGGGATAGTATACATTTTGTACTCAGAAGATTCAAATTCAGCAGAGCACCAAAATATTTCAATTTAAATAAATACAATCTTTAGAGTTTTATTGAAATTACGTCTGGTATTAGATGTCTTAACTCTGTACATTAACATATATGCTTATGTTACACCAATGGGAATTGCCAGTTAATTTGTAAGTATAACATAATGATTGTACTTAGATGTCTCAAATTAGTTATCCTTCTCTTAAATTTTTTCCCTTTTTTTCAATTTCTCTAAAATGGCATATAGTCTAAAATTATAAGCTGGTTGATAGCATGAACTTAAAATTCAGGGTCTAGCTGGGCAATCCCAGCACTTTGGGAAGCTGCGGTGAACACCACTTGAGGCCAGGAGTTCAAGACCATCCTGGGTAACATAGCAAGACCCTGTCTCTACAAAAAATTTACAAATTAGCTAACCATGATGGTATGCCCCTGTAGTCCCAGCTACTGGGAGGCTACAGTGGGAGGATTACTTGAGCCCAGGAGTTTGAGGCTGCAGTGGGCCATGAACGCATCACTGTGCTCCAGCCTGGGCGACAGGGTAAGACTCTGTCTTAAAATAAAAAAACAAAAAACTATGCATTCTCTAAGTAGTGAACTTTTAGAATACAACATCTATGAAATTTGAGAAAATTTCATGGAGAGAATAATCTGGAAATATGCAGAAGATACATTTATATTTAGAATGATTTATTTTTCCAAGGTGACTAGCAAAAGGGAAAATTAAAAGTCAGAAAAGGAATACTCCAAAAATGGAGCTACATTTCTTGTGGCTATTGGAATA
>NW_012113808.1:6270976-6272070 GCF_000951035.1 Colobus angolensis palliatus
GGGTTGGCGGCAGGGAAGGACATAGGGAAGGTTAGGTGAAGGCAAAAGCTGAATGCCAAAAAAATTAGTGAAATCTTACAGTGAAGATCCCTGTCTGACTTTTTCTCAAGACTTGCTCTGCTTGCAGGACTTGCTTTACCACGGTTCCTGCCTTCCTGGAACCACTTAGTTCAGCTTTGCCTGAGTTTCTCATCACGTATATCCTTCAAATAAACCCCTTATGACTTCTTTATTTGGAATGCAACAAAACAAACTATATATAAAATTCATATACCAAAAGTAAATTCATTTTTCTTCTATAAGAGGGAAATACAAAATAGTCAAAACATTTGCTTCTGAAATTAAGAACTGGGAACATCAAATCTTCAGTTAAAAAGCAAAAGACACTTCCACTGCAGATTAATGGTTCTTTCAAGGACTGTTATCAAAGAGCTTCACCTAGTGAAATCAATGACATTTTGCTTCTCTGGAACACTGAATATTGATGACTGCTTCCCTCTTACTGAAAACTCCCTTCTTTCAGTGCAGTGGCTTTACTCTTTATGCCCCCTTTTTCCCCAGATACTATATATATATATATATACACATTTGTAAATAAGCTCGAGTGAGGAATCTGGGCTAAGAAAAAGTAAGGGTTAGATAATAACAAAACTATAGAGGATCCGTACATAAAAATACATTTAATTGGTCCTATAAACTTGCTGGAGATGAACAGCAAATCTCATTCTAGGCTTATCAGCAGCCAATTCAAAGGAAAACAAAGATCAGTTTGAGCAGTGTCAGTAAGATAAAATAAATCAATTACTTATGAGAACTGCTACTTTTCCTGACATTGAAAACTAATAGAAACAGTTTCCGCAATTTCTTATCGAAAGACAATTGTCTAATGTTGCGGATGTTTTTGAATATATTCCATAGCAGTACTATAACAAAGTGTATATGATACCTGGCTGAATTTTTCATAATAAGCCTAACAATGCAAATGCCAAGGCGAAATATAGTAAAAGCATTTTATGAAGTCCAAAATAATCCAGTTTAGGTTTACAGATTTCTGATAGTCTGGCTTAATCTAAGATTAAAATGTACAAATCTAG
>NW_012113808.1:6273570-6275228 GCF_000951035.1 Colobus angolensis palliatus
TTAGGGGTAACTGACACATACAGAGTCAATGTTCAATAGCATTTTCCCATAGAATTAAGTAAACAGACCACTTAAAAAACATCCAGGATCGCTATACTAACTGAAAAACTTTAATCAGAACAGGAATTGACATAATCTAATTGCATGGAATTTTCCCCTGGGCTGTAACAGCAGTGACCTAGGTATACAGACACAGTTTCTGAAACAAATACACAATCTCACAATAATTTTTTTCCTAATTTCAGAATCAAGAAACATCATAATGTATAAAAATGTATATAATCCTTATGAATTGCCTTTTGGAAACAGAATTACTTAAATTCTAAGTTATACTAAAAAACTAAAAACATATGATATGTTCATTATTTCTCCAAGTATATCAAAATTATTCAGAAAATTTCCTACCCCTTGGTGGATTTCCATCACTAGTCAATACTCAGTAAGGAAGCCATGGAAACAACGAATACAAGTAAGACTTAAGTGGAAATAATCATCTCAGATATAAAAAAACATATGCTTTTACAAACTATGCCAAAAACCCTCAGCCAAGTTCAAAAGCCACAACTGTCATTTTACAAAACTCAAATTCCAAAGCTAAGAGCAAAAATAGAGGAACTGCTTAAATTTGTCCTGTATACCTCACGAAATGGGTAAGAATCAAGTGAGATAAAGTATGCACGTGCTTTATAAACCATAAAATCATAGAAATGTGAGTTATCACTATTAATAATTTTATTACAGTTTCATTATCTAAGAATTAATTTTTTTCCAAGAAAAACCAAATTTCATTTTGACTAATATCTCATCTTACCTATTTTCTTTTTCTGTTGTCGACCAGCTGACTCTGTTATTGTTTCCTTCTTCTTTTCCACTGTAAACAACATAGTAACACAGTAAAAATTAACTGGACTATACCAAAGGAACAAAGGATGCTTTATTACAGCTGAACCAATGAAAAAAGCTTGCAAGAAAGTTACACAGTGGCTGATTATGGTCATGATTAAGTTAACTGGTCCACTCTCACAGCTACTGATGGTAAAAGGTAGATGCAACATTCTAAGAATGAAACAATTATAAGCATCATTAATCAAATACCCATAAAAAATTGTATTGATACGATCATAATGAAAACAGACTATCAGCTGAGGATGATTACCTTAGCTAGCGTCAAAGCACAATTTTCAAATTCTGCTCTCTCAGATAACTAGGTTAATTGTAATTCCATTATCTTATGACAAACGGTAGAAATTTATTCACTCAGTTATTCGCTGCCTAAATAACTCTAAGCAGATGAAAAAAATATGCTCCCTACCTTCTAAAGAATACTGTAGTCAGGGGAGATAATCAAATAACAATTACAGTAATGTGACAAGATAGATATATGCACACTGCAGGAAAATCAGGAGAGCCAGAAAAGCTAAGACCAGCCAGACGCAGTGACTCACACCTATAACCCCAGCACTTTGGGAGGCCTAGGCGGACGGATCACCTGAGGTCAGGAGTTTGAGACCAGCCTGGCCAACATATAGTGAAACCCCGTCTCTACTAAAAAACGTACAAAAATGAGCTGGCGTAGTGGCATATGCCTGTAATTCCAGCTACGTGGGAAGCTGAGGCAGGAGAATCACTTGAACCCAGAAGGTCGAGGTTGCAGTGAG
>NW_012113808.1:6282504-6284062 GCF_000951035.1 Colobus angolensis palliatus
GGTGGCTCACACCTGTAATCCCAGTACTTTGGGAGGGTGAAACAGGAAGACTGCTTGAGCCCAGGAGTTTGGGATCAGCCTGGGCAACATGGCAAGACTCTGTCTCTATAAAAAATTTAAAAATTAGCTGAGTATGGTGGCACATGCCTATAGTCCCAGCTACTCAGAAGGCTGAGGCAGGAGGAGCTCCTGAGCCTAGGAGCTTGAGGCTGCAGTGAGCTGTGTTCGCTCCACTGCACTCCAGCCTATGAGAGAGCGAAATCCTGTCACCAAAATAAAATAAAATAAAACACAACATCATGTATGTGGAAAGAGAGAGAGAAAGATTTTGAATGAACATACTAGTGAGAGATCATAAAAGAAAAATGTCAAATTTCACATTTTAAGATGTTACAAAAACAACATTTTATGTCGGGTGCAGTGGCTCAGGTCTGTAAGCCCAGCACTTTGAGAGGCCAAGATGGGAGGATCGTTTCAGTTCAGGAGTTCGATAGATCAGCATGGGCAACATGGCAAAACCTCGTCTCTACCAAAACTACAAAAATCAGCCGGCCATGGTGGGCACTCCTGTGATGCCAGCTGCTCAGGAGGCTGAGATGAGAGGATCACAGGAGCCCAGGAAGTCAACACTGCAGTGAGCCATGACTGGGCCACTGTACTCCAACCTGGGTGACACAGTGAAACCCTGTCTCAAAAAATAAATACATAAAAAAAAAACATTTTTATTAAAATGTTATAAGGATAACATTTCAAAAGACAAAATGGATTTAGAAAACACTTAATGTTTTATTCTTTATCATTATTATTAAACAAAGAAACAAAAATATTTCTTTCCCACCCCAGAAGGACTATAATACAACTACTTGGCATTTAATCATGACTGCAGAGAAAACAGGGCAATAAAAAGACAGAAGGCTAGAGAATAGAAACATAAGACAATTTCATAAACATTAGTCTGGTCTTCTAGCAGACCAGATTGAGACTAGATAAACTGTTTTTAGGGATACATTAATCTAATGTTTTTCAAACTTCATGAGGTTGTGATGAAACCTTGGTGTGTTGATATTTATTCATCAGAATCTTACCTGACAACAAGAAGTAGAAAAGTCAGAGTTGACAAAAATAAAAGATGTCTACTATGAAACGCATGTCTGTCCATGACCTGGTATTCCTGCATTCTGAATTCCAGAGTTCTGCCAAACAGTTTATAGATTATTCTAAAAGATTTATCCTATTTTACCGTAAACAACATAACTCATACTTCACAGCAATTTATACTTAGTAAATGCTCTCAAATTAACAAATGTGTTACAAGAATCAAGTTATATATACTGTACTCCAATCTTTCTCATTTATTGAAGTATCCTTTCATTAGTATATATGATAATAGTAACACAATAAAAGGAGACCCACTGATATTCAGAGTACGTCTATAAGCCCAGTGACCATCTGAGTCCACCAACTCACTACCTTTAAGAAAGCATTTTCTGGCCGGGCACGGTGGCTCAAGCCTGTAATCCCAGCACTTTGGGAGGCCGAGACGGGCGGATCACGAGGT
>NW_012113808.1:6284756-6293436 GCF_000951035.1 Colobus angolensis palliatus
TATATTTTTTGATATTCTTCAAAAACCCTACAAACTTCCCTTGCTTAAATTCCTACTAAGTATCAGAAGGAATTCTGTATTTGCAATTAAGACATTTGTTCAAAGAGGAAATTTACCTTATGTTTTTCCTTTTTAATATTCCTCATGCTAAATATAATAGCTATGCATTTGATTACACATTCCAGAGACAGAATTTGTGGCCACTCATTTTATATTGTACTTGCTATGGTAAACTCAACACATAGCAAGCAATCAAATATTTCAATTGATCATATAAAAAAAATAATACATGCTTACTGAGTTTTGGTAGATTATTCAGAGTAGAGGACCTAAGACCACAAGAAATGCCATGAGTCATTCCAATCATCAACCTACCTCATACTTACCTTCAAAGGAAGTATATGAAGAAATTATAGTAAAATTGCAACTATAGACGTGTAAACTGGCAAATGTATTACTTTGTTTTGTTTTTGTTCAAGATTGGATCTCACTCTGTCACGTAGGCTGGAATGCAGTGGCCCAATCTCCCATCTCTGCTCACTGCAAACTCCACCTCCTGAGCTCAAGCAATCTTCCCACCTCAGCCTCCCAAGTAGTTGGGACCACAGACACATGCCACAATGTCAGGGTAATTTTTTGTATGTTTTGTAGAGATGAGGTTTTGCCATGTTGCCCAGGCTGGTCTTGAACTCCTGAGCTCAAGCAATCTACCTGCCTCAGCCTCCCAAAGTGTTGGGATTACAGGTGTAAGCCACTGCCCCTGGCCTCAACGGTATTACTTTGAATTGCAGTGTACAGTGAAGGAGACTTCATTTATTTCTATAATGTAAATAATTAAAGACAAGGCAATATTGTAGATACCAGTGAAGCTCAAAATCTATAGGGCAAATCCATATTATATAAATATTTAAGGTATGAGTATATTCAAACAAATTTGAAGCTAAATTTGTTTTGTATTTCATAAAACTACTCAATGATATAAATGGCATGAAGAAATGCATACAGGGATGTCATTGCATGCTGCCAACTAGCATAGGATCATAGCAGAACAATTTTTCACAAAGAATACATGTGGTATTATGCTATACAGATAATTTATTCAATATACATTTATCAAGTATCTAATATGTGCCAGGCACTGCATTAGGTACTGTGGATACAATGGCCTTTGTCCTCATAGAAATTACAGTTTTGTTGAGGAGAGACACATTACCCTGATGACCATAATCATATATAGGTAAAACTGCAATTGTGACAAACACTCTAAGGAGAGGTATGTGGATAAATCACAAACTATGATAGGAAGATTTGGCCCCGTCTGGGAGACTGGATAAGGCTTTGAGATCTGAAGAATGTGTAGGATTTTACTAAACAAAATGAGAAGGGAAAATTATTCCAGATAGGAGGAACAACAGATACAAAGTGCCTATAGTAGGAAACCATAAGACTAGCCCAGAGGACAGAAAAAAGGCATGAATGAATAGAGAATAGGGAGCAAGAGAGAACATGATACAAGACGTAGCCAGGAGAAAGGAGGGTGATGCCGTACCGTGCTGGACCTTACAGGCCACATGTTTATCCTAAAGCAATTGTGAAGAAATTGAAAGGTTTTAAGAAAGACAAGTAACATAATCAGATTTGTGTTTTAAAACATTACCCTAGATGCATTATAGGGGACAAATTTGAGTGGGTGCAGGTGGACCAGAGAGGAGGTTACTGCAGCAGATTAAATGAAATATAATAGAAGTTTAGACTAGGTGGTGGTGGGAGAAATGGAGAGATGTGAAATGATCTGAAAACTAATCAGGAAAACAGCAATAGGGCTTGGTAATGGACTGCATATATGGGACAAAAGAAGAAAGCATTCAAATCAATAAATGTTTATTAAACATTTACTATGTGCCAGTCAGTGTTCTAGGTAAACAGGATACACAGGTAAACAACAACAAAGAACCCTGCCCTAGTGGAGTTTTCATTCTAGCAGGTAGAAATACACAATAAACAATAACATGATAAATAAGTAAATCATACAGTATATTAGAAAGTAATAAAAGCAACAGAAAAAAACAGAACAGGGTAAGGAATATTAGGAGTAGGGGAGATTGGCAGGTTGCAGTTTCAAATAGAGTAGTCAACTTAAGCGTCAGAGGTGATTTGGAACAAAGATTTGAATAAGGTAATAGGATTAGCCCAGCACATACTGTAGGGAAGAACATTTCTAGGCAGAAGGAACAACCACTAGAAAGAACCACTCTCAGCACAGAGTATGGCCAGTATGTGTAAAGAACAGCAAGTTGGACAGTGTGGGTAAAGCAAGGTAAGTGAGAAGAAAGAATATCAGAGTGGTAAAAAGGAAGCTCTGTAGGCCATTGTAAGGATGCTGGCTTTTCTGCTGAGTGAAAGGCACATGACCTAATAGGCTTTTAAAAAGATTATTCTGGCTGTCATCTTGAGAACAAACTTAAGGAAGACAGGAACGCTTGTTGGAGACTGTTGCAATAATCCATGCAAAAGATCACAGTGCTTAGACCACAGTGGTTAACACTAGAGCTAATGAAAAATGGTCAAATTCTGGATATCGGAAGCTCTCTGAACCTTTACTGGTTTGGGGTATTTCCCCAAAAAGGAGACCCCACAGTATCTGCAGACAGACTAGATATGGGTTTTAAGAAGAGTAAAAGATAACTGCACAAGAATTATGGCCTGAGCAAGTGGAAGGACAGAAATGCCATAGACCAAGATAAAGAAGGCTACAAATGACACAGGCTTAGACATGAGGAACAAGTATTCAATTTGGGATGTGTTGGGATTGAGATGTCCACCAAACATTCTAGCTGAGATAACAAATTGATGCATTGATATGTGAATCTTGAATTAAGGAGAGAGGGTTACATAAATTTGGGAGTCACTGGCCAATACAGCTGAAAGGTAAGTTCACCAAAGAAGTGAATGTAGAGAAAAAACCTAAATTTCATGTCACCCCCAACAACAGGAGGTCAAGAAATGAAACCAACAAGTAAACTGCAGAAGAATGATCAGTAAAGGCTGGGCACTGTGGTTCATGCCTGTAAATCCCAGCACTTTGGGAGGCCTAACCAGGAGGATCACGTGAGCCCAGGAGTTTGAGATCAGCCCTGACAAGAGAGCAAGACCTCATCTCTCCAAAATATTAGCCAGTCATGGTGGCGTGTGTCTGTAGTCCCAGCTACTCAGGAGTCTGAGGCAGGAGGATCACTTAAGCCTGGGAGGTCCAGGGTGCAATGAGCTGTGGGGGGTGACAGAGTGAGACCCTGTCTCCAAAAAAAAAATAAATAAATAAATTAAAAAGTAAAAAATAAAAAAAGGATGGCCAGTAAGATGGAGAGCAGCAAAACAGAGAGTATGGTATCCTGGAAGCCAAATTAATAAAGCATATCAAGGTTTCTGGCTTACACTACTGGAAGCATGGAGGTACCCATCACCAAAATAGGGAAATCCTGGAAGAGTATCTTGTTTGTGAAGGTAAAGATAAGGAGTTTGGCTCAGATATGCTGAGGTACATAATCAACATTGAGTAAATGAAGTAACAGTAAGCTCTAATTTTAAAAGCCTGAGTCTGGTCTCTATTCTTTGTTTTCTCTGTGACGTAAGTTGTCATTATCATCCTGAGGCTCAGTTTTCTTTCCTATGACATGGAAGTAATATTTATACGAGTGACCACAAATGGTTGCTGTGTGGATCAAATGTGGTAATTTAAGAAAAAAACTTCAAATCCCTATGAAGATATAAGAAAAAGTCACAGAATACAGAAAGTTGTAGGAATTCTAAGACACCAAAGTTATATTTAATCCTTATAAGGGAGAAAAGAACAGAGAAAACTAAATCAGGCCTATAAGGAACCATTTACCTTGTACCTTTAGCTGAGTCCTGTGGAATTCCTGCTTTATTTCAAAGGTAACAAACCCTTCTTGTTTTTAATCTTTTCCTCAAACACCTCTTCAACTTCCTAACCCAACTGAAACTTGGCTTATCTCTGAAGACACCACTTACCTTGACACCAGTCATAATGACCTATTATCCTCCAAACATGCCTTAAATGTTAAGATTTCCGTATTTTTGCTCATATGTTATTTCCTTTAGCTGGAATTTCCTTTCCCCATTTCATTCTCTATCCAACTTCTAACTATCCACAAGGAACTGCAAGGCCATCAGCATTATGAAGGCTACCATAGTTCCACATAACTGAATGAAACCTCTTCTTTTTTTTCTAAAGACAAGTCTCACTCTATTGCCCAGGAGGCAGTGTAGTGACACCATCGTGGCCCACTGTGGCCTCAACCTCCTGGGCTCAAGGGATCTTCATGCTTCAGTCTCCCAAATAGCTGGGACTATAGGCGTGTACCACCATACCCAGCCAATTTTTTTTTTGTACAGATGAGGTCTCCCTACGTTACCCTGGCTGGTCTCAAACCCCTAGGTTCAGTCCTGCCTCAGCCTTCCAAAGTGCTGGGATTAACAGGAGTAAGCCACTGCGCCAGGCTGAACCTCTTCTTTAGAACCACCACAGCACAAAACATGTATCTGCCACGTCCCCCACTTCCCTCTAGTTGGTATTACACATTTTGCATAAAAGTCTTCTATTTCTGAATAGGCTTCAAGTCAGGTTCATCTTCGTACCAGCTGGTGCTCTTAAAATATTTACTGTGAACATGGACTTAATGAGCTTGACGTGTTGAAATTATTTCTAATGTGTTGTCACACTCACATTTTTTACTCTGTTTTTCCACTTCTGCCTTCAGTCTCTTGTACTTGTCTGTCCTGTAAACCAGGACCCAGGTTATGCCTAAAACAGTAAAAGCAACATGTTAATAGAGAAATGACTGGAACGATCACAACAAACTATTAGAGGTTACTGTTGGAGAAGGAGGGATTCCAACTTTTTGCTTGGTATTTACCCATGGTTAACTTTTTTCAAAGGTTAATACAACTGACTCTTCAGCCAAAACAATAGTAACATGATGTGAAGGTGTCTCCACAATTACACAAGGGAAATCTACCTGAGACCAAAGAAAACTCGGCAATCGACTCCACACTCCCCTCCTGCTCCTGTTCACGAGTTGCCCAGAGATCCCCTGGAGTAGAGTAGATGAGCCTCTCTAGCAAGTAAGGCTCGCGATCTTTCCCCTGGAGGCACAAGGGACCCCGGGGCCCTTCCTCCCGGGGACTGATCAAAAGTCTGAGAAATAGCCGCTCTCACCTTCTGCGAGCAGAGCCGTGCACACAGAGATAAAAACGATGAGGAGAGTGTCCGCGAACATAGTGCTCATCTCGCACCTTCGTCCCTGCACTCCCACCCGCCAGGGGGAAAGCGCTCTAGAGCCAGTAAAAGTGAAGCGAAAACGGCTTCCGTAGATTCCACCACCACAGAGTAACAGACCAACTCCGACAGCCCGAAGAGCGCACTTCCGCTTCCGGGGCACAGCACCGGAAAGGCTCGTGTCTGAGAACGGCGTGGCCACGAGAATCTAGAGGAAACGAACCCGCAAGTCACTGGAGCTGAAGGCTGGTACTCAGAGCGAATCTCGCGAGAATTGAAACTATTTCAGACCCAGAGCAAGATAGTGGCGGCGGCGAACTTTGCCCGGTAGTTTTTAACTGATTGGGGTGCTGGCGCGCGCCTTTTTCTCGGCCAGAATCCAGTAATTGGGATAGTCTTGGCTTCCATCTCAGCTGCACTTCTGTGATCGTAATATTAGTTTAGCTTGGATTTGCCGTGAAGTAAGAAGACTGACTTCCGCAAACGTACTGAACGCCTGGGTGTAGGTGCCAGGGCAAGGACGTGGAGCTGGGGCCGCGAAATGAGTTAGTTGTGGGCCGCTGGCCTCAAGGAGCGAATTGTCAGCCCGAGGAGGAGAAGCTTGTGCATACGCTTTGATAAGGGTTTTAATAGAGGTATTACCACAGTGCTGCGTGACACGGTTGAGAGGGCGGTCAGAAGAAACTAACGAAAAGAATTGAAGCAGTGCCTTAGGGGAGTAGGAGTGCTTTTGGAGAAAGCAAAGGACTTTCTAGGCAAAGTGGAAGTCAAAGCACGGATGCCTGAAAATTCATAGTGTGATAGTGCAGTGAGTAAGTAATGTGTCTAGAGAAGGGATCATAAACCCAGATGCCTAGATTGGCGAGAGAATATAAATTACATTATGCAAGCTGAGCCTAAAAAACTGGTGGAAGGTACTATGATGGCTAAGGGAGCATTAAGTTCATCTGAAAGGAGAATTTGATACCCAAATCCAACCCATTTCTCTAGGAGAATGAGCACCCAGTTTCTGAGATGACTTCGTTTCTCAGGAAAATCCAGAAATCCAGGGTTTTATGTGAAACTTCAATTTATACATGCTGGCAACTAATTAAAATTTAAAAATGCCTCAGCAGCGTGGTTTCAGCCATTGTAGACGGTTTCAGCTTTTTCAGACTGGGGTGTGTGTGTGTGTGTGTGTGTGTGTGTTTGTGTGAGAGAGAGAGAGAGTGAGTGAGAAAACTTGGAAGCTGGCGCCGGGCGCGGTGGCTTACGCCTGTAATCCCAGCACTTTGGGAGGCCGAGGCTGGCGGATCACAAGATCAGGAGATCGAAACCATCCTGGTTAACACGGTGAAACCCCGTCTCTACTAAAAATACAAAAAATTAGCTGGGCGTGCTGGCGGGCACCTGTAGTCCCAGCTACTCGGGAGGCTGCGGCAGGAGAATGGCGTGAACCCAGAGGCGGAGCTTGCAGTGAGCTGAGATGGCACCACTGCACTCCAGCCTGAGCAACAGTTCGAGACTCCATCTCAAAAAAAAAAAAAAAACCTGGAAGCTGGCTGAGCTGTATCCTCTTGTACTTCCTATCATTGGTGGGGTTTTGTTTTTTGTTTTTTGTTTTTTTGAGATGGAGTTTCACTCTTGTTGCCCAGGCTGGAGTGCAGTGGCACAATCTCGGCTCACTGCAACCTCTGCCTCCAGGTTCAAGCGATTCTCCTGCCTCAGCCTCCCGAGTAGCTGGGACTACAGGCACCCACCTCCACACCCCGCTAATTTTTGTATTTTCAGTAGAGACGGGGTTTCGCCATGTTGGCCAGGTTGGTCTTGAACTCCTGACCTCAGATCCACCCACCTCGGCCTCCCAAAGTGCTGGGAATACAGGCGTGAGCCACCGTGCCCAGTCCTCATTGGTTCTTTTAAACTCTACTGCACTTAAATATATAATTCTCCTAAACACTACTTTTGACCTTTTTTTAGCTTTATGTGCATTTCTTGTCTCCTAGACTTAGCAGCAGAGACCCTATCTCGTTTTTAAGAAATATTATCGAGCTTCTACTATACGTCAAGAACAGTGGTAGGCAGTGTAGGGTCAAAAGGATGGTTAAGAGAATATTCCTGACTTCCAAGGGCCCAGGGAGATTATACAATATAATAAGATTGTAGGTATTATAGAGATTCTTATAATGTTGAGGAGAACAAGATGTGTTCTTCCTGGGGAGTTGGAAAGGTTTCAAAAAGATCATATTTGAGCTAGATGTTGATTTGAGCAGTTCAGACAAGGATAGATTTTTATTCACCTTTGTATCACCCAAGGTAAGTGCTGAGATAACAGTAAGAGCATGATCTTGGAAATCGACCTGCTTTTAAATTCTGGCTCTGCCAGTTACTTGACAGCAATCCTAGAACCTGTTGTTTAGCATCTTTGAGCCTTAAAAATGGTGGTAACATCAGCTGCATAAAATTGTTATGAAGATTGAATGAGGAAGAGTATATTATAAAGCATTTCAAGCAGTACTTGGCACACACAATTCATCAAATTCGACATGCTATTCATTGTAAGATGCATCATTATTTTACTACTAAAAAGGAAAAAATAATTAAACCATGACACACCATTGATTGTAAGATGAATCCCATTCAGAGATGTTAAAATATGAACAAATAAGAAAATATGAAATATATTAATAAGCAGTTAAGTTGTTCCTGTGTAAATGTTTGCAGCCATGGACTGCTAGGATACACTTCTAGGGTAATGATGTCATGACACTATGCCCCTTGTTTAAGAACAGTGCTAGAGACAAGTTCAGATAACATCTTTTCTAGATTCAACTAGTTTTCTTTGTCATATTCCCAAATTCTCTAAGCTCTCAGTTGTACTATCTAATTTTTAGATTTAAAAGTTTTCCCCATGAGGACCGCTCTCCCAAAGCTCATGACCTCCTCCGGTCTCTAGTACAATAGCAAGACTTTTGTCCTGGGACTTAATTTTACTATTCTCTTGAACCTATATTTTTTTTCTAGTTTATAATTGATGTTGTGGTACATCTTCAAGTAACTTTCTGTGAAAGGTGAATGGGAGCTAAGCCTGTTCTTACGTTATTAGTAGAATTAGTAATAATAATATTGTTGTGAGAGTTCCGCGCGGCGCCAGCCCTTCCGCCATGGCCGCCACTGGAGAGCAGTAGCCATGGCTCTACGCTACCCTATGGCCGTGGGCCTCAACGAGGGCCACAAGGTGACCAAGAACGTGCAAGCCCAGGCACAGCCGCCGCCGCGGGCGTCTGACGAAACACACCAAGTTCGTGCGGGACATGATTCGGGAGGTGTGTGGCTTTGCCCCGTACGAGCGGTGCGCCATGTAGTTACTGAAGGTCTCCAAGGACAAATGGGCCCTCAAGTTTA
>NW_012113808.1:6294134-6296437 GCF_000951035.1 Colobus angolensis palliatus
CACCCACCTCGGTCTCCCAAAGTGCTTGGATTACAGGCATGAGCCACTATGCCCGGCCCAATACTGTTGTTTAAATACACAGTACTAAGCTAGGTATTGTAAAAGACTGTAAGAGAATTATAAATCCCTGCTTAGCCTCAGGTTTGAAACAATATGAACTTTACCTTTCAATTTTAGTCCCACTACATGTAAGCTACCTTATTTTTAGCAAGTTATTTAATTTATCTGAGCCTCATTGTTTTAAATCTGTAAAGTATAAATACAAATATCTACCTTCAAGAACTACTGTGAGGTTTGTATAGGGTTGAGAACAAAGTTCTGGAGTCAGACTACCTGTCTTCAAATCCTGGCTTCTCCATTTAACTAGATGTGCAATTTCAGGCAAATTTTTCACTATACCATGCCTTGGTTTTTCTGGAGTGTAAAATGTCATAATAGTATGTAAATTTAAAGGATTTTATTTTTTAAAAAGTATGTAAGGAAAGTGTTTAGAAGGTCCATGGTCTGTCTGTTCTTGTTACATGGCCAGTAACACATTACTGTTACGTTCTTTTTATTGGCTATATTCAACTACTGAGCACATAATACTTGAACTAATTTTCTTATTTTATTCATTTTCCCTGTGCTCATTTCTTCAGTAGCTTCAGTTACCATTTATCTGCTGATAATGCATAAAATCTTATCTGAGCCCAAGTTCTTTCCAGTGTCAGGCCTAGTAGTTAGCCGCCCACTGAAAATTTCCATTTGGATATACCAAAATCAATCCATTGTGTTCTTTTCCCCAAACTCCAATATTCCCTTGTTCTCTTAATGAGTAGCACCACCATCCAACTGGTTTTCAAGCCAAAAATAAGGGAACTATCCTCAGTAACTCCCTCTTTATCTCACATGTTTACTTTGCAAGTTTCATAGATTTCCCCCTTTTCATATCTTTTTTTCACATCTTTCAGTCTCCTCTAGTACACCTCAATTCAGTTCGTCATTATCTCCACTTGTATTACAGCTTTCTAACCAGTCTCCAGTTGTATACCCAATTCTGTCCCCTTCAGGCCATTCTTCTCATTTAGGCAGTAGTGATCTTTGTCAAATACAAAGATGACTGAGTGTGGAAGATTGGGAAGAAGAAGGAGTTAGGGGCAGCTCCCAGACTTTTTTCTTGGATACCTGAACAAATTCATATCAGAGAAAACAGGAAAGGAATCAGGTTTTTGTGAGAAGATTTCTTTCCTACTGGGCTAGTAGGACTAGATGAAGACCTTCAGAAACCCTGGGCACTGAGAAGATCATGAGGTCTCTTCCCATATATAATTAAAATACTAAGGTGAAATATATTTTTAATTATTATTTTTGAAATCTTATTTTTTCTAAATGTTTTCCCTCTGAGTCCATGTGTGTATGCCCTAAATACATGTTTCATCTGCTGGTTGGATAATCCTGTACTGTTGTGTTTTTTTTAAGAGACAGGGTCCCGCTGTGTCATCCAGTCTGGAATGCAGTGACTCGATCGTAGCTCACTATGACCTTGAACTCCCAGGCTAAAGCAGTCCTCAAGCAATCCTTCCACCTCAGCCTCCTGAGTAGCTAGGAGCAGCTGATTAACTAGTGTGTGCAACCACGCTCAGCTAATTTGTGTATGTGTGTGCATGTGTGTGCAGGTGCATAGAGCTATGGGTCTCACTATGTTGCTCAGGCTAGTCTTGAACTCCTGGCCTGAAGCAGTCTTCCTGCCTTGACCTCTCAAAGCAGTGGGTTTATAGGTGTGAGCCACTGCTCCTGGCTGAGCACTGTTTCTTTAGGACAGAGACTGTGTTCATTGTTGCATCTTCAGCTTTTGGAACATGGTCAAGGACAGAGAAGTTGCACAATTTGTATTTATTGAATGAATGAATGAAACCTTTGGGAGAGAAGACAGTGGGTTGGAGAAATATCTTGAAAGAATTGGAAATTTTAGGTAGACCTTGAAGAAAAGGTGAAATTCAATTAGGACACAAGCAGTGATTAAAAGCATTGAGCTGGGAACAAAGTGGTAGGATGTGGGAGTTAGTGTGTAGTAAACACAACTACAATATAGAAAGAGATTATATATTTGATAGAAATAGGATTGACTAAAGTGAATCCAGGTTGTAAGAGGTCCATGGTTGCACTTTATTTTTTTGTTGTTTTTGAGACAGGGTCTCACTCTGTTATCTAGGCTGGAGTACAGTGGCATGATCTCAGCTCACTACAGCCTCCGCCTCCCAGGTTCAATTGATTCTCCTGCCTCAGCCTCCCATGCAGGGATTACAGGCCTGCACCACCACACC
>NW_012113808.1:6296487-6297803 GCF_000951035.1 Colobus angolensis palliatus
AGTTTTAGTAGAGACGGGGTTTCACCATGTTGGCCAGGCTGGTCTTGAACTCCTGACCTCAAGTGATCCACCCACCTTGGCCTTCCAGAGTGCTGGGATTACAGGCCTGAGCCACTGTGCCCAGCCAACTTTATTTATTTTTGAGAAGGAGTCTTGTTCTGTCGCCTAGGCTGGAGTGCAGTGGTGCAGTCATGGCTCGCTGCAGCCTTGACCTCCCACCTCAGTCTCCTGAGTAGCTGTGACTACAGGTGTGCACCACCACACCTGGCTAATTTTTGTATTTTTTGTAGAGATGGTGTTTAGCCATCTTACCCAAGCTGGTCTCAAACTCCTGGCCTCAAGTTATCCACCCATCTAGGCCTCCTACAGTGCTGGGATTACAGGGATGAGACACCACACCCAGACTAATGGTTGAACTTCAGGAGAGCCATACATCTTCTCCTGATAATGCATGCAAAACTTCATGTGTGCGTTTTTTTCTGAGTTGAAGTTTTGTAGTATTCATCCAATTCTCAAAGGTGTTTATAAACCAATAAAGGTTAAGAATCATTTATGTTGTGCATTTGAAAGACTAATAGAAAGGCTTAAGCTTAATGCTGTAGCAAATTAGTCTTCAAAAATTTTCTACTACAGCACTCATTAGGAACAGAAGAGAGGGAATGAGACCCTAAGATTTAGAGATGAAGTCTGAAACTTAGGACTTTATATTTATCCTAACATCCTATGTAAATGTTACTATTATGGGACTGGTATTAATGCTTCCTTATAAAAAGATATTCCGCCTCATCAGTGATCAGGGAACCGTATTTGGGACCAATCCGTTCAACTGGCAAAAATTAAAGAGGCCATCATATTGGAAAGGAAGAGGTAAAATGATTTGTTTACAGACAATATGATGTTTTATGTACAAAACCCTAGCGATTCCACCCATAAAACCCTGTTAGAACTAAAAAACAAAGTTGCAGGACGCAAAATCAGCACACAAAATTTAGTTGCATTTCGATGTAAAATTTAAAAAGGAAATCTTAAAAATTCCATTTACAATAACATCAAAACTAAAATACTTATGAATAAATTTAACCAGAGGCAAAAAACTTGTGTACTGAAAACTACAAATGTTGCTGAAAGAAATTAAAGATACACAAATAAGTGGAATGATGCACTGTGTTCATAGATTGAAACACTTAATCTTAAAATATTAATACCACTCAAAGTGATCTACAGATTCATTATGTAATCCCTGTCAAACTCCCAGTGACGTTTTTTCAGAAATAGAAAAATTCATTCTAAAATTTATACGAAAACTCAAAGTACCC
>NW_012113808.1:6299383-6314824 GCF_000951035.1 Colobus angolensis palliatus
GTCTTGATCTCCTGACCTCGTGATCCGCCCGCCTCGGCCTCCCAAAGTGCTGGGATTACAGTCGTGAGCCACCGCGCCCGGCCTAAAAATTTTTATTCATCAAAGGATACAACAGAGCGAAAAGGCAACTCATGGTATGGGAGAAATATTTACAAAGCATATATCTGGTAAGGGATTAAAATCCATTATAAAAACATTTTAAAATCCTTCAACTTACTAAAAAAAAAAAAAAAATTCAAAAATGTTGGGCAAAGGGCTTAAACAAAGGTTTCTCCAAAGAAGATAAACAAATGGCCGATAAGCCCATGAAAAGATGGTCAACTTAACTAATTAGGGAATTGCAAATCAAACCACTTCACACTCATTAGGATGGCAGTTATTAAAAAAACAAAACAGGGCTGGCTCAAGGGCTCATGCTTGTAATCCCAGCACTTTGGGAGGCTGAGGTGGGTGGATCACGAGGTCAGGAGTTCAAGACCAGCCTGACCAATGTGGTGAAACCCTGTCTCTACTAAAAATACAGAAATTATCTGGGTGTGGTGGCATGTGCCTATAATCCTAGCTTCTCAGGAGGCTGAGGCAGGAGAATGGCTTGAACCCCAGAGGCTGAGGTTGCAGTGAGCCAAGATCATGCCACCGCACTCCAGCCTGGACAACAGACCGAGACTCTGTCTCAGAAAAACAACAACAACAACAACAACAAAAAAGTATTAGTGAGGAAGTGAAGAAAGTCAACCCCTTGTGCGTTGCTGGGGTGAATGTAAAAATGATACAGTCAGGATGGAAAATCAGTATGATTGTTCCTCAAAAAATTAAACATAAGGTCAGGCACAATGGTTCACGCTTGTAATCCCAGCATGTAGGGAGGTTGAGGCAGGTGGAGTGCGTGAGCCCAGAAGTTTTTGATCACCCTCGGCAACATGGCAAAACCCTGTCTCTACCAAAAATACAAAAATTAGCCAGGTGTAATAATATATGCCTGTAGTCCCAGCTACTCAGGAGGCTGAGGTGGGAGGATCACCTGTGCCCAGGAGGTTGAGGCTGCAGTGAGCCATGAGGATGTCACTGCACTAAATAAAGAATTACTATAGGATCCAGCAATTCCACTTCTAGGTATCTACCCAAAAGAACGGAAAGCAGGGACTTCAACAGATATTTGTATAGCTATGTTTATGGCAGCATTATTCACAGTAGCCAAAAGATATCCCAAGAGTCCACCAATGGATGAATGGATAAAAGAATATTCTTGAAACCATATTCTTGAAACCTTGAAAACCTGAGCTAGTTTTTCAAGTTAACTTTGGAATGCCCTTGGCCGAGAGAAGGGTTCCATTCTGATAGCTGTGGGGTGGGGGGCAGGGGGTGGTGGTGCTTATAATTTTATTTTTGGTTTACACAGGTATCTAAAGTAGGCATAGACATTGGGACAAAAAATGGGGTATCCTTGAGAAATTCTGTCATGTGTTATAACATGGATGAACTTTGCAGATATGCTAAGTGAGATAAGCTAGCCACAAAAGAACAAATAGTGTATGATTTCTCTAATATCAGGTGTAAACTAAAAGTATCCAAGACAGATCTCAATCCATTTAGGAAGTTTATTTTGCCCAGGTTAAGGATGTGCCTGTGATACAGCCTCAAGTGGTCCCAAGGTGGTGGGGGTACAACTTGCTTTTATACATTTTAGAGAGTCATGAGACATCAATCAATACATGTAAGATGTACATTGGTTTGGTCTGGAAAGATAGGACAACTTGAAACTGGGGCTTCCAGGTCATAGGTAGATTTTAAAATTTTCTGATCAGCCATTGGTTGAAAGAATTATCAATAGAAAGGAGTGTCTCAGTCACAGTAAGAGGTTGTGGAGATAAAGGTTTTATCATGCAGATGAAGTCTCCAAGTGTTTCCTGTCAGACTTTAAGAGTCTGTTATGGCCGGGCGCGGTGGCTCAAGCCTGTAATCCCAGCACTTTGAGAGGCCGAGAGGGGTGGATCACGAGGTCAGGAGATCGAGACCATCCTGGCTAACACGGTGAAACCCCGTCTCTACTAAAAAAAATACAAAATCTAGCTGGGCGAGGTGGCGGGCGCCTGTAGTCCCAGCTACTCGGGAGGCTGAGGCAGGAGAATGGCGTAAACCCAGGGGCGGAGCTTGCAGTGAGCTGAGATCTGGCCACTGCACTCCAGCCTGGGCGACAGAACGAGACTCCGTCTCAAACACTCCCATAATGACCTGAGCTAGTTTTTCAAGTTAACTTTGGAATGCCCTTGGCTGAGAGAAGGGTTCCATTCTGATGGCTGTGGGGGGCGGGGGGCAGGGGGCGTGCTTATAATTTTATTTTTGGTTTACACTGGTATCTAGAGCAGTCATATACATTGGGACAAAAAATAGAATGGTGGTTTCCTAGGCTGGAGGAGGGGAGAATGGAGAGTTATTTTTAGATACAGATTTATTTATTTATTTATTTATTTATTTATTTTGAGATGGCATCTCAGTGTCGCCCAGGCTGGAGTGCAGTGGTGCAATCTGGGCTCACTGCAACCTCCACTTACTGGGTTCTCCCACCTCAGCTTCCCAAGTTGCTGGGATTACAGGTGTGAGCCACCACACCCAGCTAGTTTTTGTATTTTTCGTAGAGACAGGGTTTCACCATGTTGACCAGGCTGGTCATGAACTGCCGACCTCCTGTGATCTGCCCGCCTCGGCCTCCCAAAGTGTTGGGATTACAGGCGTGAGCCACTGCGCCTGGCCTAGATACCAAATTTCAGTTGAGGAAGATAAGTTCTGGAAATGGATGGTGGTAATGATTGTATAGCAGTGTGCATGTACAGAATGTCTCTGAACTATATACTTAAAAATATTTAAAATGGTAAACCTGATATATATATATATATATGTGTTAAAGAAATGTTTAAAGTTGGCCCATATCTGGAGGATACAGATTATCAGAATATCTTAATCATTGCTGGTAGGAGTGTAAATTGGCACAGCCCTTTTGGAACAATTTGGCATTATCCTGTAAAGATAAACATTTGCATGCCCTTTGACCTTCCATTTTGTTCCTAGGCATATACATAAAAGAAACTTTTTTTTTTTTTTTTGAGACAGAGTTTGCTTTGTTGTCCAGGCTTGAATAAAGTGGTGCAATCACAGCTCATTGCCTCCTTGATCTTCTGGCCTCCAGCTATCCTCCCACTTTACCCTGCTGGTAGCTGGGACTACAGGTGCATGCCACCATGCCCAGCGAATTTTTTTGGTGGGGGGGCGGTGGTAGAGGCAGGGTTTCGCTATTGTATTAGTTCGTTTTTATGCTGCTGATAAAGACATACCCAAAACTAGAAACGAAAACAGGTTTAATTGGACTTGCAGTTCCACATGGCTGGGGAGACCTCAGAAACTCAGCAGGAGGCAAAAAGCACTTCTTTTTTTTTTTTTTTTTTTTGAGACAGAGTCTCGCTCTGTCACCAGGCTGGAGTGCAGTGGCATGATCTCGGCTCACTGCAACCTCGGCCTCCCGGGTTCAAGCAATTCTTCTGCCTCAGCCTTCCGAGGAGCTGGGACTATAGGCGCACACCACCACGCCCAGCTAATTTTTGTATTTTTAGTAGAGACGAGGTTTCACCATGATGGCCAGGCTAGTCTCGATCTCCTGACCTTGTGGTCTGCCCACCTCAGCCTCCCAAAGGGCTGTGATTACAGGCGTGAGCCATCGCACCTGGCCAAAGACACTTCTTACATGGCAGCGGCAAGAGAAAAATGAGGAAGAAGTAAAAGTGGAAACTCCTGATAAAACTATCAGATCTCATGAGACTTATTCACTATCACGAGAATAGCACAGAAAAGACCGGCCCCCATGATTCAATTACCTCCCCTTGGGTCCCTCCCACAGCACAGAGGAAATCTGGGAGATACAATTCAAGTTGAGATTTGGGTGGGGACACAGCCAAACCATATCAACTATCTTGCCCAAGCTGGTCTTGAACTCCTGGGCTCAAGTGATCCTCCTGCCTTAGCCTCCCAAAGTGCTGGGATTACAGGAATGAGCCACTGCGTCCAGTTCAAAGAAACTTTTTAACAAGTATCAGGTCACACATACAAGAGTGTTCATGTGAGCACTCTTTTTAATACCAAAACCTGAAAACAAGCCAAATGCCCACTAACAGGCAAGGGAATATACAAATTAATTAGAAGCTCCTGGAGGACGGGGACCACCTCTACAAAAAATAAAAAATCTGTACCTTCCCCATCTCACACAGTGTCCCAGGGCCCTGCGGGGCAGTGGAGGTGCACCTGTAAATAAATAAGGCTATATTTATATCCACTCCAAGTGAATGTACCATAATTATATACCATAATGTGGATTAATCCTAGCAATATAGTATTAAGTGAAAAGCATATGTCCTTAAAGATTATATATAAAGTCAATAACATCTAAACACTCCTGCCCCACAAAAAAGTCCACTGTTTTTGAATATATTCACATGTGACATTAAAAGGGAAAACCAGAGAATGATGATTTCAGTAGTGTTACCTTGGAATAAGGAAGAAGCTGGGTAATACAACTGAAGATCAAAGAGGTGAATATGAATGGAAATTCATTTCCTAGTTTTCATGTTGGTGGTAATGTCATGGGTATTTGTTGTATTACTTTAAATGAATGAATGAATGAATGAGGGTCTTGAATGCAATAACAATGAGAATGTGTCATGAACCAAGAATAATGATGTATCTAATTCTATGCATCTGAGCTCAAAATTTTTTTCCTTTTTACTTTCTTTTTTTTTTTTTTTTTTTTTTTTGAGACGGAGTCTCGCTCTGTCACCCAGGCTGGAGTGCAGTGGCCGGATCTCAGCTCACTGCAAGCTCCGCCCCCGGGTTCCCGCCATTCTCCTGCCTCAGCCTCCCTAGTAGCTGGGACTACAGGCGCCCACCACCTCGCCCAGCTAGTTTTTTGTATTGTTAGTAGAGACGGGGTTTCACTGTGTTAGCCAGGATGGTCTCGATCTCCTGACCTCGTGATCCACCCGTCTCGGCCTCCCAAAGTGCTGGGATTACAGGCTTGAGCCACCGCGCCCGGCCTCCTTTTTACTTTCTATATCTGTTTGATATAAATAAGGGGAAAGGTGCTGGGGGAGGAGTGATGTTTTAAATTACTCATCATCAAATAAAATGGATACTCTGGAAAAATGTGTCACATTTCTCCTGTGGTTTCTAGTACCCTCTGACCAACTGCCACTTTTGCCTGGGCATTTAAGCATCCCAATTTTAGGAGACTGGTGATAGTGGAAAGTCAGTCAGATAGTCAGTCAGTCAGCATCCCAATTTTAGGAGACTGGTGAAGTGGAAAGATAGTGGAAAGAAACATCTTAAGCTTGCATAAGAATTTTGCAAAACAAGCAGTGTTTCTTTTAAAAAAAAAATAGTTTTCAGATAGATTCATTTGGGAGAGAGATCACATTCAGGGAAAACAACTATTAGGCTGTCACCATAACACAATTTTTAATGAGGAATCCCTTGACCAAGTAAGTAGTATCAGCAGAAATTAAGAAGAGCAAGTCCAAGAGCATTGGTGGTTCATAGAATTAAAGATATCGTGGTTCTTAGAATTAAACAAGATGTGCCAGTTATAAACAAACAAAATAATTAAAAGATGAAGTGAATAAGAGAATACATCAACAATTCTAAGGTTTCTATCAGGGGCATTTCAAGATCTTATATGATCTTATACAATTCTCTTTAGAAAAAGAATACATAATTGGGAGTCAAAATTAGGTACAAAAGTGAATATTTATTTAGAAGGGGCTAATACAAATGAGCAGCCCACTCATTTGTTTAATGTTAACAGATGTCTGAAGTTTAATGTTATTAACTTAATGGTAAATTTGTCTCTGCATTTAATTTTTTTTTTTTTTTTTTTTTTTTTTTTTTTTTTTTTTGAGACGGAGTCTCACTCTGTCGCCCAGACTGGAGTGCAGTGGCGTGATCTCAGCTCACTGCAACCTCCACCTCCTGGGTTCATACGGTTCTCCCACCTCAGCTTCCCAAGTTGCTGGGATTACAGGTGTGAGCCACCACACCCAGCTAGTTTTTGTATTTTTCGTAGAGACAGGGTTTCACGTGATCCGCCCGTCTCGGCCTCCCAAAGTGCAGGGATTACAGGCTTGAACCACCGCGCCCGGCCGTCTCTGGATTTTAACCTGATATTGTGACAAGCCTGCCATAGAGAGGTTGGGAAGACCTCCTTCACTGGGAAAGGAAAATATAAAAACTTCAGTTTGACTGAACTTTTATGATCTTAGAGTCAGAAAGAGGCCTTAGAAAATGCATAAATACCTAAATAAATCCACATTCCTTTTCTCATGCATGAGTTGAGGCAGTCTTAATAGAAGCCTAAAATCTGAGGTGACCTTGCACATTACAAATACACACTGTCGTGCTTACTGGATATTCCCATGATACATTGTTGGCCAATAATCCACTTCTGCTCACTGTTTAAACTCTTACCTTTCACCTTAGTGATTTACTCTGCTGCCAAAAAGACAGTGATTTTATTCACACAGAAACACAAATACCATAAGCAATACTGTTGAATGTTCAGAGCTTCAGGTCCCTGACTCTAGGCCTTTTCAGGAGCTCCATCTCAAATTGACTTACACATCTATCACAGGGCCTGTTCTAAAATGGATACTCAAAAACATTTGCGAAGGAGATGAAATGCATGCTCTGTATACAAAAGCACAGGAGACCAGGCACAGTGGCTCATGCCTGCAATCCCAGCAGTTTGGGAGGCTGAGGCGGGTGGATTACTTGAGGCCAGGAGTTTGAAACCAGCCTGGGCAACAAGGCGAAACTTCGTCTCTATTAAAGATACAAAAATTAGCAGGGCATGGGGGTGGGCGACTGTAATCCCAGCTACTTGGGAAGCTGAGAAACAAGAATCACTTGAACCCAGGAGGCGGAGGTTGCAGCGAACCAAGATCATGCCACTGCACTCCAGCCTGAGCAACAGAGTGAGACTGTCTTGTAAAAAAGAAAGAAAGAAAGAAAAAAGCACAAGGAATTTTTCACTTTCTCTTAGTGCGGTACAGATAACATATGCTTTCCCAGTTAGAGGGAAATGACTCTAAAAGGCTAGCCAGACTTCTTTCATTCACTTCAATATGATTCTCTCATTTTTCTGTGGTCTGTTCTCAGTGTGCTCTCTTGAACCCCATGGGAATCATTTTTTTCATGTGTTCTGAACATGGAGAAAGGTCAATTGACTAATTCAGATAAAACCTCCTGAAGTGACTGTACCATGACGATCTTACCTCTATGTGAGGCCTGATCTTCAACTTTGAAAGTTTAGAAAATTGATTATATGGGTTCATATGATAGTGATCAGCCTCCAAATTTAATTGAAAGAAAGTGACTTTATCAATGGCATTTAGACTAATGCTTACCATATAGTAGGTGCTCAGTAACTGTTGGTTAAATTAATGACTAAAAGAAGAGACAATTATATGAAAGTTGGTTGGAGATAACAGATACTTTAGTATACATAGAGGACTTTTGAAAAGCTGGAAAAATAGGTCAAACTTTGAATTGCAGATAAACACAAATCCAAACTTTATTCAGAAGACAGTAGGAATGGGGCCTTTGAAGATTTTAGAGCCAACAGAAGTGACAGGATCAAAGTGGCGCCTTAGGAAAATTAATTTGGCAGTACAATTCAGGATGGGTGGCAGGTTAGCAGACTATTATTGAAGTATAGGCATATAGAAAACAAGAGCCAGAACTGGAGTGTTATTGGAAAAAAAAAAAAAGACGAATACAAGAAACTAGAAAAGTAATTCACGGGACTAATTTGACATGGTTTGGAGGATAGGAAAAGAAGATAAATGATGAAAATTATTTGTATTTCTAGAGTAGCAGATGGAAGAATGGATCTGTAACAACAACAAAAAAACATATAAGCTCAGCTTGGTCTTGTGTGCTCTTTGTCAATCTTTTTATTTATCCCCTTCATTAAATCCCTGTTCAATTCCCTTTTCAGAATCTTTCCTATCTCTCTCACATCATTTACCACATTGGAGGTCATCTCATTTTTATTCAATAACCACACTTCTTTCTTCTCAGAAATGTAATTTGTGGTAAATTCTCTCTCTTGCCCTTGTGTTTTCATTTTGGACAGTTTCTAGTGTTTTCACTAATAGAGTGTTACTTTTATCCAGTGTATTTTTCACCGAAAAAATTGTAGTTTTCATTTCTAGGAGTTCAGTTTGAGTCTTTTTAGTATCTTTCCTGTCCCTACTTAACCATATTTAGTCTTTCCTCTAGCTTTTTCACAATATGGAATGAAGTTATAATACTGTTTTATACTGTTTTAACTACATTCCTTTATCCAAAAATCTCAACTAACTCCAAGTTGGATATATATCAGAAAAAAAACATATAAAGGCACATTATAATCAGATTGCTGACCACTACTAATGAAGAGAAAATTGAACAACAGTTAGAAGAAGTAAAGATTAGCCGATCACGGTGGCTCATACTGTAATCCCAGCACTTTGGGAGGCTGAGGCAGGAGAATGGCTTGAGCCCAGGAGTTCAAAACAAGCCTGGCAACATAGTGAGACCCTGTCTCTACAAAAAATTTAAAATTTTAATAATTAGCCAGGTGTGGTAGTCTTGGCTATTCAGGAGGCTGTGGCAGGAGGATCGCTTGAGCCCAAGATCTTGAGGCTGCAGTGAGCTATGATCACACCACTGCACTCCAGCCTAGGTGACAGCAAGATACAGACTCTTAAAAAATTAAAATTATAAATAAATAAATGCATGCATATGCATTTGATTCAGAGCTTCAAAATATATGAAGGAAAAACTGACAGATCTGAAGGAAAAATAGATAAATCCACATTTATACCTAGATTACAAGTAGACAGAAAATCCATAAGGACATAAAAGACTTGAAAAATGTTATTAGCAAAGTGGATTTTAGATCTAAATGTAAAAAAATGAAATCATATAACCCCTAGGCAAAAAACAGGATGAATTCCTTTAGAACTGGGAGAAGGGAAAATCTTTTCTTAATTATTATTCAAAATCAGAAGAAATCATAATAAAGGCTGACAATTTTTAAAACATAAGGATTAAAGTAAAAAACATTTGCATGGGTATAGAAAGCACCATAAGCATGGCAAAATACAAATGAAAAACAGAAGATAATTGCAGCTTGTACCACAGACAAAAGGCTGATTTGCCTTAAAAACTGAGATGATTACACTAAAAGTATGATAGGACAATGGATAAAATTCACAAATAGTTCACAAAAACAGATAGCAAATGTTCCTTGAATATATGAAAAGATAATTGAGCTCACTCGTAGTAAGAGAAAGTCCATTGAAAGCAACACTAAGACATTCCTTAGGTACCATTTTATCTCAACTATCAAACTGTCAGAAATCCAAAAATGTGACAGCATATTCTGTTAGCATGGCTGTGAATTATCAGACACTCTCATACATTACCAATGGCAATGCACAATTATACAACCCCATGCAAGAGAATTAGTATTATCTAATTAAATTATATATGCCAATCAACTTTCAGGAAACTACCTTGAGGAGACATTTCCATATATAAAAATATATTTCAAAGATGTTACATTGTAACATAATTTGTGATAGCAATGGATTAGAAACAACCTAAATGTCCATCAGTATGGGATTATTGAATAAGCTCTAGTATTCACTATTTAACTCAGAGCTTGAATTTAGCATCACTAAACCTGACATTATGTGCCTTCTGGTAAGATGTATTATGAAATACAGAGCATTACCTATAAAGAATTCTTGTCAAGCTCATTTTCATCTGAATTTAATCAAGATTTTAGGCTTAACTCCTAGTTTTCAGGAAATATAGAGGATACAGGGATTAGATAGTGACACCACGAAGAAATAATTAGACAAATCCAGAATGTGGTGCTTTCCACAAGAAAATAGGTCTACTCGCTTTAAAAAAAAAAAACAATGTTATGAAGAAAAAAACGTGAGGATATGTTCTAGATTTTACAAGCCTGAAAAGACAAAAAAATGCTATGAGAGAAACTTCATTAGTTCTTGTTCATATTAAGCAGGTATAAGAAATATTTTGGGGACAGTTGGGGAAATTGGAATACAGACTGAAAGATGATTTTAGGCAATTCGTATTGTGGTTATATAGGGGTATGTCCTTATCCTAACAAAAGGCATATTATAGCATTTAGGGTGAAGTTTGATGTCTGCAGTTTATTTTAAAATGACTCCAAAAAAGTGAGAAAAAGCAGATATTGCAAAAACTGCTAGTAATTATTGGGTCTAGGTGACATAGACTTGTTCATTGTATTGTTCTCTCAACTTTTCTGTTTGAACGTTTTTATTAAAATATTGAAAATTTTCACTATTATTAGTCTAAGTGGAGGTTTTTTCTTCTCTATCGTGTAGGCACTTTGTGAAGCCTTTCAACCCGAGGACTTTCACCTTTCTTCAGTTCTAGGATATTCTTGTCATTTCTCCAGATATTCCCTCCCCTCCATTTTTTTTTTTTTCTGTCTTGGATTCATGTTGCATACATTGGTTTCAACATTACCATTTCCTGACTCCATATGGTTTTTCTTTTATATTTTACCTTAAAAAACTTTTTTAAAAGGTTCTTCTTAGCGTTTCCGACCTTATTTCCCAGCTTACAAGTTTGTTCTTTGGATTTACTCATTTTTCACATTACTCCTTTCATTGAGTGCTTTTCTTTCAGTCATTATATGTTTGAGTCCCAACATAATTTTCTTGTTCTTTTTTCCTTTTCCCAATATCCTCTCTTAACTCTTTAAGGATATTTAATGTTTGCTTTAAATTCTTGTTCTGTTTGGTCTATTAATTCTCTGTTAGAATGTTTCATTTTGTTTTTCCTGTACGATGCCTGTACTCCTCAGATGTTTTGACTGGAGCATCTCCTATTATCTGCCCATCACCCCCACTTCACCTCCTATCGGGGAACTCTGCGCCTCATGGAAGCTTGCTTCTCTGCTCTGCTGTCTCCTAAGAGCTGCCTTCTTGCATTCACTTGAGGTGAGGGGAGGTGGGGAAGGATCCAGAGGAAACAATTGGAGCTAACTAGTCTACCTGCACCTGTAATTACCTCCTCCAGGTTCTTTTCTTCTTCTTCTTCTTTTTTTTTTTTTTTAGATGGAGTTTTGCTCGTTGCCTAGGTGGAGTGCAATGGCACAATCTCGGCTCACTGCAACCTCTGCCTCCCAGGTTCAAGCGATTCTCCTGCCTCAACCTCCCAAGTAGCTGGGATTACAGGCATGCGCCACCATGCCTGGCTAATTTTGTATTTTGAGTAGAGACGGGGTTTCTCCATGTTGGTCAGGCTGGTCTCAAACGCCTGACCTCAGGTGATCTGCCCGCCTCGGCCTCCCAAAGTGCTGGAATTACAGGCGTGAGCCACCGTGCCCAGCCCTCCTCCTCCAGGTTCTAACACTGCCCCAATATTGCCCTGACACTAGCCTGATGCTGGTATTACTGATATTTTTATTCCACACAGTAGAGAAAGAGTACGCAATGATGTGCCCAGTTCAATGTAGGGGAGAAAGAAAAAGACAAACACAAGTAAATTCTCATCTGGAATATCTATTTTCATGACACTGGTGCTCTTACTTGTTCAGACTGCCATTTCCTTCCATTCAGAAACTGGTAAGACTCTTTTTAATCCCAAAGGTTTCTTACAGTAAGCATCCTCACAGTTGGGTTGAAGGGGGAAGACATGGTAATTTTCTGTCTTGTCCCCAAAGGGTCATTTTTGCAAGATATTTTACTTTTTTTTTTTTTTTCCTCTCAGAGACAGAGCCTCATTCTGTTGCCCAGGCTGAAGTGCAGTGGTGCAATCACGGGCTCACTACAACCTTGAATTCCCAAGCTTAAGCTATCCTCCCACCTCAGCCTCCTCAGTAGCTGGGAATACAGGCACACGCCACCACTTCTGGCTAATTTTTTAATTTTTTTGTAGAGACGAGGTCTCACTATGTTGCCCTGGCTGGTCTCGAACTCCTGGGCTCAAGCAATCCTTCTGCCTTTGCTTCCCAAAGTGCTGGGATTATACGTGTGAGCCACTGCACCTGGCAGTAATTGTTTTTAAATGCAGAATAATCTGTGCATATGCTACTAGTGTGTGTGTGTGTGTGTGTGTGTGTGTGTGTTATGCATAGACTATCTTAAGAAAACATGAGAAACCAGTAAGAGTGACTGCCTTTGGGGAGGAAAAATTGAAGACACATGGGAAAGATTTACTTTTTTCCTGTATACTCTTTAGTATTATTTATTTCTTTTTTTTTTTATTTTATTTTTTGAGACGGAGTCTCGCTCTGTCGCCCAGGCTGGAGTGTAGTGGCCGGATCTCAGCTCACTGCAAGCTCCGCCTCCTGGGTTCCCGCCATTCTCCTGCCTCAGCCTCCCGAGTAGCTGGGACTACAGGCGCCCGCCACCTTGCCTGGCTAGTTTGTTGTATTTTTTAGTAGAGATGGGGTTTCACCGTGTTAGCCAGGATGGTCTCGATCTCCTGACCTCGTGATCCACCCGTCTCGGCCTCCCAAAGTGCTGGGATTACAGGCTTGAGCCACCGCGCCCGGCCCTAGTACTATTTATTTCTTTTACCTTGTGCACATATTACCTATTCTCTGTCTATATGTATTTTTTGATTTTACTTTACAATTTTTCTTTACCATTTCTGAAACCTAAAATAACTGGTAAATGGGAGGAGTGGGATGATGTTGGAAGATGATAAATTTAGTTTAGAGAAGTATTTAAATATGGGTTTGTTACTTGCATATATAGAAACATATAAAAGTAAGAGTTTAAAAATGTTTGTTCTAGTCTTCATTTACCTAAAGGCTTACATGTTGCCTATTTAAAATTGGCCTAAGGATTACAGAGAACTAAAAATTAGACTGGACCTAACAGTTATGCTTTTTGTGTTTCTAAATGATTTTATACTTTTCATCATGTAATCTGCCTTTTCTATGAACTTTGCACCCTGGCCATACCAGGTTTTGTTTCTGTGACTTTTCATTCCAACTACAGATGTTGCTGTTACTCTTGCATAAACCTATAAACATGCTGAAATAGCCCAAATTTTAAAAACTATATATAATTTAAGATTTCTTCCTGAAACATGGTAGCCCTTGTCAGTCCCCTGCCCACCTTTGGGTCTGACTATTGCATTTATGCCAGCAACTTCCAAGTGCTGAAGATCTTCTGGCAACAGAAGCCTCTGCCCCTTTAGGGAGGCCAATCAGCAAATGAAGAGAATTAAGGTCTCTTGGGAAAAGCCCTGAACCAATGACTGGCAGCGTTGGGTTATAAACACCCCAACATCCTTCCCAGGTGGGATAACTCAGAAATACTTATTTTCACTGACTCTCAGAGTTCCATTTAACCACAGTGACAACTGGCTTCATAACTTGGTGGCCTTCCCTTCCCTTTTTCAGTTTCCCACATTGTTCTACAGGTATTTTCTGGAATCTCCTCCAAAATAAACTATTTACACTCAAATCCTTATCTCAAGGTCTGTTTGTGGGGAATCTGAATTAACACATAAGGGCTGAAATCAGGTGAGATATACTATCCTAGATGCTTTTAGAGCTATCAAATACCAGAAGAGAAGGAGGCCTTAGGGATTGTTTATTCTTTTTTTTTTCTTTTCATTTGTTAATGATTTCATTACTTTCAACCCCGAGAAGCTAAGGAAGGGATTGTTTATTCTAATCAAGCCATATTGCTCAGTATGAGATGTTTGTAGGCCTGGCATGGTGGCTCATGCCAGTAATCCCAACACTTTGGGAGGCTGAAGCTTGAGGATCCCTTGAGGCTAAGAGTTTTGAGACCAGCCTCGGCAACACAGGGAGCCTTCTCTCTACAAAAATAAATAAATTAATCAATTAAAATAAATAATGGGAGGTTTGGAAAGTGATTTTCTATAAACAGATGCTTATTTTTAGTGCACTTGCATTATAATAGGAGAAGTAATGTTTTGCCTATTAATTCAACAAGTATGTATGGGTGTGGGACTACTATGTAAGGTGTCCTGTTAGGCTCTAAAATGGATACAAAGATTAAGAAGGTGACCTTGCCAGGCACGGTGGCTCACACTTGTAATTCCAACACTGGGAGGCCAAGGTGGGCAGATCGCTTGAGCCCAGGAGTTCAAGACCAGCCTGAGCAACATGGCAAAACCCTGTCTCTACGAAATATACAAAAAGTAGTTGGCATCATGGCGTGGCACAGTCAGATGTTGTAGTGAGCCAAGATCATGCCACTACACTTTAGCCTGGGTAACAGAGCCAGACCCTGCTACCCCCATCCCTTTCACCCAAAAAAATGACCTCTTATCCTAAAGGCATTCATAGGCTAGTGCTAGGGGAAAAAATTCTGCAAGGTAGAATATTCAGAGGTGCATGCAAAATGCTGTAGGTGTTTTAAGGAAGAAAAAAATTCTATGCAGCTACGGAGAATCACAAAGAAGGTGGCATATACATTTTAATTTCAATAGGTGTGATGAGAAGAAGGTCCTTTTGATGAGGGAAAGCACTGGGTGTATTTAAGAAATGGTAAGCGTAGCCTCATTACTGGGGTGTTGGTATGTACAAGGAAAAAGTGAAAAATAAAACCAGAAAGGCTTGAATACCAGACTAAGGAATTTGGTCTTAATTTGCTAGGTTTTGAAGGCCATCAGAGCTTACTTTTAAAAAAGGCATTAGAGGCTGGGCATGGCAGCTCATACCTGTAATTCCAGCACTTTGGGAGGCCGAAATGGGTGGATCAGTTGAGGCCAGGAGCTTGAGACCAGCCTGGCCAACATGGCGAAAACCCATCTCTACTAAAAAGACAAAAATTAGCCAGGCGTGGTGGTGCATACCTGTAATCCCAGCTACTCAGGAGGCTGAGGCACAAGAATTGCTTGAAACCGGGAGGTGGAGGTTGTAGTGAGCCAAGATTGCGCCAGTGCATTCCAGCCTGGTGACACAGCAAGACTCTGTTTCAAAAAAAAAAAGAAGAAGAAGGAGAAGGAGAAGGGAAGCATTAGAGGGCCTGGTGGAATAGAAGATAAAGGAAACTTGCAGAGACCTGTTAGAAGTTTCAAAACTAATAGAAGAAAAAGTGGGTATCAATGGAAAGCTTGAAATTCTCTGTTCTTTCCTGATTGAAAGAACTTAGACAACTCTCCTTAATTTGAATAGATACCTTCTGATATATTCTTCTGTATCAATATGCATTTTGGGATCTGTAACTAAGTTTGCTTAAAGCAGAGCACTGAACAATAATCAAGGCGATGATTTAAGAAATAAACCGGGGCCGGGCGCGGTGGCTCAAGCCTGTAATCCCAGCACTTTGGGAGGCCGAGGTGGGCGGATCACGAGGTCAGGAGATC